>NC_080699.1:49814966-50154053 GCF_030445035.2 Dasypus novemcinctus
CTTTCAACCTCCTTGAATCCTTGGGTCTAAGGAGGGATTCTCATAGACAGCAATATGGATGGCTATATTTCCTTATCCATTTTGCAAATCTGTGTCTATTGACTGGTGAGTTTAATCCAGTAACATTTAATGTTATTACTCTCAAGGAATTACTTACATTAGCCATATTTTCTTTGGATTTATGTCATATGTTCTTTTTATTTCTCTTTTTGTCTTTTCAGTTGTTCTTACCCTCTCTTCCAACCCTCTCTCTACTATTTTTTTTTCTTTTAACCTGTAGATATCCTTTCAATATTTCTTGAAGGGCAGGCTTCTTATTGGCGTGCTCTCTTAGCTTCTGCTTATCTGTGAACACTTTGAACTCTCCATCATTTTTGAATGCTGGCTTTGCTGGATAGAGTATTCTTGGCTGGAAATTTTTTTTCTGTTTGTACCTTGACTATGTCATACCACTGCCTTCTTGCCTCCATGGTGTCAGATGAGAAATCAGCACTTAATCTTATTGAGCTAACCTTGTATGTGATGGTTCTCTTTTCTCTTGCGGATGTCAGTATTTTCTCTTTGTCTTGAGTATTGGGTAATTTGACAAGTATATGTCTTGAAGTAGGCCTGTTGGGATTTATAATGTTTGGGGTGTGCTGCACTTCCTGGACAGGTACATCCATCTCCCTCAATAGCTTTGGGAGGTTTTCACTGATTGTCTCCTCCAACACCCCTTATGTACCCTTTTCCTTTTCTTCTTCTGGGATGCCTATAATGCGTATGTTTGAGTGTTATATGTTGTCATTCAAATCCCTAAATCCCTGCTGGGTTTTTTCTATCTTTTTATCTATCAATTCTGGAATCTGATTTCAGATTTACTGTCTTCCACATCACTAATTCTTACCTCTGCCTCTTCAAATCTATTGTCTGCTGAGAGTGTATTGTTGATTCCTTGGATTGTGCCATTCATCGCCATCATATCTGTTCTCTTTTGTGTATGTTCAGAGTTTCTTTAGTATGCTCTCCAAGTGATTTCTTAATATCCTTAATCTCTTCCTTCACTTCATTAATTTTGTCCATGATATTTGTTTGGTCAGCTTTGATTAGTTGTTCAATGTTCTGCTCCTCTTCCTGGTTTTTAGTTTGCTCACTGGACTGGGCCATATCTTCCTAATTATTGGTTATGTTTTGTAATTTTTTGCTGCTGTCTGGTCATCATTTTATCTTGATGGGGTTGTTCAGTTGATTAGCTTTTCACCCTAGTCTTCAGTTTTAATTAGTTGCTATTTTTGTGTCTTTGTTAAGTTTCTCTTTGACACTTTGTTGTTCTTTTTCTATTTCCTTGTTGTTGTCTAAATTCTCTCAAAGGACACAGATTAGGGCCAGGGAAAGTAAAAGAGATAAGAAAGGAAAATGTATAATGGTAATATTGATAGTAAAATTTAGCAGAATAACCATATAAAACCTAGGAGACTTAGTAGTAAACTCATGTAAGCATGTAGAGTTATAGGAATTAAAAGTGGAATACCTATAATGTAATGGGAATATGAATATGGAGAAGAATATAGTATAAATTATAAAGCCACCATGATGAGGAGAGAGGGGAAAAGAAAAGAAAGGGCAAAAACAGAAAGTCCTTTTTCTGAACTCTGGGAGCCTGCAAAGCCCCCTAAAAGAAGCCAGAGAGATGGTGGAGAACCATGGTGTCTGCAGGTCCCCAGGCCAGAGGAAAGGGAGAGCAGGATGCCAGCTAGGATTCTAGATCCACAAATGTCTGGAGTTTTTAAAGAATGTGACAGAAATAAAGAAGGGCAGGTTATTCCAAATATACTTCTGTATTCTACAACAGGAGCAGCTGCCTACACCATAATATGCAGGGTACAGGGAATGTACATGAGTGAGCATTAAAATGCCACTGCTCCTCTCAGAGCTGAGCCACTTGTGAGTTTGACCTAGTGACCAACTCTGTGGTCCTCCTCAAAGTATGAAGGCCCAGGACTGTTCTTGATAATTACACTTTAAAACCCATTCTACAGAGTATTAGGTAGAAATGACACTAAACAACTATGTGGGGAAAGTACATATATATCTATATTATGTACGTGTATATATGAGTGTATATAGGTGTTTGTATTGTATATAAATAAATAAAAGTATATACATATATATGTGTGCCTTGTATGCACAAAGAGAGGGATAAAAATCCACAAAAAAGCTACTACAATTGGGAAGTAGATTTGACTCAGCTGATAGTGCATCTGCCGACCACATGGGAGGTCCAGGGTTCAAACCCAGGGCCTCCTGACCTGAGGAACTGGCCCACGTGCAGTGCTGATGCATGTAAGGAGTGCCGTGCCACGCAGGGCTGTCCCCCATGTAGGGTAGCCCCATGCAGAAGGAGTGCACCCTGTAAGGAGAGCCACCCCATGTGAAAAAAGTGCAGCCTGCCCAGGAATGGCACCACACACACAGAGAGCTGACGCAGCAAGATAATGTGACAAAAAGAGACACAGATTCCCAGTGCCACTGGCAAGAATGCAAGCAGACACAGAAGAACACACAGGTAATTGACAGAGAGAGCAGGCAACAGGGGGAGGGGGGAAGGGGAGAGAAAAAAAAGCTACTATAATTAATAGACAAGTTATCAAAGTGGTGGTATACAAGATTAATATGTGAAGATCAATAGCATTTCTACACACTACTTATGTGCTATCTGAGGAGAAAACCAGAAAAAAAAATTTAATTTATTATAGCAACTAAAACAATCAAATATTTAGGAATAAACTTAACCAAGTACTCAGAAAACTACAAAACATTACTAAAAGAACCCAAAGAAGAATTAAATAAATGGCAGGGCATTCGGTATTCATGGCTTGGAAGACTAAATATCATTAGGGTGTCAATTTTACCCAAACTGATTTACGGATTCAACACAATCCCAATAAGAATCCCGACACCCCTTTTGAGGAAATAAAAAAGCCAATAAATGAATTTATTTGGAAGGGCAAGGGGTCCAGAATAGCCAAAAATGTCTTACAATGGACCAGTTTTTATTGATCTTTTTCTCCTGGTTGTTCCTCCCAAGAATATCCTTTTCCCATTATTGCAATGTTCCACCTCACTCATTAGTAACTTCCTGGAAAAAGACCATGGCTTTAGGCATTTTGTGGAATTACCCCATAAGAAATTTATTTGACCAAGGTGCCAGATATAAGACATATATGTAAACTTGCTTGATTATGTTGTGCTGGAAAAAAAAACAAGTTCATAAAGGGAATGCAGAGCTAGTTATTGTATTAATGCAGGAGCAGCACCACGAGGTTTCTGCTCAAAAGTTTGAGTTGTGGGAGCAGCTTATATGTCTGCTTGAGAAAAAGGGAAGGGATAGGAGGATGGGGAGGTATAAGGGGGCATGTTTACCATGTATGTGCTGTCCATGCTTTCCATGCTCCCTGTACATTACAAGGCTGTGGGGCTCTTTGAACAGGGTATCCTTGAGGCTGTGTGATAATCAGCAAGCAGGATACTGAAGTAAGATTGTGGCCCTCTAATGAAGATCAGCAGGCCTTGCTGGTGTCAGCTTGACTTCTCCTCAGGCTAGGGCTGGGGATTTTATCAGTACTGCAAAGGATTGTTGGTATGCCAGCTCACTTCAGTTAACCTCCATTTCTTCTTTATAACTCCCTGGATAAAATGGAAGCTCAATAAATCAAGATGGTTAGTAAAATCATTAATCGTGCCAATTTCACAATTATTAATTTATAGCATTGCTTTAATACTACCTGGAATTTCATTAAACCATTCAAACTGAATTTCATAGGTACATGGACATTATTGGCAGCAGAGGGAGCCAGGCTGGTTTGTAAGGGAATAAAAAGGCTTGCCCCAGAAAACTCTTACTCAGGTTCTACCCTAGAGAGTATTTCCTATACTTGGGTTTAGTGAAAATTGCAATACAACAGACATATACTAAGATGTGTTACCCTCAAGCACTTGCCCCCCAAATCCACACGAGTCAAAACTCTCCAGTGCCACAAATGAGCTGTCATAATAGTCCCTCTGATACTAAGACCCTAGCATCACTGATCTGGGGACAAGATGAGTAATAGATGTATGGAATATTACATAGAAATTAAAAGAAAAACTGGTGGCCATGTCTAAGAATTATCCCAATAATTAAACAGAATTATCCCAATAAATTAAACAGATGTCTTCCCTGATTCCCCGTGCTGTTTAGAGGCCAGGGTGTTAGAGGATGCATAGCCCTAGATTATTATGGACTCTGAAGAAGGGTCTGTGGCTTCACTAACACATCCTGCTTCATGTGGGGAGACAGCACTGATCAAGTTCATCTTGGTCTGGATCAGCAAGGACCATGGTGCCATTCTACTGACTAAACAGAGAGAGAAAATCAAAGTTTTCAGCTGTTTAAATTTTATTTTCCTGGCTTTTCCCATCCTAAAGGGGAAGATTGGCTGTGAATAGGATTGGGAATCCTACTTTTATTTTTTCCATCCTTGCCCCCCAAAATCCTAGTTTTATACTGGATTCTTGGTTGTCAGAATGCTTTACACTTCACTGGCTCCAAACTCAGGAAATTACAAAATAAGTACAACCTTGATCATAATACAACAGGGAACCAAGGGATGCACAGTTGTAGAAATGGACAGAGAGGTCCCCGTGGATCCTGTGGTTTTACTTTTTCCCAGCAGAGAAGGACCACAGCACAAAGAGCCAGAACAGTATGAGAAACCTTCCCTCCCAGAGACAATAGAGTTGTCATTTCAGAAGAAAGTGCCTTTCCCTACTGACCTATGGCTGCATTGTCAAGAACTCAGGTGCCAGCTCTCTTACTTGGGTTCCACTCAGTTTGTTTTTTTTTTTTTTAAAAAAGATTTATTTTTATTTATTTAATTCCCCTCCCCTCCCCCGGTTGTCTGTTTTCTGTGTCTTTTTGCTGCGTCTTGTTTCTTTGTCCGCTTCTGTTGTCGTCAGCGGCACAGGAAGTGTGGGCCGTGCCATTCCTCGGCAGGCTGCTCCCTCCTTTGCGCTGGGCGGCTCTCCTTATGGGTGCACTCCTTGCACGTGGGGCTCCCCTACACGGGGGACACCTCTGTGTGGCACGGCACTCCTTGCGCGCATCAGCACTGCACATGGGCCAGCTCCACACGGGTCAAGGAGGCCCGGGGCTTGAATCGCGGACCTCCCATGTGGTAGATGGACGCCCTAACCACTGGGCCAAAGTCCATTTCCCTCCACTCAGTTTGTTAATCCACTAGGCAGCAAAATATGAAGAAGAAAAACTAAGCCATGAAGCCTCCTCTGATCCTCTCTTCATTCTACTTCCTGCCCTGCTGTTCCTCCTTCACAATCAAACTGAAGTCCTGTTCCCATTCCTCATTTCCTCCTGTCTTTCTTGTACAAAATTCACCACTTTTACCCATAAATAAATCTTTTAACATCATTAATGAGCTCCCCATAAATATATTCAATGAGTGTGTTTGCTTTTATATGGAACTAAGAAGAATTGGACCTTGACTTCCTCTGACGAACTTCTTCCAAGAATTCTCTGACATCTCAGTATTCAAGTTATTCTGATCACTTTTTCCCAAATTCTCCTAAAGATACTTCTTAAATATATTTTTGAAACATCTCAATAATCTGTTTAAGCTTGTGACAGTTTGAAGGTTTTATGTGAGTCACATAAAAGATTATGTTCTTGGAACTAATCCATTCCTGTGGGTGCAGAACCCTGTGATTGGACTGGATTCACTGGGGGATCTTTGGTTTTTTTTTAAAGATTTATTTATTTATTTCCCCTTCCCTCCCGCCACAGATGTCTGCTTTCTGTGTCCATTTGCTGTGTGTTCTTCTGTGTTTGCTGGTATTCTCATCAGCACACCGGGAATCTGTGTCTCTTTTTTTGTTCCATAATCTTGCAGCATTGGCTTTCTCTGTGTGTGGCACCACTCCTGGGCAGGTTGCACTTTTTTTTGCATGGGGCAGCTCTCCATGCAAGGCACACTCCTTGTGGAAGTGGGGCTCCTACTATGCGGGGCACACTTCTGTGTTGCATTGCACTCCTTGCATACATCAGCACTGCGCATGGGCCAGCTCGCCACATGCGTGAGGAGGCCCTGGGTTTCAACCATGGACCTCCCATGTGGTAGGTGGATGCTCTATCTGTTGAGCTAAATCCACTTCTTACTGGGGGGTCTTTGACTGGAGTTCTTCAGTGAGGCTTAAACAGGGTGCATCTAGGCCCTCTTGCTGGACTCTTATAAATGGGAGAAACATGTAGAGGCACACAGAGAAAACATCTTCCATTTACTGTCATGTGAGAGAGGACTCCAGGATTGCCTACAGCCCAGAAAGACAGAGAAACCACAAGAGTCTGAGAGAGAGGCTGAGGCTGGACTCAGTAGAGCAGCACAGAGTGAAGAGCTGTAGCCCAGCAGAGATGACTCGTATGCCCGATTGTCCCCAGCTGAGCTGGGGAGAACCTGAGCCTGGAGGAGAAAGCAGAGTCCGTGGCCTTTAGCCCTGACATGTGGCAGGAGTCCTGGATATGCTAGCAGCCAACTTTTTGAGAGATGGCATCTCTGATGATGACTTGATCTGGACATTTTCACAGCATTGGAACTGTACGATTTTACCATAATAAATTCCCATTATAAATGCCAAATCATTTCTGGTATTTTTGCATTGGCACCCATTAGCACACTAAAACAACACTTCCTATCCCTTCTTTTGATACACTTTACTACTCTCTGACTCTTTTTCTATTGATGACATTTCCATCACTTCCATCTCTACACCTATCATCTGGAGTTTATTTCTGAAATTTTATCTCTGTGTGCTGTGTGTTATAAAAATACAAAATTTAAACATAAGAAACTCTCCTCCATTGAACTAAGGGAAGAAACTACCTTCAGACCTGCATCTTAGTAATTACTTTAGAAAACCAACACTTGTAAGCAATGCCTCCTTCTTTGTCCTTTAGAAATGTATATAAAGCAGATTTCCCCACAACACAGGGTCTCCTCAAGGAAGGAAGCCATTTGAATAAAATGCAATCAAAATATCTCCCATTTTATGGTAAAGGAGGAGTATAAATCCTGGAGGTAGTGGTGGGGACTGTTCCTGTCTCCAAATTGTGAACCTACCTCTCACCTGAAGATAAAGAGATACCTTGAAAATGTGTATGTAAATATGTATCTGCTTAGCTACACACAAACCATGAGGTTTCTTTCTGTCTTTGCAAATTCTTGTGGATTGCCTGTGATGCATCCTGTTCTGGTTTAATGCTTTATTCAATAAATGCTTTATTCAATTTATTTAATGCTTTATTCAATAATAAAATTGTTTTTCTTTCTCTTCTACTTTTGTGGACAGGTTTTCTGGGTTGAGAGATTATTTTATTTTTATTTCTTTTCCCCAACAGTTACAGGCACCTAAATTAAAATATAACAAGTTAAAATGACCTGTTTTCTCATTGCAATCTTAATTAATGGCTCCTTCAGGCATCCAGGAATTAATGCTTGAAATTCCCTGTCAGGACTGAAATTGCTTGACAGAGTCCTTTTGACCCATGTGCATAATTCCAATTCAGTGACACGAGGATGTCAAGAAAATAGTTTATTAGCAAAGGCCAGCCCATTGCAGACATGAGGACATTAATTTCCTCAAATCAGTCTCCCCAAGCTAAAAGCTGGACTGAGCATTATGTGATTTTGTGGGGCTGGTTTAGTATATTGAGGCTGACTAAGTAAAATTGGGTGAGGTAGGAGGAGGTCTTAGCTGAACATATGCTGTTTAAAACATACTAAATTGGAAAATCTGTTAAAGTTATTCATTGTATTAAATTAAGAAGAGAGTGTGAAAGCCTTTCATTCTCATAATGTTTTTTTCCCCTATTTCTAACTTTAGTTTTCTCAATGTTCTGTGTTTGCATTGGAAATATATTTATATTCTCAAAATACATGTTATGGAATGATTTGAAATTTTATAAAAAAAGAACATACTTGGCCATATGTTGCATGTAAGAAAATGGAGGTGCAATGGTGGCTATATGTGTTTTTACTATTTTAATGAAGGAAAGTTAACTTTTAGGTCAAGCTTCTCTTAAGTGCACATGTTCCTGCTGACAGAACCAGTTTATTCCAGTTATAAAGTGCAAGACAACATCAAGCTATATTCTGGATCTTGGATTAGATCATCTGATCATCTCCTTACTATATATAAGATGAGAAAAGTTTCCTACCAATATATATAAAGGGGATGGTTTTTTTAAACTGAGAAAATAGAAACTTTCACAGGAAATCAATAGGAAAGGTTACTTCTGTCAGGATTTAGTCAAGCAATAGCTTCGGCACCACACAAACACAGCTGAGCATCGTTATTCTCTCTGCACTGAGCACTATTATCGTCACTCACCACCTCCCAATCCCATACACCACTTACTCATTTCCTGCAGTATCAGTTTAAACGTCAAATCTTCAGAATTCCTCTTTTCTCTGGCTCTCCCCTGACACTGTTAGTCTTCCCATGTCCATTCATCTGGTGATGACATTTCTCATCTATATTTATTTATATTTTTCCCAATGTTTTCTCTCTCCCTCTTGGGACTCATTATAGCAAAACGGACCTCAGAATCCTAATATAAGGCAGATTCCCATCCAACCATTACATATGGATTAAATTCCAGAGTAATTCCTTTTCTACAATAACCTCACTGGCTCCCTGATAGCCTGACCCCAAATATCTGCATTCAGGTCATTATTTACACCGTAAAGGAGGTCCATCACTCCTGAGGAAACTCCTTTCAGGTACTCACCAGAGCCAAAATATAAGGAGAATTGAGGGACACTAGGTCCTTATTGAAGATGCTGTCAGTACATTCCAGGGCTCAAAGCTGCTTTCTTGCTCTAGAAAAATCAGTTGTGATGGTTACTATTTATGTTGTTAATAACCTCATTAAGCATGTGAGACAGGACATATCCTGTGTCAGTGCCAATGAAGAAAAATGTAATCAAATTATGCCAAAAAAACAAATATTTCCCTCTAATTATATAAAAGAGGTAGATACAGTTAATGAAAATAGGTTATATCCTTTCATTCTGTAATTCATGTATGACCACAGCAATATTCACGTCTCTATCCAGAGGTCTCAGTCTTGTGGATTCAGGGTTTGGGGCAGTGATGTGCAGTGCTTTCAGAAAGAAAATCAGTGCTGCTTTTTATTTCCAGGGAGATGTGTAAAACAATCAAGTCTCTCATGCTGGAGTGTCAGTGTTGCTCTTTATAAGTATAATAGTTATGCGGCCAATACCTAGTCAATGCAAATATATTTTTTCATGCTTTTGTATGTCATAGTTTGCTAAACAAGGAAAATACCACACAATACATGTCTCTTCAATTCAGACTTACCTGATGTCCTAAAGGATGTAAAATCCTATAAGCCGTTTGAGTAAAATAAAATGGCTGCCTTCATTGGGCATTGCTGGGAATGAACTGCTTTTCCCAGAAGCATTTTCCAGAAGTTGAAAACAATTGTCCTCCAAGGACTTTCTGAGAAAATGGAACACATCCTACAGAGCTGCAGATAAGCAATACCTGGTGATAAAAATTCCTTTGGTCCTGTAAAGCTAGCTTAGCAGAAGAGACAAGCAAACCATACTATTCAATGTGTATCAGCTCCCCAAGTTGTAAGACACCCCCTATGTAAAACTGAAGCAACATCAGCCAAAAACAACATTTCTTCATTTGCTTCCACCTTCTCCATATATGATTTTCCCTTTTCCACTTCCTCTCCAGAGCACCCTTCTGTTTTCTGAATTGAATGCTTTCTGATTCATGAACCCCATAATAAAGTATGTGTGATGGTTAGGCTATTATGTCAACTCAGCCAGGTAATTGTGCCCAGTTGTTTGGTCAAGCAAGCACTGGGTTAACTGTAATGCAAGGGCATTTATGAACTTTAGTCACCATTGACTTTACTGCACTGGTAAATCATAGATAGCTGATTACAATTACATCAATCAGGGAGATTGCCATCAGCAATGAGTGACGCTTTATCCAGTCAGTTGAATACCTTAAAAGGGGAAGTGATTCCAGCTTTGAGTGAGAATTTCCCAACTCATCTATGGACAGCTAACGACTCCCAGAACTCATCAAGAACCTTCAGGGGAAGAGAGGTTCAACTATGGCAGGGGAGGAACACTGGTGTGGGGTGTTATTAATGGGGGGCACATGATTGGGAGGGGGTTCTCCAGGGCATGTACATAGGGGATATAAAAATGTTTGGATAGCAGTTACAAATGACAACTGAGGGAGTGCTGAGTTCCTAGCTAGGGGAGCTCTATCACATTCCCCAATGGAACAGCAACAATCCCCCAAGTGCAACAGCAAAGGCCAACAAAGATGGATTTTCCAATAATGAGCCCTTGATACTGATGACTATGCTTATGAGTCTGTGTGCCTGAAATAGGAACTAGGACTAGAGCTACCTAGGGTGCCTAAGAGCTACCTCCTGAGAGCCTCCATGTTACTCAAATGTGGCCACTCTCTAAGCCAAACTCAGCATGTAAATGCATTACACACCCCCCTCCCCACCGCAGCATGGGACATGACTCCCGGAGATGAACCTCCCCGGTGCTGATGGATTACTACCAAGCACCAGCTAGTGATGTACATAGAAAAAGACCTTGAATGAAAAGGTCAATTCAGACCAGCAGAATATCTCAGCCCACGTGTAGGATCATGTGTTAAAAACTGCTTTTTGACCTTGAATAAAAGGGGGAAATGGCAAAGGCAAATGAGTTTATATGGCTAAGATCTTCAAAAAAGAGTCAGGAGGTCATCAGAGGGGTTATGATTACACACTTCTCTGGAGGACCCCAGAAAAAGCCAAAGTGGATACAACCCCAGGTACTAGTTCTCCTGAGGGCTACAGAGGGCCACAGGAATATGATCATGGCAGATAACTCTGGAGCTCAGTACCATGTCAGTGAGCCCTACTTTGGAATTTGTGTTCCTCAGTGTGATGGAGTTGGATTCAGATGTGGCCTTTCTACACATGCCTCTTCTGTCACTTTTACTGAACCTTTGGTTGGTGCTAGCATTGGTGTATACTCAGGAGACTTGAATCTCTGGACTGTCCATGTGCCAGCAGGGCCCTGAGCCTCAGCAGAGTTGTAATTCCTACTCTCTGGTTCACTGGACTAATGCAGGTCAGCTAACAGGGAGGTGAAGATGGTCAATCACCACACCAGGGAACTGAGAATGCCTACACCTGCAAGCAGGAGAATTGCATCCATCATCCATGTAGAATCTAAGCCCCCTCTCGGTATAGAGGTGAAGTGGACATCACTATCCCAGGGCCCACAGAATGGAGGAGTAAAATATGGATTAGAGTGGACTTACTGATATTCTACTATAAAACATTTGTGACTACTAATAGAAGAAATTGTATCATTGATGGGGACAAAGTGACCACAGTAGTTGCTGAGGGCAACTTCCCACTCCCTAGTTGGAAGAAGACATGTGATGAGGGTACATTTTTTGGGGACTTTGGAGTTGTCCTAAATGATATTGCAGGGTCAGATGCTGGGCATTATATATCCTGCCATAACCCACTGAATGTACTGCGGAAGAGTGTGAACTACAGAGTAAACTATTATCCACATAGTGCAGCAGTGCTCCAAAATGTGTTTGCTGAGTGGGATGAGTGTGCCACAATGATGGGGGATGTCATTAGTGTGGGAGGAGTGGTGTGGGGAGATGGGGGTATAGGGAAACCTCTTATGCTTGTTATAATGTAACCTTTTTTGTGATGTATGTATCTTCAAAAAATACAATTTACAAAAATGATGGGGGTAGGGGGGTGGGGGGTTATATGGGAACCTCTTATTTTTTTTAATGTAACATTCTATGTGATCTATTAACATTAATAAAAATTTTTTTAATTTAGAAAAAAATAAAATAAAAAGAACCTTCAGTGGACTTTCATTGGAGCCCCTGGTTGCAGCCTGCCTGCAGAACCTGGACTTGTGCATCCCCACAGTTGCATGAGAGACTCTTATAAAACCTCTTGCTTGTTGTCAGATATCTCTTGTTGATTCTGTTTCCTAGAGAGCCCTGACAAATACAGTGTGAGACCGTAACTTTCAAGAAAAGATTTTTTTTTAGCAAGACTAAAATATTAGAGGTACCAAGATTGTTCATCTCCATTATTGACTTGACTATACATAGGGTATGTTTCAACTATTTTTATATAAAATCAAACATTTGAATTTCTTTGGATATCTTCTGAGAGAAAGAAAAATTATTTGTGAAGAGAACTCAAGCAAAATATTTTGATTTTCTGTAAAGTAATTATTTCCAAATGGAATATTTTGACTTGCTTAATACCTACTTATGAAATTAAAAATATGTACTCTTTGTTATTTTTGAAGCAAACATTTTTCATAACCAAATATTCAATTTTATGTTTCTTTATATGTTTCTATACTTTTACAGCCTAGTTACACTGCAACAATCTAAAGGCAAGTGTGGTACTCTTTTTGTCAGAAGTGAATGTTGGTTGCATGAGTACTAGGTTTCAGACCTGGGCCAGGGAGGGGAATTACACTGGCAAAACAGATCAGCTGCCCATGTGACACATGCTGTTTAGTTTGGAAGAGAAATTTAAAGAAAAATGAGTGATATACTTTAGATACCTAGCCATATATACTTAATTTGTGGTGATCAAGTTTTCTTGGAAATTAAAGAAACTTTGTCCATGAAACTTTCACAAGGGGAAGTTCTAAAATTTTTGGTGGAAGTAATAATAGTTTTAGAGGTTGTTGTTTTTTTCATTCTGAGGGAACACGTGTGAAATCCTGAAACACCTGAGAACCTGCTGTGCCCCAGGAATTGAGAGCACCTGGATGGCAGCTGAGTGTGATAGCCTGGCCTGGAGAGGAGGGGAGGCTGGTTGGCTACAAGCCTGAAGACCATGGTGAGCCCAATGGTCCCAGTCTGATTATTGGAAAATATTGAAGTATGAAAGTGATGGAGTGATCTGATTAGATATGTGTGTGCATGTGTGCAGAGAGCCTTTTGCTGCCTTTTGTAATAAAGAAATTAAAAAGATTATTAGTGAATTTAAAAATTAGAACTTGGGAAGCGAACTGGGCCCAGTGGTTAGGGCGTCCGTCTACCACATGGGAGGTCCGTGGTTCAAACCCCGGGCCTCCTTGACCCATGTGCAGCTGGCCCATGCACAGTGCTGATGCACACAAGGAGTGCCCTGCCATGCAGGGGTGTCCCGCGTGTAGGGGAGCCCCACACATTAGGAGTGCGCCCCGTAAGGAGAGCAACCCAGTGTGAAAGAAAGTGCAGCCTGACTAAGAATGGTGCCACCCACATGGAGAGCTGACACAACAAGATGATACAACAAAAAGAAACACAGATTCCCGTGCTGCTCACAACAACAGAAGCGGACAAAGACGGCGCAGCAAATAGACACAGAGAACAGACAACCGGGATAGGGCGGGGAGGAGAGAGATATAAATAAATAAATATTTAAAAAAATAAAAATAAAAATAAAAATTACAACTTTATCTGGTATAGACTGTCAGTAGTTACACTGTTGAAAAAAAATGCAAATTAAATGATTCCATGACTCAATGCATCTCTTTGTCAAATGTTAAATTATCTTCTGCTGGACTCAGAGCTTTGTTTTCTGTTTTTCCTTCAGTATAATTTTTTAGTTGTTAATCAGGGGCCAATACAATTGTCTCCCTGGTGTGTTTGTTGTTTCTGTGAGATTAGAGGATATATCCTCTGAGAACTTTGCTTTGATGCTTTGGTTTTGCTCAAGGTAAGCTGGAGAGGGTGATACTGATGAGCCAGATGCCCATGTGATCTTGACCCCTATTCCCAACTCCAGGTCATGGCCACTGTCTGCAGTCCTCACTCTGAAAGGACCCTTGTTTACTTATGCTTCCTTCCAGAAGTGTTGCCTGGTTAAAAAGAAAAGATGCACATGTTAGCCTGAGTGTAGTGCTGGAAGGAGACAGGGAAAATAAGAAGATGAGTGACAGAGTGTGAGACACGCAGATAAATAAAGAGAGAGGTCCCAGATCTCTGAGGAAAGATTCCAGGTCCAAGACCATTGTGCAACTAGAACTATCCTTCCTTGTTGTCCTCCTCCAGCCCATTCCACACTTTCCAGTCTGGCACAGCCTGGCTGCCCCTGTTCCTTCTCCAGGTGCTGAGGCTGGGTCCACAACCCCATATGGTAACCAGAGCATAGAGCTCCTTCCTCCAGTCACTGCTGTTTCTTCTATTTATTTATTTAAAATTTTAATTGTCTTTTTTTAAAGATACATAGAGTACAAAAAAAAGTTACATTAAGAAATATAAGCAGGGAATCGGACTTGGCCCAATAAATAGGGCATCCACCTACCACATGGGAGGTCTGCGGTTCAAACCCCGGGCCTCCTTGACCCATGTGGAGCTGGCCCATGTGCAGTGCTGATGCACGCAAGGAGTGGCCTGCCACGCAGGGGTGTCCCCCGCATAGGGGAGCCCCACGCTCAAGGAGTGCACCCTGTAAGGAGAGCCGCCCAGCGCGAAAGAAAGTGCAGCCTGCCCAAGAATGGCACCACACACAGGGAGAACTGACACAACAAAATACTCAACAAAAAGAAACACAAATTCCCAGTGCTGCTGATAAGGATAGAAGTGGTCACAGAGGAACACCAAGCAAATGGACACAGACAGCAGAAAACTGGGGGGGGGGGGGCAGGGGGGAATTAAAAAAAATCTTAAAAAATATATATATAAGCAGTTCCAATATTCCCCACCCCCCACCCCCACACTCCTCCCACATCAACAACCTCTTTCATCATCAGCAACCTCTTTCATCAGTGTGGCACATTCATTGCATTTGGTGAATACATTCTGGAGCGCTGCTGCACTGCATGGATTATAATTTACATTGTTCTTTGCTGCTTCACAATGCTTTGGCCAACTTTCAAGCTCTTGCTTCCTGCCCAACCCCAACATGCATCCCTTTGTTATAGCAATGGATTTGGGGAGGTTACCCCAATGCTTAATTCACTGGTGTGGCCCAGTGTCCATGCAATGCCAGTATGAAGGCTTGTATAGGGGAAGAGGAGAAAAAGTGCTTTGTGGGTACTGCACATCCAGGCATCTCAATCTGCTCCTGGAGGAATCCCCCTCCTTCTCAGTCTATTCCCAGGGTCAAAGCATCCCACCTCCCAACCACCCACCAATCTTGCTAGAATCCTAGATGGTTTAAATCCAGACCTGCATCCTGGTAGGTTCTGATGCCAGCCATTAATCACCACAAGATTTGATGGGAATCTGGGATGGATTAAAGTTCAGACAGTGCCCACTCTCTCCTTATCACATTCTCCAGTATTTTCTGAGATAAAACATGTTTCCCTTCAGTCAGGTACTGGTCACAGGAGCACTTCCTGCCTCTTCATTAGCCACACTGGAGGGGTGGCTGGAGAAGGCATTCATGCCCATAAGTATAGCCAATGCTCCTCTAAACAGAAAGTCTGAGTGGGCGCAGTGCTTTTCATGCCTGCTCTGTAAACACAGCTTCATGTCAGACAAATGTGCTGTACCCTGCCAGCCATCCCACCCAATGTAGCTCTTTCCCCTGAGCCATGTCTGTGGGATAGGTGCCTAACGAAGGTCAGAGGAAAGCCATTTCCCCTTAGAAGAGCATCAGGTCCAGCCCCTTTCTCTCCTACCCTCATACTCAACTTGTGTGCCCCTGCAACCGTAAGATGACCTCAGTCTCAGGGCAGGAGTCAAGACAAAGCTCTCCCTCTAAGAACACAAATGGTGGATGACTCCCAGCTCAAAGCTTATATCCCAGGGTTTGCTGCTGTGTGAGGAGCTGGAAGCACGTTGCTATACAAGGTGGCCCTGTATGTCTCCTTAGACCTGGCTTCTGCACCAGGGATGGCCTAGGAAGAATCAGGATTCCTTGCCCACCCCTTTGGCTTTGCTCCCCTCTTACATCTATCTGGAAGGTCTACTTATCTGGTGATAGAGGATGAAGGTAGAGCCCCAATACCTATGACATGAGCATTGGCACAAATGGGGTACTGGCTTCTACTCATAGAATGGGCAACACACTGTTGGGAATTCTGTATCACATTGATTACACTGACATTGGATTACGCTCATCTGAGGATTCATTTGTTGAAGGTTAGGGTTGAGGCTGGAGAATCTTCCATATATGTAACATTTTTAGTGTGAATTTTATCTTGTAATCTAAGGGCTATTTATTGACAGAATACTTTCACACATACCTGACGTTCATATGGTTTCTCTCTCTTGTTATCTAAGGTTAGAACAATTACTGGAGTGTTTTCTCATATCTGGCATTCAAATTGTTTCTTTCCAATGTGAGTTCTCTCATGTTATCTAATATGGAAGGATGATTGAAAGTTCCCCACATAGGTGATATTCATGGGGTTTCTCTCAAGTGTGAGTTCTCTCAGGTTTCTTAGTAGATTGGAAGGTTGGCTGAATGCTTTCCCACATAGATGGCAGGCATATAATTTCTCTCCAATGTGAGTTCTCTAATTTTATCTAAGGGCACAAGTTCTTCTGAAGGCTTCCTCACAAAGACAATAGTCATAAAATTGAACTATCGTGTGACTTTGCTTACGTTCATTACAGGATCACTGGTCACTGAGGGTTTTTTAACTAATGAGTTGTCCTAAAAGATATGGCAGGGAAAAAAGCTGGACATTTTATCTCCTGCCATAACCCACTGAATGGACTCAGGGAGAGTGTAAACTACATTGTAAACTATAATCCATGCTGTGCGGCAGTGCTCCAAAATGTATTCACCAAATGCAATGAATGTGCCACACTGATGAAAGAGGTTGATTGAGGAGTAGGGGGGATGGGTTGTGAGTTATGGTAACCTCTTATATTTTTTAATTTAACATTATTTGTGATCCATGTATCATCCAAAAAATACAGTTAAAATTTAAAAAAAAATTAAGGTCACTGTCTGGGACTTTGAAGAAAACAACTGTGTTGACACAGGTCTTCTTTACCATGTGCATTGGTACATATTGAGTCAATTTGAAGTTGTGATGGAAACCTTCCCCCAAATCATTGATTAAAATGGATTCCCTCCAATATGAAAAATCTGTTGTTGGGAAGGAGAAGAGACATGATAAAATATTTGCTTGAATATATTCATTAATTCAATCCTCTATATAGAATTGTAGACTAATCATTCAGTGGGACTCCAGAGAGATTCTTTTATGTTACATGCACACGATGTTACTCTCTGCATGCAAAGATTTTGTCTTTTGTAGCATCTTATCTCTAACTACTGAATTGATTTTGAAAAGTTCATTATGTTTCAAAGATTATGACTATGATAGATTTTTATGAAATTATCCCTTTTTTTCAAGTACTGGAGAGGAGGATTCCCCATATATGGGAAGCCAGCACTCAACCACTGAGCCACATCAGCTCCCCTGAGTTGGTCTTTTCATTTGTTTGTTTTTTTGTTTTGTTTTATTTTAGGAGGCACCAGGGTCTGAACCTGGGACCTCCCATGTGGGAAGCAGGCACCAAACCTCTGGGGCCACATCTGCTCCCTGAAGTTATCCTTTTATAAGTCCTCAAGGTATGGTTTTGAGGTCTGGTTAATTTTTCCCTAAATTGAAAATTTCGCATAACCTTTCACTGGGGGAGTGCTTAACCTCAACTTTAATTATACCAGGTGATTGTGTTGACCTCCTAACTTAACCTATCCTAGATTTGATATTGAATGACCAGGTTCATACAGCTGAGGCCTACCTTTGACAGGATGGTAGATGAATCCTTCCTGCAGGTATCTTGCATGGATATAATTTCTTCCTTTTTTTTTTTCTTCAAATCGGTTTTATTCACACACCTTCCAATCCATCCAAAGTGTATAATCAATGGTTCTCAGTACAATCACAGAGCTGTGATTTCATCACCACAATCAATTTTAGAACATTTTTATAGCTCAAAAAAAAAAAAAAAAAACCTCCTGGAATCCTAGAAGTTGGGGAAGTCAAGCTTTTTATGCTCTTTGAAATCCTCCTGTCTTACCTCTGTATGCCCTGACATATCCTAAATCCCCTTTTGTAATAATAATATTTCCTAAATCTTATTGAAGACCCAGTGGGTCTTGCAAATATTTCAATCTTATTTAAATTTATAAGCCTGATTACTAAGATTTTTGCCAATCGATTTACAGAACTGCTGGTAAAAGTAGATCTAGATAGACAAAATTATTTTAAAATCAAAAGAATGGAGGAAAAAAATCCTCTCAAGCTAAAACAGCAGCTAAATAAACCCCAACATACCCTAGAGCACAAGATTTCAGGGCACTAATACTTGTGTTACTGTAAACAACCTGGAGAACCCCAAAAATCACAGCACCCACCCATACTTTTCACCTCTAAGAAAGCAGTGTCTTCATTACACTGCATTTTAAGTAAATAGAAGTAATTCACTTAAGAGAAAATTTCTGTACAAGCTTCCAATGAATTATATTATATTTATAATTAACTCCAAGCGTTTAACAAAACTGTAGAGGCAAAATATCCTCATAGATTTCAAAATTCATGTAGAATTAAATCATATATGATACATTTTGGGTGAAACTGTAATACCTATTAATCTTTGCTAAATGATTGTATATTACTGTTTCAAAGTGCTTTAATTAAGACGTTTTAAGTATTTAATATTATTCTGTCTAGTTCAATTTTGATGGTAATTTTTCATTGTAATATGTTTACTTGTAGATAGTTTCAAAAATCAATTTGGTAACTTAAATATGTATTTTTATTAAGGAAAAAGAAAGTAGTTTTCCCTAAAGTAAAATGACTGGTTGTTATGGAATGAGAAAGAAGAAAATGTAGGACAAAACCTCAATAGATACAGAAAGTGACAGAAGGTTCATGGAATAGGAAATTATGGTCAAAGTTGGGAAAGATTTAATGGGTCTATAAAAATTTTAAAAACCTTACTTTCAAATAATATACTGATGAAAAACTGAAACTTGGTTTTCTCTCTATTAAGGTGACATTATTTCTTGGTTTATTGGTCTGTTTTTGTTCATTTGTTTGAGTACTCAGGTTCAGAACTGATACCCAAATCTCCTATGTGGAAAGCTGGTGCTCAACGACTGAGCCACACCAGCTCCCCTGAGTTGCTTTTTTTCATTTGTTTGCTTGTTTGTTATGGTTTGTTTTTGAAAGTTACCAGGGATCGAACCTGGGAATACATGCATGGGAAGCACGTGCTCAACCACTTGAGCTACATCCGTTCCACTGTTGGTCTGTTTTAGGAAGACACTATAAAGAGTTTTTTTCTTCAATAATCAGTGTAAAAGGCAGAAAGTCTGTGTTTTATCAAAATACTTTGTTAACTTTTTCATGCCTATGGTTGCATTTAATAAAAATAGTCTCACATTTTAAAGAACTAAGTCTTTTCTTAACTTTAGTTAAGCAAAAAAACCCAAACATTTCTTCACAATAACCCATTTTCCTCTTTAACACAATGTTGAAACCTGACAACTTTTGACATTTTGCTTTTTCAATGTCAAACCCTATGGAATATCTTTTTATTTCAAACCGTTGTAACTAATTTTTTTCTTTCACCTTTCAAAAAGTGAGGCGCTAAAAATAAAGTTCATTTAATATGTTATGAATTACATGGCAGGTGTTTAGGAAGTATTAAACATTTTAAAAGAGATTTTTAACCCTTGGTTGGTTATATTAGTTAGGGTAAAATGTTAATATAAATAAAGTTTGTATAAAATTCCTAGGGAGCTAACAACGTTCTCACTGTTCATGCTATGTTATGATAATGATCTTCATGATATAAGACAAGAAAATGGTATTGTTAGTCATGGTTTTAGTTATTTTAAATATATTATATATCACAGAAAAAGAAAACAAATATCCTTGTTAGTTACATTTACTCTGATGTTTCCCTGACAGCATAAGCAGTCAGGTACATATCAAAGGTTCATCATCAACACGAAGTGTAAAGGTGAAACAGAATGAAACTTCTGTTATGATCTGTAGTTGATGTCCTCAATACAAATTAATTGTCAAATGTTTTTATTTCTAAAAATAGCTTCATTTAGAAAATTCTCATAAGAGATTTAGAGCCAGAAGAAAAAGAAATAAATAGAATCCAAATTGAAAAGGAAGCAGTAAAACTTTCACTATTTGCAGATGATACCATCTTATATGTAGAAAGTGCCCCAAAAGACACAACAAAGCTTATAGAGTTGATAGATGAGTTCAGCAAAGTGGAAGGATATAAGATCAACATGCAAAAATCAGAATTTCTCTACACTAATAATGAGCAGTCTGTGAATGAAAATATTCCACTTATAATAATAACTAAAAGAAAGAAATATCTAGCAATAAATTTAAGGATGTAAATGACTTGTACACATTTTTTAAAAAAGGAAATCAAAGAAGACCTAAATAAATGGAAGAATATTCCATGTTCATGGATTAGAAGACTAAATATCATTATGGTATCTATTCCACCCAAACTGATTTACAGATTTAACACAATACCAATAAAAATTACAACAGCATTTTTTATTGAACTGGAAAAGCCAATGATGAAATTTGTTTGGATAGTCAAGTGGCCCCCAAAAGCCAAAAATGTATAGAAAAAGAATGAAGCAAAATTGGAGGGATCACACTACATGACTTTAAAGCATACTATAAATCTACAGTGGTCAAAACTGCATGGTATTGGCACAAGGACAGACATAATGACCACTGGAACTGAATTGAGAGTTCTGATACAGACCCACAAATGTATGCCCAACTGATATCCAGCAAGGCCACCCAGCCCACCCTACTGGTACAGAGTGATGCTGGGAGAAATGGATATCCATATCCAAAAGAATGAGAGAGGATCACTATGTCATGCTCTATACAAAAATTAACTCAAGATGGATGAAAGACCTAAATATAAGAGCCAAGAGCACAAAGTTCCTAGAAGATAATGTAGGGAAGCATCTACAAGATCTTATAGTAGGAAATGGTTTCACAAACTTCACACCCAAAACCAAGCAATGAAAGAAAAATAGGAACTCCTCAAAATTAAAAAAAGTTCTCTCCGATAGAGGAGTTTGTGAAGAAAGTGAAAAGGCAGCCTACTCAATGGAAAAATATTTGGGAACCACTTAGCTGATAATTATATAATATCCAGCATAAAGAAAGAAATCCTACATCTTGAAAATAAAAAGACAACCCATTTAAAAACTGGGCAAGAGACTTGAATAGACACTTTACCAAAGAGGAAATGCAAATAGTTAAAAGGCACATGAAAAGATGCTAAGTATCACTAGCTATTAGGGAAATGCAAATCAAAACTACAATGAGATATGATCTCAAACCTATTAAACTGGCTGCTATTAAAAAAAAAAACACCCAAAATACAGAAAACTACAATGATGGAGAGGATGTGGAGGAATGGGAACACCCATCCACTGCTGTAGGAATGTAGAGTAGTACAGGCATTGTGGAGGACAGTTTGGCAGTTTCTCAGGAAGCTAATTATAGATTTGGTATATGACCCAGCAACCGAACTACTAGGTATATACCCAGAAGAACTAAAAGCAGGGACATGAACAGATATATGTACAGTAATGTTTATAGCATTATTCACTATTGCCAAAATTTGGAAGCAACCCAAGTGTTCCTAAATGGATGGATGGATGAGAAAAATATGGTATATACATACAATGGAATATTCACCAGCTGTAAGAAGGAAAGAAGTATTGACACACACAACAACAAGAATGTTGAAGACGTTATGTTGAGTGAAGTAAACTAGTCACTAAAGGACAAATATTCCATCACCTCACTGATATGACCAAACATATTGAACAGACTCACAGAGATAGTCTGGAAGACAGGTTCCCAGGAGACATAAAGGGCGTAGAGAGTGGTGAGCCAATCCTCAATCTGGGAAGAACCTATGATAAGGTGAAAGGTGGTGGTTTGGCAGTGGATGGGGGTGATGGTGGCACAGGAATTTGAGAGAGTGAGCATGACTGGAGGGGTGGGTTGGGCTATAATGGAACTTGGGGGAGGGCTTAGGAAGGAACAGTTGAATGCTGGGGAGTTGGAGGCCTCTGATTGAAAATACAATTGTAGGAATGTTCTGTTCCTCTTTCTATTTAATTATTGCTTAAGAGTTACCTCTTGAAAACCTCTTTCTTACTTAAATGTGGCTTTTCTATAAACCAAACTGAGCAAATAAACACACTACCTTCTCCACCCTAGAATGGGACATGACTTCCATGGATGAGCATCTGTGGCCCCAAGGGATTAATACCAAGCACCAACCAGTGATGCATTTGGAAAAAGACCTTGAAAAAAGGGAGAAACATCAAATACACAAGGGTTTTTTTGCCTAAGAGCTTTTATATTGAGTTGGGGGGTGTCATTCCAGTGGTTACACTCATGCATGTCTCAGACAGACTGCACTAACTGCCACTGTAAACAAAGCCTCAAATAGGGGTGCTGCTGAGGGCTCTGGAGCCCTCTGGATAGTATAGGCAAGGACAGAACCTCTTGAAATCATTATCATGTAGTTGGGTCTTATCTTGGAATATGAGAACCTATTTCCCCAATGTAACAATGTTAGACTCATTTATAATTGTCCTACACAAGGTTCTTCTATCCCTTTTATTTGAACCTGTAATTAGCACTATACCCAATAAATATATGTCTCAGAGACTTAAATGTTTGGTCTGTTCATACTCTGGTTGAGACTTGAAATTCAGCAGAACTGCAGCCAACACCTACTCTCCAGTCCATCAGATTCACCCAGGACAACCCACAAAATAATGATGAACAACCCCGATCCCAGAAAAACAGTGACTATCTAGAACTGAAAACAAAACAGTTCCTTCCATCCGCCTCATAAGATCTAAGCCTCCTCTCAATCTGCAGCAGAGCCAGCATCATAACAAAGTCCTCAATGTTAAGGAATGAACAAACAGGAAGGAATGCAACCGTAAAAAAGTAAACTATTAATATTGTAGCAATGGAGGAACATGTAACATTGATATAAAGATAATGGTTACCAGAGGTTCTGAAGGGAGGGAGAGGGAATAATAGGTGGTACATAGAGCATTTTGCGGACATTGGAGTTAACTGAAAACCACAATGTAAACTATAGACTTTGGTAAGTAGCCATGTGTGACAGGCTAATGTATCAAGTTAGCCAGCTAATGTATCAATGGTGCCAAGCTGTTTGGTCAAGCAAGCACCGGGCTAATTGTAAGAGAAGAACATTTCACGGACTTTAATCATAGTGAGTTGATTGCACAGATGGCTGGTTATATCTACCATCAATGAGTAGACTGCCATCAGCAGTGAGTGATGTGTCGTCCAATCAGTTGAAGACCTTGAAAGGGGAAGTGATTTCAGAATTTAGAGACAGAAATACCATCTCTACTTCAGACAGTCAGTGTCTCCTGGGGAGCTTATCAAGGACTTCCACTGGAGGCCCTGGTTTGCAGCCTGCCCTATGGAATTTGGACTTGTGCATTTCCACAGTCATGGAGACAATATTATAAAATTTCATACTATTTACAGATATCTCCTGTCAGTTTTGTTTCCCTAGAGAATCCTGACTAATATACAATGTTTCAATATTTACTCATTAATTTTAACAAAACTACCACCGAATTGTTAGATATTTTATAGAGGGGAAGTTGAGGAAGGGGACAGGGTAGGATATGTAGGAATCCCTTATACTTCTGATGTAACTTTTCTGTAATCTAAAGCCTCTTTTCAAATAAAGTTTATTATATTTTAAAAATAAGTAAATTAAAGCCTAGATTGTATTCTCTTGCAGTAATCATATTTGTGTCTGGACTTTGTTATTTTCCTATTCTGAGATGCTTTGTTCTTTGTGCATAATTCGAAGTTCCCTAAAACCTTAGGTGTCTGCGTGACACCTGAGACTCAGTGTTAAAATTATCTAGCTCTGAAAGTGCTGAAAAAGCAGCATTAATTCTCAAAAGTCAACTCCATACAACTCTTAAAGAAGCTACAGAAAGGATACAAGTTCAATCAAAGAGGCGAATGGGGCTGATATGGTTAAACATTAAAGTGAGTAAAAATTCAGTGTAAAAGGTGATATTATCTATATATTGGAACTCTAATTTCTATATGAGACCAAGGACGGAAGGGCTCTTTGATCAAAAATCTAAACTTTCTATTGCACAATATCTGATTTAATCCATCAGTTCTGTTTATTTAGACAACCTAACTCAGTTTTATTTGACATAGAATCTAAAATAACAGATGAGATCTTAATATTCTGTACAGGTTTCAGTAATACCATGATGCATTTCAAAGTGTTTTAGGCATAAAATGAAAAAGTATTTGTGAAATCCCTTATGGGACTAGAAAGGGAAAGCATAGAACTGTAAACGTCCCCATCTGAGGAATTCCTGCTATTCTCTCAATCTTACTGAAACTCTAATTTTTTTAAAAAAATAAAACACCTTTACAAGATCCAAATCTAACAACTACTCCTGTTAGTAAGAAGATTGTCCTCATTTAAACTTATAACAGGGAAACCTATGGGAAGAATGTCTAACAGTGATGAACATTGCCTCATAAAAGTAAATATGCTAATGAGCCACGACTTCAGTCTAGAAGCTTGCAATTATAAACCTTATTTTTGTAAAGACAAAACTAAGTCTAGGGAGCAGGTGTAAGCCCCCCATATGGTAGATGGGAGCCCAACTGATTGAACCACAGCTGCTTCCCATTCCCTATAGGTTTTTTTGTTCTTGATTTCATTTATTTCTGCTCTGATCTTTACTATTTCTTTTCTTCAGCTTGGTTTAGGATTAGTTTGCTGTTCTTTTTCTAGTTCCTCCAGATGTGCAGTTAGTTCAATTTTTGCTGTGATTTTTTTGTTTGTTTGTTTGTTTTTAGGTACCAGAGCTGGAGATTGATGCCTGTACCCTGTATGTGGGAAGCAGGTGCACAACCACTTGAGCTACAACTGCTTCCTTATTTCTTCTTTTTAAATATAAGCATTGCAGGCTATAAATTTCTCTTTTAGCAGTGTCTTTGTGTTGTCCCCAGGTTTTGATATGTTTTGTTCTCATTTTCATTCAACTTCCAAATATTTTCTTTCATTGTGCAGACTGCTTTATTGACCAGGTCCTCTTAAGCACAAATGACTTGATTATGAGGAGGTTCCCTTTATCTATTTTTCTTTCATTGTATGTGCTTTGAGTGTAAGTCTAAGAAACAGTTGCCCAACACAATATCTGAGGATCCTTCCCCACATTGTCTTCTGTTTTATGGTCCTGGATCATATCTTCAGGTCTTTGTTCATTTTCAATTAATTTTTGTTTAAGGTGTTAGTTAGGGGTAAGGTGTGAGGAGGTGAAAAAGAAACCAACTTAATAGGAAAAGATTTTGGAAATCACATATCCAATAAAGGTTTAATATCCATGATATATAAAGAGATTCTACAGCTCCACACTAAAATGACAAATCACCCAAGTTAAAAATGGGTAAAAGACTTAATTTAACCAACTTAATAAAGATCCTACACATGTACAAAGTGTTGATAATAGGGAAGCAATTAGTTAAGATGTGAAGGATCTTTTGGGATTAAGCTTTCCTTCTATCACCCAGGAGAAAGAAAACCATGTCCTGATATAAAGGACACATATATGGATGGTCATAATATCCCAAACTCGAAGGACAAAAATATCCAGCAAGAAGAACATGAGTAAACATTTTGTAATATAGTCATTCAAAGTCAAAGGACACAATGATAAAAAATGAAAGAACTGCTGATCTACCAAATATGAATGATTCTGAAACAATGTTTGGGCAAAAGATGCATGTGCCAAAATGTAAATTCCAATTTATTTCCTGTGGCAAAACTGATGTATGATAACAGAAAATCAGATCATGGGTGAATGTGTTGGGGGGTATGTAATGAGTGAAGGGCATAGGGATTATTTTCCAAATGAATGGAAATGATTCATATCTTGATAGGGTCATTAGTACTGTAGGGACAGGGGATGGAACTTTTAAAAATATGACAAGGCATGCAGTTAAGATCAGTGCATTTCACTATTTAAAATTTTTACATCAATTTTAAAAAAACTGAGAGATGGAGAGAAAAAGATACATAAGAATATGCAGAATCACACTCATTTATAGGATCTCTACACATGGCTCTTCTGCCCCTTTATTTGAACTTATATTTAGCACTATACTTGATAAATATATGTCCAAGAGACTTCAACCTTTGGTCCATCCATGTGTCGGTTGAGCCCTGAATTACAGAAGCATTGCAACACCTACTCTCCAATTCATTGGACTCACCCAGGACAACTAACCAGGAGGTGATGATGGATAATGTCCATCTCAATGAACAGAAAGTGTCTTTTGAATGGTCGTTGGGAATCTGTGAGAGGTGGGGAAGGAGCCCAATGACACTAGTCCAGACCTCACATTCCACAGCCTCCAGGGGGACTGAGGCATGTGTCAATATTCACCAGCATTCTGTTGTGTTTCATATTTTTGTTCAGACTTGTGCAGTCTGTTATAAGCCAACTTTTTATAAGACATGAAGAGCAGCTTGCAGACAGACACACTAGCTACACTGACTGACAAGCAATGTCAACTTCTTGATAAGATGAGTGCTGCTCACAAGAGGTAAGCAGAGAGTAAGTGATCTTTAGAGGATGCTAGGCTAGACTAAGCAACTTTATTTATTTATTTTTTAAAAGATATATTTTATTTATTTCTCTCCTCTTCCCCTCCCCCATTGTGTGCTTTCTGTGTTCATTTGCTGCATGGTCTTCTGTGTCCACTTGCATTCTTGACAGGCAGCACCTGGAAACTGTGTCTCTTTTTTTTTTTTTGCATCATCTTGCTGTGTCAGCTCTGTATGCGTGTGGTGCCATTTCTGGGTGGTCTGTGCTTTTTTCACATGGGGCAGCTCTCCTTGCGGGGCACACTCCTTGCATGTGGGGCACCACTAAGCGGGGGAACCCCTGTGTGGCAGGGCATTTCTTGTGCACAGCAGCACTGCTCACGGGCCAGCACATCACGCGGGCCAGGAGGTGCTGAGTATCGAACCCTGGACCTTCCATATGGTAGGTGGATGCTCTATCAATTGAGCCATGTCTCCTTCCCGAGAAAGTGACTTTAAAAATGCTCAGCCTCATTGACACCTACAGAAAGGCTAAGGGAACGACAGCAATGTTGATGGAGGAATTAACTTCAGTGGTCCTAGAACTACAGGAAAAGAGATCCAGATGTTCCAAACAAGAAGAGATGAAGATGCTGAAAACACTAGAGTCTGAAGAAGAGGTCATGAGAACCACCAGAGCACCAGGCACTTTTCCAAATTAAATTTGTTTGGAATCCCTTCCACTCCCTGATGTTCCCTCCTGCAGCAGTGGGTCTGGGTCGGTCTTAAAGCAGCACTGAGCTTCTGCTCCCCTCAGGCCTGCAGAGCCAACAGGCAGGAACAACCCTCTCCAATGCCATCTGAGAGTCTCTGAGGCCAGTGGATCAACAGAACTTCTCCCATGGGCTGGAGATCCTCTACCTTCACCTCCTGGACACACACATGATTTCCTCATTGGTCAATTCCTCCTTCAAGCACACACAGTTTGAACTTGAGGAACACACCAGAAATATGTGACTTTCTCCTTATAGAGTCTCAACATGAAAGGACCTAGTACGACTGATGAGATGGTTAATATAATTAAGAAACTATTCAAGAGACTTAGCTCTTTGTTTATATATGATCACTTGCATATTTATTAACCTTATATTTATAATTTAAAGTTTTGTTGCTTTTAAGTGTAAATTTTCTTTTATTTATTCTCATTTACATTATATTAGGAATTGCCTCCGTGGACATGACCTGTTCTGAAATCCACAGATAGCTTCAAACTGTCACAGTTGAGTTCATGCTGCCCTCTCTAGGGATCAGAAAATATGCTGTTCCTGTAGCAAGTCCTGCAGAGGTGGGTATAGGCCTCCCCCTTCTGCTGGTTTTCAGGAGAGCCATGTAATGAGTGGCAAAGGCTGTGAGGTTGTCTGTGTAATGGTGCATGCAGTAACCACTACATGCATATGGACACGGACATATATATGTACATACAAATACACACATATGAAGTTATGTATGCATATCCTTTCATTATAACCCATATCCCCTTATCTCACTGATGGCAATAATATTTTTTCCGAAAGTCCTTTATAATTTTTTCTCTTTTCATCACTCCCTTTTTTAGTATGCATGTTTGATCTCTATGTTTCCTACTACAAATCTCCTCAAATATCTAGTGTAACTGGTTGCTTACTCACACTTAGCTACTAGGGGTATACACCTGTCTAAGAAACTCTGTGTGTTTAGGTGGGGCCTGTGTCTTTTAGTGTATTTCTGTGGGTTCTTGGAGTAGTTTTTTATAGCAATTTTATTGAGATATTATCACACATAGAGTCCATCCAAAGTGTGCAATCAATGGCTCTCAATATAACTAGGATTGTGGAACCATCACCACAAGCAATTTTAGGACATTTTCATCATTCCAAATGGAAAACTGCATAACCAACAGCAGCTACCTCTCAATTCCTCTGACCTTCCCCCACCCTACATAACCACTAATAACCATTCTGTGTCTACAGGTTTATTTATAATTACATTTTAAACACAAAAGACCTCCACCATTTGTAGTACTTTGTGTCTGGTTTTCTTCATATAGGAAAACGGTTTTTGCTGTGGTGATTTTCTAATTAGAGATGTTATAGGTTTATATAAATTCATGAAAAATACAATATTCCCATATCGCCCCCTCTTGTTGACACTTTGCATTAGTGTGCTCCCTATAGCGCAATGGAGGAACAGTATTAAAATATTACTGCTAAGTAAAGCCTGTGTTTTCATTAGTTATATTTCCCCCTATTCCACCCTATTGTTAGTACCTGTAATAGGGATGTGTATTCCCTATATCTCCTGAAAGAACACTCTTATATTTGTACTTTTAACCACAGTCATCCTCCACACATGGTTCACTGTGTTATACCCATGTTCTACCCTCTAGCTTTCCTTCTGGTGATACACATGACCAAAAACTTCCCCTTTAAACACATGTTCATGTGTAATTCAGTGCTGTCAATAACACTCACGATACTGTGCTCCCATCACCTCTTTCCATTTCTAAAGATTTGCAATCAACCTGATGAAAAACTTCGCACAATTAAGTGTTAGTTCCCCATTTTTACACTCCTTCCATCTCTGAGTAACCTATATATATGTATAGATTATAACCCTATGAGCTAGTGTTTGTAATTAGTTGATATGAGTGCAATCATATCTTTTTGTGCCTGGCTTACACAAAGAAACACCGTAATGTGACATGAATATGGTCTTCATTCTTTCTTACATCCAAATTGCATTCATATATATACATGTATATCACCTTTTGTTTATCCATTCATCGGTTGATGGACACTTGTCTCCATCCTTTGGTAACTGTGAATAAAGCCACTATGAACATCAGTGTGCAACTGTCTGCTCATGTCCCATCTTACAGTTCCTCTGATTATGAACCCGGTAGCATGATTGCTCGATCATATAACAAGTCTATCCTTAGCTTCCTGAGGAACTGCTGAAGTGTCTTCCATAGTGGCTTCCCCATTTTACATTGCACAAGCAGTGTATGACTGTTTGTCTTCCTCCACATCCTTTCCAACAATTGCAAGTTTTCTGGTTGTTTTTTACACTGCCCATTCCAGTAGGTGTGATATGAAATCTCATTATGGTTTTGATTTGCATTTCTCTAATAGGCAGGTGGTGGAAAGCACTTTTGATCCATTGTGTAGGCTGCTTTCTTGACCAGGTCCTTTTGGTAGAGATGATTTTATTATGAGGAGGTTCCATTTATCTCTTTTTCCTTCATTGTAAGTGTCTGAGTGTAAAGTCTAAAAAACGTTGCCCAGTGCAATGTCTGAAGATTCTTCCCCACATTTTTTTCTATGAGTTTTATGGTCCTGGTTCTTATATTTATATTCTTGATCATTTTTGGTTAATTTTTGTTTAAGGTATGAGGTAGGGGTAAGGTCTGAAATGGTGGAAAGGCAGTTGGTTATTGGGAGGAAATACTTGGAAATCACAGATCTGAACAGTGCTTAATATCCATGATCTATAAAGAGATTCTACAATTAACACTTAAACAACAAATGACACAATTAAAAAATGAGCAACAGAGTTGTTTGAACAAATGATCAAAGTTCCCACAGACATGCAGAGTGTTGATAATAGGGAAGCAGTGGACGTGGGTGGTTACATTAGAGTGTTCTATTTCCTGAATGACTTTTCGGTAAACCTTAAAACTTTTCTAGTTAAAATGCTGAGTTGTCTGGAAATAGATGACAAATTATGTCAACTTTAAATCTGAGAAGGCAAAGAAAAACGTCTTTCATACGTAACTACTAAAAGAATGTAAAAATAGTGTATATCTTCTAAAGAAATAGAAAAGATAATATTGAATAAAGACTATGATTCCAAAGAAGATATTCAGGAGAAAAATAATAATATTGAACAGTGAGAATAAAGAAAAATTATAATGAAGGAAGGAAGATTAAATTTAAACTTGAATAGTAATTATAGTCATATAAGTGTTCCACCTAATCAAAATTTTCAAAAGGATATTTTAAGAACACTCTGTGTTTCATTTTAAAACCCAGGCCCTCCTGACCCATGTGGAGAGCTGGCCCATGCCCACCTGGCTGATGCCCCAAGGAGTGCCGTGCCATGCAGGGGTGTCCCTCGCATAGGGGAGCCCCACGCTCAAGGGGTGCACCCCATAAGGAGCCGCCCCATGAGAGAAGAGAAAAACACAGCCTGCCCAGGAATGGCACCACACACACGGAGTGCTGATGCAGTAAGATGACACAACAAAAAGAGATACAGATTCCCCATGCCACTGACAAGAATAGAAGCAGACACAGAAGAACACACAGTGAATGGACAAAGAGAACAGACAACTAGGGGATGAAGAGACAGGAAGAGGAGACAAATAGATGAAAAAATAATTCTATATATAAAAAAACAAAACCCATCTAAGGGGGAGCGGATGTAATGCAAGTTGTTGAGTACCTGCTTCCCATGTTCAATCCCAGGTACCTTCTGAAAAACATCAAAGGTAAACAGCATGTTTGGCAGTAAAATATGGATTTTACATAATCACAGATAAACACAAATATATCTTGTGTCAGTATGGCAATACCAAGTACACAATCATTAAGGAAAAAGTATCAGAATTGTAGGGTCCTATCATATCATTACAAGGTTCAAATTCCAGAAAAAAAATAGCAAATTAAAATTGAAGTGCACCTATTTGCAAGCTTTTGCAAATTGACAGAATTACATGTAAGAGCCAAACCCAAATCCCAATAGCAGATTCTGGGATGACTCTCTCAGCAAGGGATGGAATAGAAGAAAAATTATCAACAAGGATAAGAGACTACTTCATTATTATGAATAATATATTTTACTTAATGCACACTTTTCCTTCAGCCATCTATGTAAAACATGGCAAAGAGAAAATCACACTTCTGTTTAATGAACTTAAGGAACTGAAGGGCTGAGGCAGGAGAAAGAGGGTATGTAGGAGGCAACCATGGTCATCCTGTCAGCAATGAAGCAGGCTCTAGCAAGAGAAAGAGGAGGCAAAGTAGAAGGGGCCAGATGAACATAGGAAGTGAAGGATGGATGTGGCATAGAAAGAGAGAAGTCAAGAAAGGCCGCAAAGCTTTGGCCTGAACACTTATCAGGAGGGAAATGCCGACTATGGAAAAGGGAGAGACCAAGAAGGAGGAGTTTGGGGGAGGAGTCTAGAGTTTGGCGTTGGCACATTACACACAGAAGTGGAATGTCCTGGATACAACTCTGTGTAAATCTGGACTGTGTGGAAAATTGGGTTAGATAAGTAGAGTTAGTACTCATGCCAGGAGAGATGGAACTTAAAGCCAAGATCACATGACCAGCAAGTGAACCGATTTCTGAAGAAGGAAAGAGGTCCAAGTATGGAGCCCTGGGGGAAAACAAAACTAAAGCTGAGGAATTTTTGGATAAAACAGAAACCAGCAGAGGAGATAGACATGGAAAGACTAGAGAGTCCAGATGATAAAAAGAGAAAGGAGAATGTGGTGAAACAGAAATAAGTGATGGGAGCACTTGAAGAAGGCCAGAGGAACCAACTGTGCCAAACGCAGCTGATGCAACAATTAGTGGGATGTGAAGGATCTTTTGGGAGTAAGCTTTCCTTTTCTAAAACCCAGCAGAAAGGAAAACATGTCCTTATATGAAGGATACCTATAATACCTTTAGATCATAATACTCTAAACTTGAAGTGTCCAAATATCCACACCAAAAGGAATAAGAATTTTGTAATACTCCTTTAATTTCAAAGGATTCAATGATAAAAAACAAACAGGGAACTATTGATCCACCAAACAACCAGAATGAATCTCAAAACAGTTATTTTGAGCAAATGATGCAGGCACCAAAATGTAAATTCCAATTTATTTCATTTTTATGAATTTCAAGATGTAGCAAAATGAATGTATGTGGATAGAAAATAAGAATGAGAGTGAAAATGTTGGGAGGTGGTTATAGACTGATGTGTATAGGGATTATTTTCCAGATTCTTGGAAATGATTCCTGTCTTGATAGGGCAAGTGGATACTGTAGGCGAAGGAGATGAAATGTTTGAAAAATTCAGTTAAGAACAAAACATTTAACTATATTTAAATTTTACATCACTTTTAAACAAGCAATAAGAGAGAGAGAGAAGACTGTTCATAAGAGTACAATGGAGATAAGCACATTTTATTTTCAGTATCTTTCCCCCACTGACCACCTCACTGATGAGCAGCCTGGCTGTCAGTTGCTTGTGGGTTCCAGGCAGAATGCTGGGGAGTTCTCTGGGGTTTGTTGTGGATACAGGGTTACTGGGCAGAGTCCTGTGGTGGCATCAGTGCCACGGAGGGCCTGTAGTGCTCTGTGGAGCTTGTCTTTTGGATGATCCTAGGGAAGATTTGAGAGGTGGTGATGGAGCGCAATGGCACTACTCCATACCTCACATTCCACAGCCTCCAGGGGGACTCAGGGGCATTTCAATCCTTCTTCAGCATTCTGGGGTGTCTCTTCTTGTTCAGACTTGAGCAGTCTGTTAGAAGCCAACTTTATATAAAACATGAAAAACAGCTTGCAGACACACTAGCTACACTGATTGTCAAGAAGTGTCAACTTCTTGATAAGATGAGTGCTGCGAACAGGAGGTATGCAGAGACTAAGTCATCTTTAGAGGAAGCTAGGCTACAGAAAGTGACTTTAAAAATGCCCAGCCTCACTGACACCTACAGAAAGGCTAAGGGAATCAGAGCAGTGTTGATGGAGGAATTAACTTCAGTGGTCCTAGAACTACAGGAAGAGAGATTCAGATGTTCCAGACAACAAGAAGAGATGAAGAAGATGCTGAGAACATTGAAGGCACAAGGAGACATCATGAGGACCACCACAGCACCAGGTGCTTTTCCATACTCAGTGTGTTTGGGATCCCTTCCCCTCCCTGATGGTCTCTCCTCCAGCAGTGGGCCTGGGTCGGTCTTAAAGCAGCACTGAGCTTCTGCTCCTCTCAGACCTGCAGAGCCACCAGGCAGGAATGACCCTCTCCAATTCTTCCATCAGAGAGTTTTTGAGGGCAGTGGAGCAATGGAACTTCCTCCATGGACTGGAGTTTCTCTATTTACCTCCTAGACACACAAGTGATTTCTTCCATAGTCAATTGCTCCTTCAATCACACAGTTTCAACTTGAGGAACACACCAGACATATGGAACTTTCTCTTTACAGAAACTCAACAGGAAAGAAAATACTACTACTGACAAGATTGTTCATATACTTAAGAGACTTACGTATATGTTCATATATGTTCTTTATTTCTTAATCTGTTCATATATTTATGTTACAATTTTTGTGTTGATCTTATAAGTATAAACTTTCTTTTATTCTTATCTGTATAATATGTATTACATATGTAATTGTAAGTTGAACATATATGCAGTTCAGTCATGAGTTTTTTTAAAGACAAAAGCATTATAACTTGCAAGAGTATATTGCCAAGAAACCTAAGTTATAAGTAAAAGTAAATTTTACTTAAAATTTTAATAGATGTAAAATAAAAATAGAATGAGATTTTCATCTTTCTTGGGAAGAAGGTAAACAGTATACTTAATAAAGAATTTTACAAATTCAATGGTCTATTTGAAAATAATAAAGAATAAAAATTTAAAAGTTATATCTTTACATGGAACAGTTTTTATTCCCATGCAAGAGTGCTGCAGTATGAGTTCTGTATCAGGAAGAAATCCCTCTTGGACAAGATCAGAAAATCTACACTCCCCATCCCATACCCATCTCTCACTGCTGCTTTCCATTTAAATGACACACCCCCAAGGAAAGCTGAGGGAGCAGCAAGGAGCTCCTCTCCCACAGAGACAGCTGACATCACTAAGATAATAATTCTAGTCATATATAATGATGCTAGTCATGAAGCCCTGAAGAGAGCTCAGGAATTGGCCTGATCCACCATGGTATAGGAAGGAAGGGCTGTTCTTGCCCTTTGGCTAATAAAAGTTCATGCCAACCACGGTATTACCTGGGATACTCTCTCTGCCTGGGACTGGGCTTTTATTTCTGGAGATCTGACCTCAGGACCATGTGATCCTCACTATTGGGGTAACCTGCCAAATCCTCATGCTTCTGAAAGTCATTCCAAGAATTTTTACCCTATTTCACATTGAATACCTTCTTATTCCACCCCAGTCTCCAAGCCAGGGGTCCAAAATGCCTAAGCTAGAATTTCTCAGCCCATCCAATCAGAATGGATTTGTAGGGCCTGCCTGGAACTTAGCCTGAGAGGATTAAGGGAATCCTGAGAAGAAATTCAAAGCTAGACTTATTATTAGTATTAAGTCATTCATCCCTCATCAAGAGGTTTCAAGGTTGTAAATGTTATTCCAGGTTCACCACTTTTTAATGAAAGGGTCAATCCTCAGTGTCTCCTCAGAAGTAATAGCTCAGTGGGATAAGGAAACCCGTGTTCACCATGGGAGCCAGAGTGCCAGGAGAAACAGTGCTGAGAGTCGTACCCTTAATTTGCATACTATCTTTTCCTCATATTCCACCCTATTGTTAGAACTTGTAATAATGTGCATTTCTTGTATTTCTACTATTAACAGTAGTCACCATCCACTAGATGGTTCATTGTGCTATACACACGTTTTATCCTGTAGCTTTCCTTCTATTACCATACATGACTCCAAACTTCCCCTTTAAACACATTTACTCACATAATTGACCGCTGTCAATTAAATAATACTCACAATAATATGCTACATCACCTCTACCCATTTTCAAACATTTGTAATCAACATAATGAAAAATTCTTCACAAAGTAAGTGTCAGCTCCCCATTTTTACACTGCTTCCATCTCTGGGTAACCTATATTAGAGATTATAACCCTATGAGTTAGCTTTATAATTAGTGGATATTAGTGAAATCATAATATATTTGTCTTTCTGTGCATGGATTATTTTGAAAAGTCCATAATGTGACATGAATAAGGTCTTCCTTCTTTCTTACATCCAAGTTGATTTCCTTTGTATGTATATATCACATTTCACTCATCCATTCATTGGTGGATGGACACTTAGGAGAATCAGTGAGCAAAGGTCTAGTCACCTTCCATCTTTCAGTTCCCCTGATATGAACCTAGTAGCGTGATTGCCGGATCATATACCAATTCCATGCTTAGCTTCCTAGGAAATGCTAAACTGTCTTCCACAGTGGCTACTCCATTTTCCATTGCCACCAGCAGTGAATGACTGTTCCTCCTTCTCCACATCCTTTCCTGCAATTGCAGTTTTCTGGTTGTTGTTTTTTTTATAGTGGCCATTCTAGTAGGTGTGTTATAATATCTCATTGTGGTTTGACTTGCATTTCCCTAATAGCTATTTGTGGAAAGCATATTTTCATGTGCTTTTAAGCCATTTGTGCTTGCTCTTTGGAAAAATGTCTTAAGTCTTTTGCCCATTTTGTCTTTTCATTCTTGAGTTGTGGTTTTGCTTTATATATTTTGGAGAGTAAACCCTTATGAGGTATATGGTTTTCAAGTATTTTCTTCCATTGTGTAGGCTGCTTTCTTGACCAATCTTTTCAAGCACAAATGATTTGATTGTGAGGAGTTTCCATTTATTTATTTTTCTTCCATTGCAAGTGCTTCCATTGTAAATAAGAAACGTTTGCTCTTCCCAAGGTCTAAAGATACTTCCTGACATTGTCTTCTGTGAGTTTAATGGTCCTGGCACTTTTCTTTAGGTCTTTGATCATTTTCAGTTAATTTTTGTTTAAGGTATGAGGTAGGGGTAAGGTCTGAAAGGGTGAAAAGGCAGCTGGCTTAAAGGGAGAAAGTATTTGGATGTCACAAATCTGATAGGGCTTACTATCCATGATTTATAAATAGATTCTACAACTCAACAATAAAGCAACAAATGACCCAATTAAAAATGGGCAAAAGACTATTGAACAAATCATCAAAGTTCACACACACATGCACAGTGCTGATAGTAGGGAAGCAGTGTATATATGGGCGATTATATTGGAAAAATCATGCATGATTTTTCAGTAAACCTTACAAGTTCTCTAAGTAAAATGATGTCTCATCCTGAAATGCAAAGTAGATTATGTTAGATTTGATAAAGCAATGAAAAATGTTGTCTTTTCATATATAACTACTAAAAGAATACGAAAATAATGTATATCTTCTAAGTAACAGACATGCAAAGCTAAGAGAGTCCAGATGATAAAAAGAAAAAGGAGAACGTGATGAACCAAGAATAAGTGATGGGAACGCTTCAAGAAGTACAGAGGAACCAACTGTGCCAAAAGCAGCTGATGAAGCAATTAGTGGGATGTGAAGGACCTTTTGGGATTGAGCTTTCCTTTCTATCACTCAGAGGAAAGGAAAACATGTCCTTATATAATGGATACTCATAATATCTTTAGCTCATAATACAAACTTGAAGGACCCAGTCATCCACCAAGAGGAACGTGAATAAATATTTTGTAATACGGTCATTCAGTTTCAAAGGAGTAAATGATAAAAAGTGAGGGAACTGCCGATACACCAAACAACAAGAATGAATCTCAAAACAATATTGTGAGCAAAGGATGCAGGCACCAAAATGTTAATTCCAATTTATTTCATTTTTATCAATTTCAAGATGTGGCAAAATGAATGTATGAGGAAAGAAAATGAGAATGAGGGAAAATATGTTGGGAGGTGGTTATTGACTGAAGCGAACAGGGATTATTTTTACAGATATTTGAAAAGATTCATATCTTCATAGGCTAATTATATACTGTAGAGGAAGGTGATAAAAGGTTTGAAAAATTTGATGTCACTCTGTTAAGATCAATATATTTAACTGTACTTAAATTTTACATCAATTTTAAACAAACAATTAGAGGAAGAGAGAAGACTGCTCATAAGAACCAAGAGTGTCTACAACTGGAAGCAGGAGAATTATAGCCATCATCCATGTGGAATCTAAGCCCCTCTTGATCTAAAGGTAGAGTGGACATCGCCATCCCAGGGTCCACAGAATGGAGGAATAAAATATGGATTAGAGTGGACTTACTGATATTCTACTAAAACTATTGTGATTAGTAACATAAGAAATTGTATCATTGATGTGGAGAAAATGGCCACAGTAGTTGCTGAGGACAGGGAGAGGGAAGAAGAGATGTGATGAGGGGATATTTTTGGGACTTGGGGCTGTCCCAAATGATATTGCAGGGCCAGATGTTGGACATTATATATCTTTCCATAACCCACTAAATGTACTGGGGGAGAGTGTGAACGACAGGATAAACTATTTATTATCCATGTGGTGCAGCAGTGCTCCAAAATGTGTTCACTGAGTGTGATGAGTGAGCCACAATGATGGGGGAAGTTGTTGGTGGGGGAGGAATGGGGTGGGGGAGTGGGGGGTATACGGGAACCTCTTATGTTTTTTATAATATAACCTTTTCTGTGATGTTTGTATCTTCAAAAAATACAATAAAAAAATGGTGGGTGGGTTATATGGGAACCTCTTATGTTTTTTTTTTTAATTTACCGTTCTATGTGATCTCTTAACTTTAATTTTAAAAAGTGTTAAAAAAAGAAGAGGAAAATGGAGGAGGAGGGCAAGATGGCATCAGACTAAATGTACCCACATCATCTCTCATACAAAATAAATGGCTGAGTGGGGACAAAATCCTGCTGAGTGAGCTATTTGGGAACCCACAATGCAGAGGCTTCAGGGCATCAATCTGGAGAGAGTCAGACAAAAAGAGTGTTTGTTCAAGGTAAAACCATGAGTTTCCTATGCTCAAGGCTGGAGCTGTGGGACCGCTAAGCCCCTCCCTCAGGGCAGGAAGCCAAGGCATTCCCTCACCCCTGCCAGTCACCCAGCTGGAGGATACAAACTCTGAAAGAGGGAGGGTTCTGGTGAAGGGTGGAGAGGGCCCCCCCAAGTGCAGGTTCAATTATCTGGACCCTCTTCTTTGAGCTTTGAGGAACATACCAGCTGGCTTGAGGAGAAACCAGGAAGAGGGGAGAGGCGAATCTGATGAGGCAGCCTGATTTACCTAATTGAACCTTCACCTGGGTGAAGGTGGAATCAGGCAATTAACTAGTCCCGTGCAACTCACCTAAGGCAGGGGGACAGGAGGAAGTGCTTAATAGGCTTCCAAGAAATATTTAGGGTTCCTGGCCAGGTGTGGGTGCTCTCTCTCAAAGAGACTGACAGTCATTTTTTTCTCTGGTGAGTAAATTCACTAGGGTCACATTTGAATTTCAAAAGGGAATTCTCACAGGCTATTGCTTCCTGCTGCTCTGGGAGATAAAGCAGTTAGAAAAAAAAATGGCAATGGCTGGCGGGGAGGGGAAGGACAGATTCCTAGTCAGCAGTTTATCCAATTGCAAAGAGTCAATCCTGCCCCAGGGAAAGGGACTCTTTCTTAAGAGCTAATGAACCCAACAAGAAAGTTTAGCTCAGTGCAGGAGTGTCAGCCTTGGGTATACAAGGTCTCTAGTCTGATTATTGGCTCCTCTTGGAGTGACCCACTGGGATATTAAACATCTAGCTGATACTTTAGGACAGGGAAAACATAGCCATTATCCTTGTATAACCTTCCCTTGGGTCTCTTATTTTTCATTGAAAAAAAGATTATTTTTTTTATATAATTTAACTTAGTTTACTCACTAAAACCCACTGCAAAATCTACTGTGAGAAGGCTACAAGGTAATTTATTAACACCAGCAGCCTGACAAGCTCCACATGGGCTTAAGAGAGAAGTCTGTTTTTTCTTAGTGTTTGTTGACTCCTTGCTTGTGGGTTTGTCTGTTGCTTTTCTTTTCTTGTCCTTCCTTCCTCTTCATCCCTCCTCCCCCCCTGCCCTTTTTAATTAGGTGCTGCTGGCTTGTTTCTTCTTTGCTGTGTTTCCCCTTCCTCCATTTCCTCTTTTCTGTATCTACTGATTTTGGCTACCAACACTATCTCTTTTCCTTCCTACATCTTTTTATCTTCTGCCTTCTGTTGTTGCTCTTACATTCCACCTCAGTTTGTTTAGCCCCCAGTTTTTCTGGCTTTTTATTTCTAACACTTCTGTTTTTTATCTTTTATTAACACTTTCTGTTTTTTTCATTCTTTTCTCTTTCCCTCTCTGCTCATCATGCTGGCCTTTTAATTCATACTATGTTCTTCTCCATATTAAGTTTCCCATTTCATTACAGGTGCTACAGTTTTTTATTCCTATATGTCTACACTGCTTACACAAGTTTAATATTCATTCTCCTAGGTCCTATATGGTTCTTCTGCCAACCTTTACTATCAATATTACTATTATTCTTTTTCTTTTCTTACATCTTTTACTTTCCCTGGCCCTAATCTATTTCCTTCAAGGGAACTTAGACAACATCAAGGAAATAGAATAAGAAAAACAAAGTGTTAAAGAGAAAACTTAACACACACACAAAACAGCAACTAAATAATACCAGAGGCTACACAGAGAAGCTAATCAACTGAACAAACTCATCAAGATAAAATAATGACCAGACAACAACAAAAAATTACAGACGATACCAATAATTATGAAGGCATGGCCCAGTCCAGTAAACAAACTAAAAACAGGGAAGAGGAGCAGAACATCAAACAACTAATCAAAGCTGTCCACACTAATATCATGGACCAACTCAATGAAGTGAAGGAAGAGATTAAAGATATTAAGGAAACACTTGGAGAACATACTGAAGAAATTGTAAACACACACTAAATATAAGAGATATGATGGTGATGAATGGCCCAATCCAAGAAATCAAAAATACACTCTCAGCAAATAACAAGACATTTGAATAGGCAGAGGAAAGAATTAGTGATGCGGAAGATGGTAAATTTAAAATCAAACAGCTAGTAAAATTGAGAAATAAGAAGATAGAAAAAGTGCAGCAGAGTTTTAGGGTTTAGAATGACAATGCAAAATGTGCAAACATACGCATTATAGGCATCCCAGAAGGAGAAGAGAAGGGAAAGGGGACAGAATGGATGTTTTAGGAAATAATGGCTGAAAACTTCCCAAACCTATTGAGGGAGTTGTATGTATATGTCCAGGTAGTACAGTGCACCCCAAACATTATAAACCCCAACAGGCCTAATTCAAGACATACACTTGTCAAATTATCCAATGCTCAAGACAAAGAGAAAGTACGGAATGCAGCAAGAGAAAAGAGAACCATCACATACAAGGGAAACTCATTAAGATTAAGTGCTTATTTCTCATCTGAAACCATGGAGGCAAAAAGGCAGTGCTATGACATAGTCAAGGGACAAACAGAAAAAAAATTCCACCCAAGATACTCTATCCAGAAAAGCTGGCATTCAAATATGATGGAGATTTCAAACTATTCACAGATAAACAGAAACTCAGAGAGGACGCTAATAAGCAACCTGCCCTTCAAGAAATACTAAAGGGGGAAGCAGACATGGCTCAAGCAATTGGGCTTCCATCTACTATATAGGAGGTCTGGAGTTTGATGCCCAGGTCTTCCTGGTGAATGCAGAATGGCCCTTGTGACAAGGTGGCCCATGCAGAATGCAGGCCCATGTTGAGTGCAGGCCCACATGGAGTCCTGGACTGCATGGACTGCTGGCCTGCACAGAATACTACCCTGTGCAGGAGTGCTGCCCCACACAGGAATGTGGCACAGTTCAGGAGTGCTAGGCTATGCGGAGAGCTGGTGCAGCAAGATGATGCAACAAAACAAGACACAGAGGGGACATAATAAGAGATGAAGCAATCAGGGACCTGAGGTGGTGCAAGAGAATGATTTCCACTATCCCACTCGGGAAGGTCCCAGGATCAATTCCCAGAGTGACCTAATGAGAATACAAACAGACACAGAAGAACACACAGTGAATGGACACTGAGAGCAGGACGGGTAGGGAAAGAAGGAGAAATAAATAAAGAAATCTTTAAAAAAAAAAGAAATACAAAAGGGAGTTCTTCAGGTTGAAAGAAAAACACAGAAGAGGCAGAGGTGGAGGAGAGTATGAGAACAACTAAAAAGACAAAAAGAAATAAAAAAAACATATAACATACAGAAATCCAAAGAAAATATGGCTGATGTAAGTAATTCCTTGAAAGTAATAACACTGACTGTTAATGGATTAAACTCACCAGTCAAGAGACACAGAGTGGCAGAATAAATAAGGAAATATGGCCCATCTATTTACTGTCTACAAAAAAACCCAACTTATACCCAGAGATTCAAGGAGGTTGAAAGTGAATGGCTGGAAAATAATCTTACAAGCCAAAATATCCAAAAAAGGGCAGGAGTAGCTATACTAATATTGGACAAAATAGATTTCAAGTGAAAAATGATTGTGAGAGACAAAGATGGACACTAGATATTAGTAAAAAGGGTGATGTTTCAAGAATAAAAAACAATCATAAATATTTATGTCCCCAACCAGGGCGCCTCAAGATACATGAGGCAAACACTGCAAAAACTAAGGGGAGGAATAGATGCCTGTACAATTATAGTGGGGGACTTTCATACACTATTATCACCTTTAGACAGAACATCTCAACAGAGAATCAATGAAGAAACAAAGACTTTGAATAATATATTAGGGGATCTAGACCTAATATACATAAACAGAACACTACACCCAAATACAGCAGGATATACATTCTTCTCAAGTACATATGGATCATTCTCCAAGGTAGGCCACATGCTAGGCCACAGACAAAGTCTCAATGAATTCAGAAAGATTGAAATCATACAAAACAATTTCTCTGACCACAATGGAATGAAGCTGGAAATATGCAAGGGCCAGAGAACAAGCTAGGGCTCAAAGACATGGAAGTTAAGCAACATACTATTAGACAAACAGTGGGTCAAGGAGGAAATATCAAAAGAAATCAGTAACTACCTCAAAACTAATGAAAATGACAACGCAACATATCAAAACTTATGGGATGCAGCAAGAGCTGAACTGAGAGGTAAATTCATAGCCATAAATTCATATATCAGAAAAGAAGAGCTAAAATTGAAGACCGAACTGCATACTTGGAGGAATTAGTAAAAAAACAACAAACTAACCCCAAAGGAAGAAGAAAGAAAGAATTAACAAACATCAGAGCAGACCTAAATGAAATAGATAAGAAAGCACTAGAAAAAATAAAGAAAACAAAGAGATAGTTGAGACGATCAATAAAATTGATAAACCCTTAGCTAGACTAACAAAGTATAAAAGAAGATACAAATACGCAAAATAGGAAGTGAAAAAGGGGATACCACCATTGAGCATAGAGAATTAAATACTATCATAAAAGGATACTTTGAAAACTATATGCTAATAAAAAGGACAATTTAGAGGAAATGAACATATTCCTAGAAACACATAAGCAGCCTACACTCATGAATGAAGAAATTATCTTAACTCACCAATCACAGGTAAAGATTTAGAATCAGTCATTAAAACCTCCCAACCAAGAAGAGCCCTGGGCCAGAAAATTAACACAGCACTTTTTAAATGAAATGGAAAAAGTAACTATGAAATTTCTTTGGAAGGGAGAGAGGCGAGAGAATGGCCTCTTCAACAAATGGTGCTTGGAGAACTGATTATTCCTATGCAAAAGAATGAAAGAGGATTCCCATCTCACACCTTATATAAAAATCAACTCAAGATGGATGAAAGATCTTAATATAAGAGCCAAGACCATAAAGACCTGGGAAGACAATGTAGGGAAGCATCTACAGGACCTTGTAATAGGAAATGACTTCAGGAATTTCATACCCAATGCATGAGCAATGAAAAAAAAAATAGATAAATGGGACCCCCTGAAAATTAAAATCTTTTGTACCTCAAAGGAGTTTATCAAGAAAGTGAAAAGACAGGCTACCCAATGGGAGAAAATATTTGGTAACCATATATCTGACAGGAGCCTAATTTCCAGCAATAATAAAGAAATCTTAGATCTCAAAAATAAAAAGACAAACCATTGAAAAAATGGGCAAGAGATTTGAACAGATGCTTCTCCAAAGAAGAAATACAAATGGCTAAAAAGCACATGAAAAGATGCTCAACATTATTATCTGTTAGGGAAATGCAGATGAAAACTACAATGAGATACCATCTTACAACCACTGGACAGGTGGCTATTAAAAAAAACAGAGGACTACAAGTGTTGGAGAAGGTGTGCAGGAATGGGAACCCTCATCCACTACTGGTGGGAATGTAGAAGGATCCAACCTTTGTGGAGGATGGTTTGATGGTTCCTCTGAAAACTACCTATATTATGACCCAGCAATTCCACTGCTGGGTATATACCCAGAAGAACTGAAAACAAGGACACCAACCGATATAGGCACAACAATGTTCATAGCAGCATTATTCACTACTGCCAAAACTTGGAATCAACCCAAATGCCCATCGACAGAAGAGTGAGTAAACAAAATGTGGTATACACACACTATGGAATACTACTCAGCTGTAAGAAGGAATACAATACTAACACACGGGATAACATGGTTGAATCTTGAGGACCTTCTGTTGAGTGAAACAAGTCAGGATTCAAGGACAAACACTACATGACCTCTCTGATATGCACTGAGCAAATCAAGCTGTCTCAGAGAGCTAGAGACTGGATGATAGGCTTACAGAAAAGAGGGGGGAGACGAAGGTTGTGCGCCAACACCCACTTGGGCAAAATCTATGATAAGGTAGAGGTAAGTACTTGTGCAGTGAAGGAATAAGATGGGGTATAGGGATAGTATTGGGTTGGGATTCACAAGCTTGAAGGAGGCTAGGGTTGGGATGATGGGTCAGATGGTCCATCGAAATGGGGGAAAGGTTGGGAGGAGCAGGTGAACATGAAAGATTGTCAGGTACATGGTTGAAACTATAATATTGAGAAAACTCTTTAGAAAATTTAATAAGGAAGTGTTACTGGTTTAAGATATTTGATGGGGGGCATCTGGCACAGGATGCTCCTTGGGGCAGGCTTCAAGGGAGTGTGTGAGTGCTCATTTGCCATAGTGTGTTATATCAGTGGGTGGAGACACATACAATGAGTGGAAAGGCATTGTGCCCCCATCCTGGGGAGGCCTGATGTTCTCAAACAGAGGGAAGAGTGTCTCTTGTGAGTATGGGTGACTCCCAATGTGGTAGGAGAGACTAGTGTGTCAAGCCCTCAGCATTGTTGCAAGTATCTATGAATCTTGTTCTTTAAGCAGTGCAACTTGGGTGTCACTGTGGGCTTTGAAGGGCGGGAGAGATTGGAATAGAATAGATGGAAGAGGGTGTAACCTGGAGCAATGGAAGTGTTCTGTATGAATGTGCAATGATGGATACAGGCCATGTTAAATCTCAACAAAAATTTATAAAAATGTGTAGTCTAAAATGTAAACCATAATGTAAACCATAACATAACCATGGTTAGTAGCTATGTTTCCTTATTTGTACATCAGTTGTAGCAAATGTAACATCCACATGTAAAAAGATTATTGCTGGGGAATGGGGAAAACGGGGAGGATGTTGGGTATAGGGGAGGCCCCTATATTCTATTTGTGTTTTACTGTGATTTAAAACTTTTTTTGAGAGAAGTGGATGTGGCTCAACTGATAGAGTGTCCGTCTACCATACGGCAGGTCCAGGGTTTGATCCCCAGGGCCTCCTGACCTGTGTGGTAAGCTGGCCCATGTGCAGTGCTGCTGTACACAAAGAGTGCCATGCCACACAGGGGCGCACCTGAGAAGGGGTGCCCCATGCACAAGGAGTGCGCCCTGCAAGGAGAGCTGCCGCGCATGAAAAAAGCGTAGCCATCCCTGGAGTGGTGCCACATACATGAAGAGCTAACGAAGCAAGACGATGCAACAAAAAAGAGATGCAGTTTCCCAGTGCCACCAGATAATACAAGCAGATGCAGAATGCAGCAAATGGACAGACACGGAGAGCAGAAAACAGGGTGGGGGAGAATGGGACAGAAATAAATAAAATAAATAAATCTTTAAAAAAACTTTTCTGAAGATATTATATAAAACTAAGATAAAAAATAAAAAGATGTAAGACACTGAGGAAGAAATGGATGAGATTGCCTTGCCTCTGTACATATAGGACAACACCTATTACAGTAATGAAAGGCACAACCTCAAAAAAAGTTTTATGACGTTTTCCATTTTTTAATACCCCAATTTTTTTCACTTCTTTTAATTTTTCTCAATTATTATGTACTTTACTTCTAATCTTTAAACCTATCATTACTATTTCATTTTCCTATTAACACAATTTGATAATATATTAGGCTTAATTTCTGAAGAAGTTTTGGATCACAGAGGGGGTCAACTATGCGGGGAGGAGCATCAGTGTGGGGTGTCATTGAAGGGGGATGCATGGGTAGGAGGGAGTTCGCCTGGGAATGCATATAGGGTATATAGATATGTTCGGATTTCTTTTGGGTGTTAAAATAGTGGGATAGAGTTTCACACAACAAGTGAGGGAGTGCTGAGTTTCCATCCTGGGGAGCTCTGTCACATTCCCAATGGAACAGCAACAATCTGCCAAGTGCAAGGGCAAAGACCAGTGAAGAAGGATGGTGCAGTGATGGGTCCTTAATACTGACAACTATGCTTATGAACCAGTGCACGTGAAATTTCAATTTGGCCTAGAGCTGCATGGTGCCTAAGAGTTACCTCCTGAGAGTCTTCATGCTGCTCAAACATGAACACTTTCTAAGCCAAACTCAGCATTTAAATGCATTACCTTCTCCCCAGTGTGGTACATGACTCTTGGGGAGGAGCCTCCCTGGGATGGAGGGATTACTACCAAGCACCAGATGGTGATGCAACTAGAAAAAGAACTTGAATAAAAGGGGAAAATTGTAAAGACAAATGACTTTATATGGCTAAGAGATTTCAAAATTAGTCAGGAGGTCATCAGAGGCATCACGCTTATGCACATCTCCGCAGGATCTCAGAGAAAGCCAAAGTAGATAAAGCCCCAGGTAGTGGTGCTCTTGAGGGGTATGGAGATACCAGGTCTTACAGTCATGGCTGATGGCTCTGGAGTAGTTCAGGGCCTTGCCAGTGGACCCTACTTCAGAATTTGTGCTCCTGAGTGTAATGGAGTTGGACTCAGATGTGAGTTCTCTACTAATGCCTCTTCTGTTACTTTTACTGATCCTGTGGTTGGCAATGGGGTTGGTGTATACCCAGGAGACTTGAATCCCTGGACTTTCTATGTACCAGGTGGGCCCTGAGCCTCAGCAAAGTTGTAAAACATACTCTCCAGTTTGTTGGACTTACCTAGGTCAGCTAACAAGGAGGTGAGGATGGTCAACCACCACACCAAGAACTGAGAGCATCTACAAGTGCAATCAGGAGAATCCCATCGATCAGCCATGTGGGATATAAGTCCACTTTCAATTTGCATGTGGAGTGGGCATCGCCATCCCAGGGTCCTGAGGATGGAAGAATAAAATAGGGATTAGAGTGGAATTACTGGTATTCTACTATAGAATTATTGTAACTCTAGCAATGGGAGAAACTGTATCATTGACGTGGAAACAGTGGCCATGGGAGTTGCTGAGGGGAAGGAGAGGGAAGAAGAGGTGTGTTATGGGGGCATTTTTTGGGACTTGGAGTTGTCCTGAATATACTGCAGGCACAGATGCAGGACATTTTATATCATGCCATAAACCACTGAATGGACTGGGAGAGAGGGTAATCTACAATGCAAACTATAATCAATGCTTTGTAGCAGTGCTCCCAAATGTATTCTTCAAATGCAATGAATGTGCCACATTAATGAAAGAACTTGATGATGTGTGAGGAGTAGGGGGAATGAGGTATATGGCAACCTCTCATAATTTTTAATGTAACATTTTGTGTGATCTATATATCTTTAAAAGTAAATAAATAAAATGGTAAGAAAAAAAGAATCCATTTTGCAGCAAATATTGAAGGAAGTCTAAGAGCCTGAAAGACAAAGACCAGAAAGTGGCATGGAGCAGAGTATAAAAGAAAGAGTAGCAGAAAGGATAACCAAAAGAGTTAAAAAAAAAAAAAAGATGAAAATATGATATGACATATGAAAACCAAAGAGCAAAATGGTGGAAATAAATAACGCATTTACATTTATTTCATTGAATGTGAATGGATTAAACTCCCCAATTAGAAGGTATTGGTTGACAGAATGGATAAAAATGTATGAGCCATCCATGTTCTGCTTACAAGAGACTCACCTTAGACCCTGAGACACAAATTGGCTGAAATCAAAAGGTTGGAGGACGATACTCCATGCAAATTGTAACCAAAAAAGAGCAGGTTGGCTATACTAAGATCAGAAAAAACAGACTTTAAATGCAAAAGAGCTATAAGAGATACAGAAGTCCATTAAATATTACTAAAAGATATGCCTTCATAAATATCTATGCACCTAACCAGGGTGTCCCAAAATACATGAGAGAAACTCTGGCAACCTGAAGGGAGAAATAGATATCTTTACAATAATCATTGGAGTCTTCAACACTCACATCATTAGAATAACAAGACAGAAGATCAACAAGGCAACAGAAAACTTCAACAATAAGATTATTGAGTTAGGCCTAACAGACATATACAGAATGTTGCATCTAAGCTCAGTGGGTTATATATTTTTCTCAAGAGACCATGGATTACTTTCCAGTGTAGACCACATGTTAGGGCCCAATGCAGCTCTAAATAAGTATAAAAATATTGAAATTATACAAAACAATTCCCATATCATAATGGAATGAAACTAGAAATCAAAGATGGACAGGAATGAGGTAAATTCTCAAACATATGGAGACTAAATTCCATGCTCCTAAATAATCAGTGTGTTAAAGAAGCAATTGCAAGGAAAATCAATAAATATATTGAGACAAATGAAAATGAGAACACAACTTAAAAAACTTATGAGATGCAGCAAAGGTAGTCTTGAGAGGGAAATTTATAGTCCTAAATAACTATATGAAAAAAGAAGAAAGAGTTCAACTCAAAGACTTAACTGAGGGAGTGGATGTGGCTCAAGCCATTCAGTTCCCACATCCCACACGGGAGGCCCTGGGTTCAGTTCCCAGTGACTCCTGAAAAAACAAAACAAAACAAGCAAACAAATGAAAAAACAACTCTGGGAAGCCGATGTGGTTCAGTGACTGAGCCCTGGCTTCCTACATCCAAGGTCTTGACCCTCTGTACCTCAAAAAGGAAACAAAAAAAGACTAAACTGAAGAACTGGGGAAACTAGGAAATGAACAACAAACCAATCCCAAAGCAAGGAAAAGGAACGAAATAATAAAGATTAGGTGGAAATTTAATAAAATTGAGAACAAAAAAAAAAAAAAAAAAGAAAAAACCAAGAAAATGAAAAGCTTGTGGGAACAGATGTCACTAAAGCATTTGAATGCCTGCTTCTCACATTGGAGGTCCCAGTTTCATTTCCTAGTGCCTCCTAAAAACAAAGAAACAATCAAAAAACAACAAGCAAACACATGGAAAAACCAGCTCAAGGGAGTTAATGTGGCTCAGTGGTTGAGCTTCAGCTTCCCACATACGAGGTCAATGGTTCAATTCCTGGTACCAGTACCCCAAAAAATAAAAAAATAAAAACCCACCAAATCTGGTTCTTTGATCAATATAATTGACAAAAGCCTATCTAGACTAATAAAAAAATAGACGATACAAATAAATACAATGAGAAATGAAAGGGAGGAAGTTATGACTCACTCCACAGAAATAAAAAGGATCATAAGAGGATATGAGAAACTGTATGCCAACAAACTAGACAACCTAGATAAAATGGGAAAATTCCTAGAAATTCACAAGCAACTTACACTGACAGTACATGAAATACAAGAGCTTAACAAACCAATCACATGTAAAGAGACTGAATTAGTCATCGATAATCTCCCAACAAAGAAAAGTCCAAGACCAGATGGTTTCATAGAAGAATTTGACCAAGTATTTCAAAAAGAATTAACAGCATTCCTGTTTAAACTCTTCCAAAAAATTGAAGAGGAAGGGAAATGACATATTTCATGAAGTCATCACCCTAATAGCAAAGCCATCTAAAAACACTACAAGAAGAGAAAATACAGAACAATCTCTTTAATGAACATAGATGAAAAAATTCTCAAGAAAATACTTGCAAATAGATTCCAGTAGCATGTCAAAAGACTTATACATCATGGCCAAGTGGGATTTATTCTTGGTATGCAAGGCTGGTTCAACATAAGAAAATCAATCAATGTTATATACCACATTAACAAACTGAAGGGGAAAAAAAGCACACAATCTTCTCAGTTGATGCAGAAAAGGCACTCAACAACATCCAGCATTCTTTCTTGATAAAAACACTTCAAAAGATAGGCATAGAAAGGAAATTCCTCTATATGATAAAAGATATATTTGAAAAACCCACAGCCATCATTGTACTCAATGAGGAAAGCTTGAAAGCTTTCCCTCTAAGATCAGGGAATAGATAAGGATGCCCACTGTCACCACTGTTATTCAACATTATATTAGAGTTTCTAGGTAGAGCAATTAGACAAGAAAAAAATTAAAGGCATCCAAACAGGAAAAGAAGAAGTAAAACTCTCTCTATTTGCAGATGACATGATCCTATATTTAGAAAATTCTGAAATATCTAATAAAAAGGTACTTGAGCTAATAAACGAGTTCAACGAAGTGACAGGGTACAATGTCAGCACCCAAAAATCTGTAATGCTTTTGTACTCTATTATTGAAAAATCTGAGAAGGAAAATAGGGGAAAATTCCATTTACAATAGAAACAAAAACACTCAAATACCTAGGTTATTAATTTATCCAAAGAACAGGATGTATATGCAGAAAACTACAAAATAATGCTAAAAGAAATCGATGAAGACCTAAACAAATGGAAAAACATTCCATGTTCATGGATTGGAAGACTAAATATCGGGAAGTTGTCAATCCTACACAAACTGATTAATAGATTCAATGCAATACCAATCAAAATTCCAATGGCCTTCTTTTCAGAAATAGAAAAGAAAATTACCAAATACATTTAGAAGGAAAAGAGCGCATGGATAGCAAAAGCATGCTAAAAAAGAGGAGCAACATGGGAGGAATTTCACTGCCTGACCTTAAAACATACAGAATAGAATGGAGAATCCAGAAATAAGCCCTCACTTCTGTGGACAACTGTTTTTTCACAAACTTACCAAGTCCTTGTGAATGGGACAAAACAGTCTCTTCAACAAATGGTGCTGGGAGAACTGGATCTCCATAACCAAAAGAATGAAAGAGGACCCCTGTCTCACTCCCTACACAAGAATCAACTCAAAATGGATCAAAGACCTAAAGAGAAAAGCCAGGATGATAACAGCACTAGAAGAAAATGTATGGAAACATCTTCAAGATCTTCTGGTAGGTGGTGGTTTCTTGGATCTTACACCCAAAGCATAAGCAACAACAACAAAAAATAGACAAATGGGACCTCCCCATAATTAAACACTTTTGCACCTCACAGGACTTTGTCAAAAGCGTGAAAAGGCAGCTAACTGAATGGGAGAAAAGATTTGGAAATCACTATCTGATAATGTTTAATAGTCATTATATAAAAAGAGATGTTAAAACTCAACTATAAAAAGACAAATGGCCCAATTTAAAAAATGGGCAAAAGACTTGAATAGATATTTTTCCAAAGATGAAATACAAATGGCAAAAAAAAAAAAAAAAACACATGAAAAAATATTGAACATCACCAATGATTAGGGAATTGCCAATCAAACTACAATGAGATCTCATTTCACACTTATCAGAATGGCCAGTATTAAAAAGACAGAACTACAAATGTTGGAGAGGATGTGGAGAGATAGGAACACTTATTCACTGTTGGTGGGAATGTAGACTGGTACAGCCACTGTGGAGGACTGTTTGGCAGTTCCTAAAGAAGCTTTTGATAGATTTGCCATGTGACCCTTCAATACCAGAAATGAATATATACTCATATCTGCGAACAGTGATACAAACAGACCTCTGCACACCTATGTTCACAGCAGTGGTATTCACGATTGCCCAAAGTTGGAAACAATCTAGGTGTCCATCAACCAATGAATGGATAAACAAACTGTGATGTAGTCACATGATGGACTATTATGCGGCTGTAAGAAAATAATTAAGTTTTATAGCATATGACAACATGGATGAATCTGGAGAACATTATGTTGAGTGAAGCAAGCCAGACACAAAAGGACAAATACTCTATAATTTCATTACTATGAACTAGATATATTGTGTAACATATTTTAAGATTCCTCTTAAATAGACTGTAATAGAAAGACACTCATAAAGATGCAATTTGATTAGTGGTTAATTGGGGCTAGGGAAGGCATACTAAGGTGGGTTGAGTTTTTCTCTTTGGAATAATGAAATAATTCTAAAATTTTTTATGATGATGATTGCACAATATTGTGATTGTACTAAAAGCCATTGAATATACACTTTAGATAGATCATATGGTATGTGAATATATCTCAATGAAACTGCTTAATAAATTAATAAATAATTGTTGAAGAATAGCGAGAAATTGCACCTAGGAAAGGAGGGGAAACAGAGAGATTGAAAGGTGAAAATTTTTCTGGTTTGATTTTTATTATTATGATTGAAATAATGAAAAAGCTCTAATAATGATTGGAGTGATGAATGCAGAAGAAAAAAATAATACAGAAGGATTTTTACTTCAACATATGGCAACTTACCTGCTGAGACAGGTTTTATGTTGGATATTCCCCAGGAAACTTCTCAGTTCAGAAGGAAGGTAGTAAACCCCGGGCAGGCCCCGCTGGGCTTCTGTGCACCCACATCTCCCTCTACCCTGGGCTGGTGCACTGTTCTGGGCCTGCCAAGCCTCCAGGTGGCAGTGAGCTCCTGGACCAGCAAACTGTGGCCATCTCCTGACTGAAAAGGCCAGGGGTTCGTGCCATGGAGGCAGGAGGACTCTGCTAAGCGGAGTGATGTGGGAAGTCACACGCAGGCTTTGTGCTGCACCAGGAGCTTTCTCCTGCGATCCTCCACGGGGCCGGGATAACAGCTTGGGTCCGGGACAGCTGTGGCCCCGGAGTCTGGGCTTGGGCTGGGGGCTCCTGGATCCTGCTCCTTCTGCGGCCCTTCGCCCTGAAGCTTCAGGGTCACTGCGCTGAGGAGTCCACTTCACCAGGCTCCACAGACTGGCCCTGAACGCTCCCAACACCGTCTTAGAGATGAAGGCGCCGGGCAGGCAGGTGAGGGCCACGTTTCCACCACCCAGCTGGGCCGCCGCTTCCCGCGCTGTGGCCGCCCGCCCGCAGGGGGCGCGCTGCCGCCTTTCCTGAGGAAACGCCCGGAAACGCCCCCGCGTTCCTGCGGGAGGAACAGCCGCGGCGGGAGGTGGAAGGCCTCGTTCCCGCGCGGCGGTGGGGAGCTGTCAGGTGGGACTGCTCGGCGGTGGGCGTGAGGAGAGAGCCCCTCTTCCCGCGGGGGCGCGCGGGCTGCGTGGCGGTGCTTCCAGCGCTTTCTTCCCTAACGTGAGCCGAGGACTTGGGTTCCTGCGCCGCCCCCGTTAGTTCATCGTCTCCTCAGGGGACGCTCAGGAGGCGTGTTCGCCCAGAGCCCCCGCTCACTGAGGCCGCCAGCTCCAGCCGGGCGTGCTGTCGGGCTTGTGCGGGTTCAGGACTCTTGCTGGCGACAATCCTGACGGAGCTTCAGAGAGGAAGGACGTCTGCAGCCCTGAAAGGGTAGGAGAGTACTGCAGCTTCCAGTGGAGAGGTCGGGGGCGGGCGTGGCCCAGCCCTGGGCTGAGGGAAGGGGCGCTCCTCGTGCGCGGCGCCCTCGGCGGTCACAGAGGGGCGCGCTGTTCCTGCACCGCTGACAGAGGCGAAAGAAATGTTGACAGACTTACAAGTAGGGGCAGTGCAGCTCCCAGCATTACTTTTAGGTGTTAGTAACCCCAAATTCCAACATTCCTGATAATTTTATTTTCCTGGCTTTAATTAAAGCAAACGTAAAGTTTTTTGAGATATTCTTTTTAATTTACTTGTTTTCAAATGACAAAACTGCCACGTTGTACAATTTCTCATGACCAAGTGAGGATCTTCCATTTCTTTTAAGTTTAGCTTGCTGCTTTGTCTTTTGTTTGTGTAACTGTTACTGTTTAAAAAAGATATAGAAAGATGTGATACTTGCACAATGTGAGAATGTACTAAGTGTCTTTGGATTGTACAATTTAAATTGATTAGTTGTTTGTTATATGATTTTTACAAGATATTTCCCCTTCAGGTTAGGATAAGTTTGTACGAAGTAAAATTTATGCATCAACAGATATCAGATTTTGAAGTTCAAAACATGAATGTAATTTTCAGTACCTACTTTGCATACTGTTGAAAAGTACTTAAGCACTTAAGAGGTGTGTCAGCAGCCTTTTGTAAATCATATGTATTCATTGAAAGTAAATTTTTCCTGTGAAAATTTCAAAATTGACTTAGTTTAATTTTATATATTTCCTTGGAAAGATGAAATCAGTATGTCTACAGTCTCATTTGTATATGCCTATTTTCTGCAATAATATTTGAAATGGTAATGAACCTTTTTCAAATTCCTTTTCTCTTTACTTTCAGTATGAAAATGTATTCATATGTCTAGTTAAATTTTATATTAATTAAATAAACTGACATTGATAGGCCTAATTACCATCCACCCTTGTATATTGTGAGGATTTTTTGTTGAGATTTATTGACTAATTTTCCTTGGTTCTGTATGTTATGTCACATAATAAGTGGCATAAATATTTGTAATCTATTCACAATTAGAAACTTTTGATGTCTCTATAGTGTATTTCTTCAGTTGATACAATGTATACATTAAGCATTTTGATACTACATCAACAGTCAATTAATGTTAACTTGTGCCTGCAGTGCCTTGATTACATTTACTCCCCTTCCTGCTTGGCCCATAAAGAAAATTCCAGCATTTCATAACTCCCAGCAATTCTCCCACCTTGCAAATCTCTGCTGTGATCAAGTCATTACCTCATGCCTCCATAGTCCCTAATATCTCCCAAGATAACTCCTCGAGGGGCAAGAGCCCCTGAAACACATATGTGCAGACTAGCAAAAGCCAAGTATAGAAAATCTGAACTAAGGTCTGAGCCACCTCTGGAAGCCATAGAGAATGAGCCTAAGTAATCCTGGAGTAGCATGCCCTTGGCTTCGGAAAGGGAATTTATATAATGTCCTACTCCATGGCTTTCAACCTGGGACAAAGGGCAGTCAGTGTCCACAACAAGCAGCCATGGAGGAGTTCCTGTAAGAAACTGTAATACAGATATCTTGCTATTTTCCAGAAACACTCAAATCACTTAGGACATCAAAGATATAGTGCTATTAAAATAATTGTCTGTTTCCTATTTTATAACATCCAGAGTCTTAAAAGGTCAATTGCTTTTTCAACTTTGGTTGAATAGCATTCACGTAGATTTGGCCTCAATACTTTGGTAGCATGGTAGCAACATGGGTATTTTTAAAAGTTATTTATTTTGAAATAATTTTAAAGATATGAAAAACTGCAGTAGGAGTGGGTGTAACTCAGTGCTTGAGCTCCTGCTTCCTAAGTATAAGGTTCAATCTACAGTACCTCTTAAAAAAATGGCAAGAGTAGGTACAAAGAACTCCCAATCCCTTCCTTAGATTTACCAGTTGTTTCCCCAGTTATTTTAATTTTATCCCATTTGCCCACTAATGAACATTTCACAAAAATACTCCAGTGTATGTATCTACAAAACAAGGACATTTGACTAGAACACCCCATATGAGGAAATAACCTTTGCTTCAATGTTGTAATCCCACTCACAAACCCCTTCAACTTTTATCTACTGTCTCATCCTTCTCAAACTCTCTCAAAAATACCTGTTTTTCCAGTCAGCTTTATCCAGTCAACTTCAATATGGAGCTCCTCTTGAGAAGTTCTTTCATTTTCACGTCTTTGAGAAATTTAAGGAACACAAATGACCCCAAACTTTCCCCAGTGTTTCCTCTTGAGATTTTGGCCCTACATTCAGATCATCAGGAGAGTTAGGAGATCCCCTTTTGCCTCAACCACTGGTGATGTGAACTTGATAACCCCATGAAGTTTCTCTCAGGTTTTTCCTCGTGCAAAAACATGTTTTCACTTTACAATGAGTGGCATGTTATGAGGACATATTCTGATATCAATATTGTAGTCCCCAACCATCCTCCACCCACCATCCTCTCATCTAAATCAACCACTCTGATGTTTGTAAAATGGTAATATTTTTCCATTTCCAGCACGGCTTTATGTGTCTTATATGGCTTTCTACCTTGCAAAGGCTTGCTTGCTTCCTGTTTATTTGTTATAGCACTACAATTGATGTATTCAGTTTTATTCAGTATGTTCTCATCTGTTCTCATTGTTTATTTTAATGTACAAATTTTCCCAGATCGCACTAGTGGGATACCTTTCAAGTTGATTCAGTGAGGCCCCAGTAAATCACCTGTATTTAGTCTAGGAGGGATTCACAGAAAAGAGGTTAAATTGTTCCTGACTTCATTGTCCAAACTGCATGCCATGTCACAGGTCCTGTTTCTTTCATCAAGTCTTATGGACATCCATTACTGAATATTTAAAATTCACCCTTACCCTCCCAAATTTTCTGTTGGTGTACTCTCTTATCCATGTGTCAATGCATCTGAAACCTAAAAGGCTCTCTGAGACATAAACATCTCATACTGTCATTCTTTAAGTTTGTTGATGGCTTCCCACTGTCCTTAGGACAAGGACCATAGAACTTACAATGGCCTTCAGGTCCTGAATACTTCAATTTCCTTCAGTTCCTTCTGCCCTTAGTTTCTGCAAAGAACAGTCTGCTGTTGATTGAGTTTTGTACATTTTTCCAGTAAACCAATTCATATCCCAAGCAAATTTTCTAAGACTTTGCCCAGTTAAATCTTTAAGGTTTCAGCTAGTACACAATTTTTTCCAAGAGGTTTGTCCCACCTGAACTAATGAAGTCGTTTGATACTAGGTGCACAAGTTAACATGGTCATTTTCAATTTAAATTCTCTTCTAAACCAAAGTGAAATAGCACAGGGGCAGATGGTTGATTGATTTGCCTGTATAATTCCATTTACTTACTCTAAGAAATCTTTTCTTCCCTTGGAAAATGGCCAGACTGGAAAGACAATAGGTAACCTAAAAGTATGAGTTCCCTAAGAAATAGAATATATGACTACCTAAAATATTTTTATAAAAATATGCACAGTTTTGGTTTTTTTCCCCAGAGCAGTGAATTTTTAAGAGTGAATGTTACAAAGAAGGCAAGGCATGTTTTTAGGAATTGGGCCATGTCATCAAAGATATCTAATCTGCTGGGGCCCGATTGCTTAAAGTTTACTTTTAAATCCCATTTTAGCAGTGTCACCACTTTCATTACTAACTTTAGTGAATTGATTCTCTCCTTTATTCTTTTTTTTAAAGATTTATTTTATTTCTCTCCCTTTCTCCCCTGTTGTCTGCTCTCTGTCCATTTGCCGTATGTTCTTCTGCATCTGCTTATATTATCCAGAGGCACTGGAAAACCGCGACTCTTTTTTATTGCGTTATCTTGCTGCATCACCTCTCCGTGTGTGTCGCACCACTCCTGGGCAGGCTGTGCTTTTTTCACATGGGGCAGCTCTCCTTGTGGGGTGCACTCCTTGCACGTGGAGCACCACTGTGCGGGGGTGCCCCTGCGTGGCACAGCACTCCTAGTGTATGGCAGCATTGCATGTGGGCCAGCTCACTACACGTATCAGGAAGTCCTGGGTATAGAACCCTAGACCCTCCATATGGTAGACAGGCACTCTATTAGTTGAGCCACATCTGCTTCCCTCCTTTATTCTTAATCAGTCTACCTATAGGATTTTCAGTTCTATTGATCTTTTCAAATAACCAGGTTTTATTAATAATAACTTTGTTAATTCTATTGATTTTCTATTGTGTCATTCAACTCTGCTCTAATTTTTATTTCCTTCCTTCTACCAGCTTTGGGTTTAGTTTGCTCTTCTTTTTTATTTCCTTAAGATATAAAATTATGTTATTGATTTGAGATGCTTATTTTTTAAATTAAGGTGTTTTTGGCTACACATTTCTCTCTTAGTAATGTTTTCTGTGCATCCTATAAGTTTTAATATGTTCTGTATTCATTTCTGTTTATCACAAAGTATCTTCTAATTCCCCTCAAGATTTCATCTGTGACCCATAGATTGATTTGAGTGTGTTATTCAATTTTCACATATTTGTGGAACTTTCTAATTTCCCTTCTGCTATTAATTTCCAGTTTCATGCCACTTTGGTTAAAGAAGTTCCTCATAATTTCTGGGTTTCTGTGTATGTTGTTGAGTAATATATGGTCTATTCTAGGAATGTTCAATGTGCACTTGAGAAGAATATATTTTACTGGGTCTTGTTGGCGTATAGTGTTGTTCAAGTTCTCAGTATTTTTATTAATCATCTGTATAGTTTTTCTATCCATTTGTGAAAGTGGGAAATTAAATTCTCCAACTATTATGATAGAACTATATCTCCATTTAAATCTGTCATTTTTCCCCTCTATATATTTAAGTGCTCTGTTGTTTCTTGCATATTTGTTTATAATTATTATATGTTCTTGCTATATGGACCCTTTTATGAATATATAAATACTTTTTTGTCTTTGTAACCATGTTTGCTTCAACTTTTTCTGATAACAACTCGAGTGAGTCTAACTCCCTTTTCATTATTATTTGGATGTAGTGTCTCAGTATTGTCCATTTTTTTTACTTTCAACCTCTCTGGGCCTTTGGAACTAAAGTGGGTCTGGGGCCAGGGTACTTCAGTGGTTGAGCACCTGCATCCTATGTAGAAAGTCCTGGGTTCATTCCTTGGTACCTCCTAAAGAGAAAAAAATAATAAAGTATATCTGTTACAGGCTATAATTTGTTGCATTATCATTTATTTATGCTTAAGTCTGCTTTAATGAAGTGATTACTTTAAATGAAAAAGTATTAAACTAAATAATTAGAGCAAATACTGGCATAATATATAAAATTACAACTAAAGAATTAAAATTTTCACTTTACTTGTCTTTCATATGTATTTTTGGTTAATATTTTTAATTGATACTTTGTAGTATACCATTTAAATTTTCTTCACAATTCCTTTTTCTCTATTTTTAAAACATTATCAAAATAATTTTTAATTTACAGGACAATTGCAAGTATAAAGAATACTTGCATACATCCTGCATCTCATACCCAGATCCACCATTTTTAACATTTTGCCACATTTGCAGTTCTTTTCTTCATTCTTCCTTCTCCCTTCCTTTCTCCTAAACATTTAAGAGTAGGTGGATACACCATGCTCCTTGAACACAATACTTCCCATGTACATTTCCTAAAAACTAAGATCTTCACTAATGTAACTGCCTTATGTACACTTAAAAACATTTATTATTGCTTTAAAGTATAGTCTATATTCCAGTTTTTTAATGTTCCCATAAAGTCTCTTTGAGTCTTTTCTCCTTCATTATTAGATCCCACCTAGTATTTTGTATTGCCTTTAATCATCACTGACTTCACTTGCTCCTTTTTTAAATCATAGAAACATACATACACTACATGCTTTACCATCTCAACCACTCCCAACCATACCATTCAGTAGGATTAATTACATTACTGTGCTAAGATCACCACCACTCATTACACAAACTTTCCTATCACCCTAAATGGAACACTGATTCCATTATGCATTAACTTCCCCTTGACCCTCTAACCTGCACCAGGTAAGCTGTAATCTACTTTCTGTCTCTGAACTTGCCTATTCCAGTTATCTCAAATGAGTAAGGTCATGCAGTATGTGTCTGTGTCTGACATTTCACTCAATGTCATTTTTCTAGGTCATGCATATATTGTAGCATGTATCAAGATTTCATTCCTTGTGTATCTGAATAATATTCTCTTGTATATGTATGTACCACATTTTTTATTCACTTAATTGTGAATGAATACTTGGGTTGCTTCCATCTTTTGGCGATTATGAAAATGCTGCTGTGAGCAATGGTTTACAAAACTATTGTTCGAGTTCCTGCTCTTCCATTCTTTGGGTATATACCTAGAAAGAGAATGCCAGATCATATGAGAGTTGTGTGTCCTCCAAAATATTTTCCACGTGGTTGCATCATTTTTTATTTCCCACCACAAAGGTAGAAGCGTATCTGATTTTCTGCCTCTTTGCCACTATTTTTTTCTGTGTTTTATTGGTAGACTTTTAGCATTGTGGAACCATGTATAAAAACATTGCTCTTTTTACATTATGACTGTTTTTCTAACTACATCTGATTTCTCTCACAGTAATAGTTAAGTCTCATTGTAGTTAATGGTATATCCATTTTCTGCTGTAATCATTTTATCAGTAACTCCTTGTGTTATAATCTCATTACTTGACAAAATTATACCTATTTGTTAAGAATAGTAACTGTTACCATGATTTCATGTTCTTCAGTGCTTTTTTACAACAAATCAATATTATTGCTACATATTAATGAAAGCATACACTTCATCCACAGGGTGAATTCAGTGGTATATGGTATAACCACATAGTTGTGCACTTATCACTTCAATCAATGTTAGAACATTTTCATTTAAATAATAATACACACAAAAACCTAGAAAATTTTTCACCTCTTAATCTCTTTCAATCAATATTAGAGCATTCTCATTTAAATAATACACACACACAAAAACCTAGAAAATTCTTCACCTCTTAATCTCTTTCTGTTTCCCCTGCTGTATATAGCTGCTGTTTCTGGCTATTCTTGTACAATTATTTATTTATCAAGCAGTTTTATTGAGATATCATCACCCCATATGATCTAGCTAAAGTCTAGAATCAGTGCTTAGTACAATCACAATGCTGTGCATTCATTGTCATCAAAAAAAGTAGAACTATTTCATTACTCCAGAAAGAGAAACTCCACACCCCTTAACATGTGTTCCCTAGCCCTACATAACCACTGATCAAATTTCAAAAATTAACTCAAAATGAATCAAGGACCTAAAGTGACTACCATAAAGCCCCTCGAAGAAAACGTAGGAAAACATCTTCAAGATCTTGTCGTAGGTGGTGGTTTCTTAAACCTTACACCCAAAGCATGAGCAACAAAAGAAAAAATACATAAATGGGACCTCCTCAAAATTAAACTCTTTTGCACCTCAAAGGACTTAGTCAAAAACATCATTCTCCTTTATGGCTGAATAATATTCCATTGTGTACATACCACTTTTTGTTTATTCATTCATTTGTTAATGGATACTTAGTTTGCTTCCACCTTTTGTCTACTTTGAACAATGCTGCTGTAAGGATTGTTGTACCAATATCTATCCGAGCTCCCTGCCTTCAGTTCTTTTGAGTATATACCAAGAATTGGGATTGCTGGTTTTATGGTAATTCTATTTTTAATTTTCTGTGGCACTTTCAAGCTGGTTTCTGAAGAGTCTGCATCATTTTACAATGCTGCTAGAAATATATTGGATTTCTAGTTCTTTGTATCTTCAACAACATTTACTATTTTTTGTTTTGTTAGTGATAGCCATCTAGTGGATATGAATTGGTATCTCATTGTGGTTTGGATCTGCATTTCTCTGAGTATCTTTTCATGTGGTCTTAGCTATTTGTGTATCTTCTTTGGAGAAATTCTACTTAAATCACTAGTGAAGCTGTATTGTCCTCAACTTCACTACATTGGGAGGTTTTTTTTCTTTAAGCAATTTTATTAAGATATACTCACATACTATACAATCCAACTAAAGTATGCATTAAATGGCTTTTGTAAAAATGACTGCAGTGTGCATTCATCTCTGCATTTTCATTACTCCATTTTAAAGCATTTTCATTACTCCAAAAAGAAAAACCTCTTACCCAGTAGCACTCAGCACTCAATCCCTCTATCCTTCCCCTGCCATTCATAACCACTAATCTAATTCCATCACTATAAATTTATTTATATTTACATTTCATATAAATGGAGTCTAATAATATGAGGAGCTTTGTGTCTGGTTTATTTCATTCAATTTTTTTTTTACCATTGATGGAAAAATATTAATATTTTACTATTCTCTATAATCTATTGATTGCTTTAGGTGAATTTTCACCCAAATACCACCCTATTATTTAATATCCAGTGATATTACCGTGCATTTGCTCTGATTCAGGGAAGAATTTGCTTAAATTTGTACTTTTTAAAAAAATATACTTAACATTTTTTTTAAAGAAACTTAGATTACATAAATGTTACATAAAAAATTTAGGGGATTCCCATATGTCCTAATCCTTAGCCCACATGTTCCCACGTCAACAATATCCTAAATTAGTATAGGACATTTGCCACAATTGATGAACACATCTTGGAGCACTGCCACTAAGTATTTATAGTTTACATTGTAGTTTACACTCCCACGCCATTTTTGTAAGTTATTACAAAATGTATGATGGCCTATACCTGTCATTGCAATGTCATTCATGACAGTGCCCAAGTCCCCAAAATACCCCCAAATTATACGTATTTTTCCCTCTCCCTCCCCTCAGAACCTCCAGTGGTCACTACCTCCACATCAATGATAACAGTTCTTCCATTGCAAGGATGACAATAAATCTGTAGTAGAATAACACTAAGCCTACTCTAGTCCATCGTTCATTCCCCAATCCTGAGGAATCTGGGATGGTGATGCCCACTCTGCCTCTGGTTGAGAGGAGGCTTAGATCCCATGAGGCCAATGGATGGGACTATCTTGGGTGCAATTGTAGACTCTACTCTCTCTGTTCCTTGAGATGGTTGTTGTCAATTATCATCTGGTTAGTGCTCCTGGGTGAGTCCAATGAACTGAAGAGTAGCTGTTGCAAGTCTTTTGAGATTTGGGGCCCACCTGGTACATGGACAACCCAGAGATTTGAGTCGCTAGTATTAACTGCAGATTTAAATGGAAGGGGCAAAAGAGGCATGTTAGGAAAACCACCACTGAGCTCAACTCTGTCACATGGAGTGTAAATTCTGAGTAGGGCCTGATGGCAGGGTGCCAAACTCCTGAGCTGTCTGCCCTGCCTATAGTGTCCATTTGTCAAGAAAGAGAAAAGACAACCTACTCAATGGGAGGAAATATTTGATAACCATATATCTGATAGGGGCCTAATATCTAGCACTTATAAAGAAATCCTACACCTCAAAATAAAAAAAAAAAACATACTACCCATTTTTTTAAAAATGGGCAAGAGATTTGAATAGATACTTCTCTAAAGAAGAAATACAAGTGTCTGAAAAGCACATGAAAAGATACTGAATATCACTAGTTATCAGGGAAATGCAAATCAAAACTATAGGAGGTATCATCTTACACCCATTAGACTGGCAGTTATTTAAAAAACAGATTTGGAGAGGATGTGGAGGAATGGGAACCCTTATCCACTGCTGGTGGAAATATAGAATTGTGCAGCCATTGTGAACAGTTTGATCATTCCTCAGGAAGCTAACTATTGAACTGCCATATGATCCAGTAATCCTACTGCTGGGAAAATATACAGAAGAATTGAAAGCAGGGCCACAAGCAGATATACGCACACCAATGTTCATATTGGCATTATTAAATATTGCCAAAAGTTGGAAACATCCCAAATGTCCATCAAGAGATGAATGGATAAATTGTGGTATATACATACAATTGGAATATTACTCAGCTGTAAGAAAGTGCAGTATTAACACACAGGATAACATGGATGAATCTTGAATACCTTACATTGAGTAAAGCAAGCCAGGCACTGAAGGACAAATATTAAATTATCACTGATGTAAATTAAGTAAATTGAGCAGAGTTAGGGGGCTAAAGTCTGAAAGATAGGTTTACAGGAGAAAGGAAGAAGGTACTGACAAAATCTGTGATGTGGGCAAAATCTGTAATAAGGTGGAAGGTTGTAGTTGTGCAGTGGATGGTATAATCGAGTGCAGTGATGCTATTGGGCTGAGTGGTGCTGCTCTCTGATGGGGGTAGTGTGGGTAGGGTGGGTTATACTCTTGGGGGAGCAAGCAGGTGAACTATGGGGATTTTCAGGTATGTGGTTGAAAGTACAATGTTGGGAATTTCAGCAAATATGGCATGGGTGGGTTACTGGTTTAAGGTGTTGGATGTGGGAGGCATGTGGGACAGGGCACACCTGGGGCAGGGTTCTAGGGAATATGTATGTTCACCTTCTCATAGTGTGTTGTATCAATGGCTTGAGACTCATATAATGAGTGCAAATGTTTTGGACTCCCATCCTAGGGAATCTTGGTATGATCTCAGATAGAAGGGTAGGAGTCTTTTCAGAGCATAGGCAGTGCCTGATAGGGGAGAATAAGTCAGGATGTCAAACCCACAAAGTTGTTTACAAGTAACTATGACTCATATCCTTCAATGAATTAATCTTGGTAGTTACCATGGGTGTGGAGAGGAGAGGGAGGGAGGAATAGAATAGATGAAACATGGGACATTTGTGGAGAGATGGAATGGTTCTACATGATCCTTGAATGATGGATACAGACCATGTTAAGCTTAATCAAAATCTATAAAACTATACTGTCCAAAATGTAAACCATAATGTCAATCATTGACCATGGTTACTAACAGTGTTTCAATATTTGTACAACAATTATAACAAATGTACTTTCACATGTAAGATGTTATTAATAAGGGAAAGGGAAAATGGGGGAGGATGTTGGGTATATGGGAATCACCTATATTCTGTACCTGGCTTCTCTTTTTTTCCCCCTCCCCTTTTCCCACCCTGCTGCTGTTTCTTGCTGTCTGTGTCCATTCACTGTGTGATCTTCTATATCTGCTTCTCTTTTTGTCTTCTCTTCTTGTCTTTCTCCTCTAGGATTCACCAGGATTCAATCCTGGGGTGATCTGATGTGGAGAGGTTCCCTGTCAATTGTACCACTTCAGTTCCTGATCTCTGCTGTGCTTCACCTTGACTCTCCCCTTCATCACTCTTTTGCTGTATCATCACCTTGCTGTATGACTCACTTGCATGGGCACTGGCATACTGCATGGGCTCTTGGCTTGCTGCATGGGCACTGGCTTGCCACATGAGCTCTTGCACAGGCACTCAGCTCACCACATGGGCACTCAGCTTGCCATTTGAGCACTCAAATGGACACTCAGCTCACTGTGCAGGCACCCGTGTGGACACTGGCTCACTACACAAGCACAATTCCTCTTCTTTTTCACCAGGAGGCCCAGGGATTGAATCCACGTCCTCCCATATGGGAGACAGAGGCCCTATCACTTGACCCACATCCACTTTTCTGTAACCTAAAGTTTCTTTGAAGACAAAATAAAAAAAATAACACCGTGAAAAAATGGAAGACAATGTCACTGTACATACAAGACAACAGATCTTACAATATTTGTACTATTGACCACACTTATTGTCACTATGCTGTATAGTCTCATGTTTCATCCTCTAGGTTTCCTTCTAGTGGCATATATGAACCAAAACATTCTCTTTCAACCACAACCCCACCCACATATTAGTACTGTGAATTACAAGCACTGCAATTTGTTGTCATCACCTCTACCTATTTCCAAATCTTAACAATCATATTACAAATCCTGCACAAGTTAAGCCTCAGCTTCCCATTCTTTAGCCTCAATCTATCTTCTGGTGACCTGTATTCTAACCATTAATTCTATGAGTATGCTGATTATATTTAATTCATATTAGGGAGATCATACATCATCTGCCTTTTTGTTTCTGGCTTGTTTCACTCAACATAATGTCCTCAAGGTTCATCCATGTTTACACATGCATCAAGAATTTATTTCTTCTTACAGCTGAATAATATTCCTTCACATGCATATACTACATTTTGTTTATCCATTCATCTGCTAATGGATAACTGGCTTGTTTTCATCTTTTGGCAATTGTGAATAATGGTCATATGAACATTGATGTGCAAATGCCTTGTTTGAATCCCTGCTTTCAATTCTTCTGAGAATATATCCAGTGGTGGGATTGACAGGTCATACGGCAGATCTATATTTAACTTCCTTAGGAACCATCAGTCTTCCCCAGCAGTTGCACCCTTCTACAATCGCACTGTAGTCAGTAAGTGTTCCTCTTTCTTCACATCCTCTACAACACTTATAGTTTTCTGTTTTTTAATAGTGTTCATACAAAAATACATGAAATAGTATCTCATTGTAGTTTTGATTTGCATATTCCTTGTAGCTAGTGATGTTGAACATTTTTTCATGTTTTTTCCATTTTTATGTCCTCTTTCAAAAAATGTCTATTCAAGTCTTTTGCCAATTTTTAATTGGATCATTTGTCTTTTTACAGTTGAGTTGTAGGATCTCTTTCTAAGCCATGGATATTAAACACTTTGCATTGGGAGGTTTTAATAACATATAATACCTGTTCTTGGTCTTTTGAGACTGTTTCTTTCTTCTTAAGTCAGTTTAGGCAATTTGTGTGTTTCTGGGAATTTGTCCATTTCATGTAAGTTATTTAATTTGTTAGCATACAGTGAATCTTAATATCCTCTTATAATCCTTTTGATTTCTGTAAGTTCAGCAGTAATATTCCCCCTTTCAATGCCAATGATTTTTATTATTTACATCCTCTCCTTTTTTGATCAATCTATTTGTCATAACTTTGGGTATTTTTTGTTTTCATTTTCATTCCTCTCTTGATATTTCCAAATTTCCTGTGATTTCTTTGACCCATTGGTTCCTTAAGAGTGTATTGCTTAACTTCCACATATTTGTGAATTTTCTTATTCTGTTACTGATTTTTAGTGGCATTTCACTTTGGTCAGATAAGATACTTTACATGATTTTAGTCTTTTAAAATTTATTGAGACTTGTTTTGTGATATAACATATAGTCTACCATAGGAAATGATCTTCTGCACTTAAGAATATGTACTCTGTTGTTTTCAAACAGATTTTTGTTACATATTTCTCACACTCTCTGTACATTATGTACATCTATATAGGTCTGCTAGGTCTAGTTGAGACATAGTATTATTTAGGTCCTATATTTCCTTTTTGGCCTTCAGTTAGAAAGTGCTAAGGTATATTGAAAGGGGTTTATTGAAATTTTCTATTTATATAGACCTAGCTATTTCTCCCATCAAATCTGCGAATGTTTGCTTCATATACTTTGGGCCTCAGAATTATGTACATACATTTTTTAAATTGACCCTTTTATCGATATGTTGTGTCTTTCCTTGATCCTTCTAAGAGTACTTGACTTTGTGTATTTTGTCTGATGATAATTTAGCCATCCTAACTCTGTTCTGGATACTATATTTGTGGTATGTTTTTCATACCTTCACTTTTGACCACTTTATGTCTTTGAATTTAAGATGTGGCTCTTGTAAGCAGAATGTAGTTGAATCATGCATTTTTATATATTCGTCTAATTTCTGCCTTTTGTATGGGATATTTATTTCATTTACTTTAAAAATAACTACTGGTAATGCAGAATTTCTGCCATTTTGCTATTTGGTTTTTGTAAGTCTTAGACCTTTATTGTACCTCAAGTCATTCTTTACTGCTTCCTTTTGTATTTAGTTGATGTTTTGTAGTTATTCAATTAGAATCCCTTCTCATTCAATAAAATAGTACTGGCATTTATAATAACCCAGGTAAGTACCTGTACTGGAGATCTTTATTTTTTTCATACTGCTTTGATCATCTGCCTAGTGCCCTTTCCTCTCAGTTTGAAGAACTCCCATTAGTTTGGCTTGTAGGGCAGGTCAAGTGGTAATGAATACTCAGCTTTTGTTTATCTGAGAATGTCTTAATCTCCTCAGTTTTGAAAGAGAATGTCTCTGGATATAAAATTTTTTATTCTAATTATTTCCTTTCAGCACTTTATAAATATTTCTTCTCTCTGCCTTCTTGCCTCCAACATTTTTTATGAGAAATTGGCACTTAATGTTATTGGGGCTGCCTTGTATGTGTCACATTGCTTCCCTCCTTCAAATTTAAGTGAAAGTTCTGGGGAAAGTTCATTAAAAATGTAATGCAATTGAGAAGGAAATTTGGTTGCTTCTGTGAAACTATGACTAACAACACTACAGTACTTTTGTCTAAATCAGGCAGCTCAGTAGTAGGACATGTTATGGTTAGTGAAGACATTGACTAATCTCTAGTAACTTTATATAATTTCTGAAATGTGTACATTAATAACATTTTACCCATAAAAATATAAACAGAACAAAGTTTGAAAATCTTTAATTTGGCAACACTTCCCCCGGAACTCACAACATATCAAATAAACTTCTATCTAGTACCTCTCCTTTTCAAGATGACAGAACAATTCCTTTGAGATCAGTAAAATGTCATTTAGGTTTACATTTTGTGAAGGCGAAATGTCAATAAGTTGTCAGGATTGAACATTTTAAAAATAGAATCATGGGTCACTGTGAAACAATATTTATTTCCCTCTTAACCAAGTACATTAAAAGATTCTGAAAGTAAATAGAGGAGTAAAAGTGAAAAGCAGCCGGAATCTTATATTACTCTTAATCACAGAAGAGGGAAGAAAATACCTGGAAAAAAAAAGTGATAATGGATCCTTTTAGGCCCCAAGAAAATTGAGAAAGACAGATACCATTCCATAGCAAGCTATCACTATCTTTCAATATAACAGTCTGGAAAGCCCCTGGCATGTACTTCTGTCCTCTTTGCTTTTATACCATAAAACGAACATCTTAGATATGTAGAGGTGTGAGAGGCAGCACCTCTTGGCCCCAAGTAAGTGTTTGGAAGCTGTATATACTCCAGAAAAACATTCTTAAATTTAATCCATTCTGGTGGTTATGGGCCCACTGTAAGTAGAACCTTTTGTTGAGACTAAGGTGGGTCACACCTTACCTATAGTAAGAGGATAAGAATGGGTCTTATTCTCTTATGAGAGTTGTTTATAGGAGAATGAAATTCAGACACAGAAAGCCAGGAAAGCAAGAAGTTGAAATCAAGAAAACCTGGAATAGTAAGGGAAAATGGCAAATGTCACCATGTGCCTTTCCACATGGCATAGGAACTAAGGACTGATGGTGGCCAGACTTTGGGAAGAAAACATTGCATCACTGGATGATACCTGATTTGGTTGATTTACCTTGATTTGGTAGACATTTTCATGGCCTCAAAACTGTAAGCCCGTAAATTCCTATTATTTAAGTCAACTCAGTTTCATGGTATTTAATTGAGCAGCCTCTAAAATAAAACAGCAAGTTCTCTAGGAAAACTTTTCATTTTAAAGAATGCTCAATATTGGTTTAAATTTTTTTGCCAGTTTAAATAATAAGGCACTTCTGAATGTACAATCTGTGTATATGATATCTGTCTGCACATCGCATTTGATTTCACCATTGCAGTAAGGAGAAGATCTGTGTATGGAAGGTAGAGGCTTTCTCCAAGGCAAGAGTCCAGTTGAGCTTGAGAAACCTATGCTTTAATATGAGGAGGAGCATGGAAAGTGGGAGTATAGGAACTTGGTGTGTCAACCTCAGATTTTTTTGAGTGAAAGATATTTTCTGAAATGGCACCAAGAACAATGGGAGAACATTCTAAAAATGTCATTATATTTTGCATTTATCAATCTCTGTTTTTATGTCTTATGTTCTTATTCTTATGTTCTTATTCTGTTCTTATGTCTTATGTTCTTATTCTTATGTTATTATTCTGTAAATACCTTGGCCTCAGAAAAGGAATGTACATTCACATATTGGTGTTACAATTAAAAAATTATTTTTTCTTTAGTTTTTTAATGTTACATTAAAAAATATGAGGTCCACATATACCCCCATCCTCCTCCTCCCACTCCTCCCCACATAACAACAACCTCTTCCATCATCATGAGGCATTCATTGCACTTGGTGAATACATCTCTGAGCACCGCTGCACCTCTTGGTCAATGGTATACATCATAGCCCACACTCTACCACAGTCCACCCAGCGGGCCATGAGAGGACATACAGTGTCTGGTAACTGTCCCTGCAGCACCACCCAGGACAACTCCAAGTCCCACAAATGCCCACACATCACATCTCCTACCACTCCCTACCCACAGCAGCCACCATGGCCACTTTCTCGACAACAGTGTCACATTTTCTTCGATTACTAATCACAATAGTTCGTGAATAGAATATCGGGAATTCCACTCTAGTCCATACTCGATTCCTTCATCCTGTGGACCTTAGAATGGTTGTGTCCACTCCACATCTATATCAAGAGGGGGCTTAGATTCGACAGGGATGCTGGATGCAATTCTCATGCTTTCAGTTGTAGGCACTCTTGGCTCCCTGGTGTGATGGTTGACCTTCTTCACCTCCATGTTAGCTGAGTGGGATAAGTCAAATAAACCAAAGTATGGGAGTTGCAAGTCTGTTGAGGCTCAGAGCCTGGCTGTCACATGGTCAGTCCAGAGATTCAGGTCCCCTGGGTATACATTAAACCCCAGGACCAACTACAGTTCCAGTAAAAGTAACAGGAGAGACTTGTGGACAAAGATCACATCTGAGTCCAGCTCCATCACACAGAAACACAAACTCTAAAGTGGGGCCAACTGACATGGCACGGAACTCCATCTGCCATGACCCTAGAACCTGTGGGTCTCTGTAGCCCTCAGAAGAACCAATACCTGGGGTTGTATCCACTTTATCTGTCTCTGGGACTCTGCTCAGGTGTGCATTAAGGGCAACCCCTCTGATAACCTCCCAGCTCTTTTTGGAGACTCATAGCCATATAAACTCATTTGTCCTTTCCATTTCCCCCTTTTATTTGGGTCAAAAAGCAGTTTTAACTCCTGGTATTATATGTAGACTGAGATATTCTGCTGGTCCGAGTTCACCCTTTTATTCAAGGTTGTTTTCTAGTTATATCATCAACTGATACTTGGTAGTAATCCCTTGGTGCCAGGGAGGCTTTTCCATGGGAGTCATGTCCCATGCTGGGGGGAAGGCAACACATTCACATGCTGAGTTTGGCTTTGAGGCTGGCCACATTTGAGCAACAAGGAGGCTCTCAGGAGGGAACTCTTAGGCCCCCTGCAGCTCTAGGCCTTGTTCTTATTTCAGGTGCACAGGCTCACAAGCATAGTCATTAGTATCAAGGGCTCATTGTTGGACCTTCCTTCTTTTTTGATCTTTGCCGTTGCACTAGGTGGACTGTTGCTGTTCCTTTAGGGACTGTGATAGAGCTCCCCTGGCTAGGAACTCAGCACTCCCTCAGTTGTTGTTTTTAATTGTAACCACTATGAAAATATCCAAACATTTTTATGTACCCTGGATATATGCCCTGGAGAACTCCCTGCCAACCATGTGTCCTCTGTCAATAACATCCCACACCAGTATTCCTCCCCTGCCATTGTTGAACCTCTCTGTAGTCCAAAACTTCTTCAAAAGTGAAGCCCAACATATTGCCAGGTTCCATTAATAGTAAAATTGAATATAGTGATGAGTTTAAAGGATAGATATAGAATACATTTTAATTTAGAAAAATTAAGGTAAAAATTAATTGGGGTATCAAAAACTTAAAAAATGCAAAAGCTTTGTTTTTGATGTTTTGCCTTTCATCACTGCAAAAAGTGTTGCCCTGTATGCAAATTGGCAAGGCAACTTCTTCCGTCTTTTCCTCAGTGTCTATGTCCTATCTCTTTCTTTTTTCTTTTTTCCTAATTATTAAACTTATCTCCACAAAAGTTTTAGATCACAGCAATTCATATATACAATATACAGTACTCCCATATATCCAACCTAAAACCCTTTTCCCTTCCCCAGCAATAATCTTTTTACATACTCATACTATATTTACTGAAACTGATGTACATATAGTGAGACAATAGCTTTCAAACTAGGTAACATTTGGGTTTACATTGTGGTTTAAATTTTAGACTCTACAATTTTCTACATTTTTAGTTATCTTATGTTTTACGTTATGATTTACATTTTAGCCTGTCAGCCCCTATATATATTTGGTGTAATTTAACATGTCTTATATCCATCCTTGTGTAATCTTGTGGAACACTTCTATTACCCACACAGTTACATAGGTTCCATCTATTCAATACCTCTTTCCCCCTCCCCTTAGGGCCCACAGTGACAGTCAATCTTCATTGCTTGAAGGGCCATGTTCAGAGATACTTGCAACAGTGTTGAGGGCTTGACATGCTCAATGCCCTAATGACCTGGGAGCCACCATTTTTCTCAAGAGATACAATTCCCTCCATTTGAGAACATCAGTCCTCCCTAGGATGTGGGTATACCTTCACTCTCATTATATGGGTTTCTATGCAATGATATAACCCACTATGGCGAAATGAGCATTCACATACTTCTTAGGAGCCTGTACTGCATCGGATTATCCTCTTTAAGTATCTTAAACGGGTAAGCTTCCTTATTATATTTTTGAAAAAGTTTTCTCAGCATTATACTCTCAACCAAATACCTGACAATCTCCTATGTTCGTATGTTACCCCACCCTCTCCCCAATTTCTTGGGCAATATTACCCATCCTCCCATCCCTAGCCCCCCTCAAGCCCGCAAAGCCCCACCCAAAGGTATCCCTATGTCCCCATTTTATTCCTTCCTTGTACAAATACTTACCTCCAGCTTATCATAGATTTCACCCAGATAGGTGTCAGCTTACATCCTTCCTCTACCCCCCAATTTCCTTTAAGCCTATCATCCAGTCTCTAGCTCTCTGAGGCAGCTTGGTTTACTTATTTCATATCATTGAGGTCATGTAGTATTTGTCCTTCAATGCCTGGGTTGCATCACTCAACATAAGGTTCTCAAGATTCATCCAGTGTTATCACATGCGTTTGTAGTGTATTCATTCTTAAAGCTGAGTAGTATTCCATTGTATGTATATACCACATTTTATTTATCCATTCATCTGTTGATGGCCATTTGGGTTGATTCCAACTTTTGGCAATAGTGAACAATGCTGCTATGAACATTGGTGTGCATATAACGGTTTGTGTCCTTGTTTTCAGTTCTACTGGGTACATACCCAGCAGTGGAATTGCTGGGTCATATGGCAAATCTATAGCCAGGTTTTTGAGAAAGCACCAAAATGTCCTCCAGAATGGCTGGATCCTTCTGCATTCCCACCATCAGTGGATGAGTTGTTCCCCTTCCTCCACATCCTCTCCAGCACTTGTAGTCTTCTGTTTTTCTCATAGCTGCCATCTTATTGGAGTAAGATGGTATCTCACTGTAGTTTTGATTTGCATTTCCCTGATAGGTAGAGATTTGGAGCATTTTTTCATGTGCTTTTTAGCCATTTGTATTTCTTTGGAGAAGTGTCTGTTTAAATCTTTTTCCCATTTTTAAAATGGGTTGTTTGACCTTTTATTTTCAAGATATAGGAGTTATTTATATATGCAGGTTATAAGTCTCCTATCAGATATATGGTTAGCAAATATTTTCTCTCAGCTCTTTTCACTTTCTTGACAAACTCCTTTGAGGTGCAGAAGGCTTTAATTTTGAGGAAGTCACATTTATCTATTTGTTTTTTTGCTGCTCGTGCTTTTGGTGTGAAGTCCATGAAGCCATTTCCTATTAAAAGGTCTTGTATATGCTTCCCTATACTGCTTTCCAAAGTCTTTATGGTCTTGGCTCTTATATTTAGGTCTTTGATCCATCTTGAGTTGATTTTTGTATAACGTGTGAGATGGTAATCCTCTTTCATTCTTTTACATATGGATATCCAGTTCTCCAGGCACCATTTGTTGAACAGGCCATTCTCTTCCAGTTGAGAGGGTTTGGTGGCTTTATTGAATATTATATGGCAATATATATGAGGATCTAAATCTGAACTTTCATTTCGGTTCCATTGGTCTGTGTGCCTCTCCTTGTGCCAATACCATGCTGTTTTCACTACAGTAGCTTTGTAGTATGTTTTGAAGTCAGGTAGTGTGATTCCTCCAATTTCATTTTCCTTTTTTCAATATGTCTTTGGCTATTCGGGGCCTCTTTCCTTTCCAAATAAATTTCGTAGCTAGTTTTTCTAGTTCCTTAAAGAATGCTGTGTTGATTTTTATTGGGATTGCATTGAATGTGTAGATCAGTTTTGGTAGGCTAGACATCTTAATAATATTTAGTCTTCCTATCCATGAACAGGGAATATTCTTCCATTTATTTAAGTCTTCTTTGATTTCCTTGAAGAGTGTTGTGTAGTTCTCTTTGTATAGGTTCTTTACCTCTTTAGTTAAATTTATTCCCAGGTATTTGAATTTTTATTGACTATTGTAAATGGTATTTGTTTCTTGATTTCCTCCTGAGCTTGCTCATTATTGGTGTACAGAAATGGTACTGATTTTTGTGCATTGATCTTATAACCTGTGACTTTACTAAACTCATTTATGAATTCTAGAAGCTTTGCTGTAGACCTCTCAGGGTTTTCTATGTATAGGGTCATGTCATCTGCAAATAATGAAATTTTGACTTCTTCCTTTCCAATTTGAATGCCTTTTATATCTGGTTCTTGCCTCAGTGCTTGAGCAAGTACTTCTAAGACATGTTAAATAGAAGCGGTGATAGTGGGCATCCTTGTCTTGTTCCCGATCTCAGAGGGAAAGATTTTAGGATTTCACCATTGTAAACGATGTTGGCTATGGGTTTTTCATATATACTCTTTATCATGTTCAGAAAATTTCCTTGTATTCCAATCTTTTGCAGTGTTTTTATCAAGAAAGGGTGCTGCATTTTGTCAAATGCTTTTTCTGCATCTATAGATATAATCATGTGATTTTTTTTCCTTCAATCTGTTTATATGGTGTATTACATTGATTTTCTTATGTTGAACCATCCTTGCATACCTGGAATGAATCGCACTTGGACATGGTGTTAATTTGTTTAATGTGTTGTTGAATATAATTAGCAAGTATTTTGTTGAGGCTTTTTGTATCTAGGTTCATTAGAGAAATGGGTCTGTAAATTCCTTTCTTGTGTTGCCTTTGTTTGGCTTTGGTACCAGGGTGATGTTGGCGTCATAGAATGAGTTAGGTAATGTTCCTTCTGTTTCAATTTTTTGGAAGAGTTTCATCAAGATTGGCCTTAGTTCTTTCCAGAATGTTTTGTAGAATTCAACCATGAAGCCATCTGGCCCTGGGCTCTTCTTAGTTGGGAGGTTTTTAATGACTGATTCTATCTCTTTACTTGTGATTGGTTTGTTGAGATCATCAATTTCTTCTTTCATCAATATAGGCTGCTTATGTGTTTCTAGGAATTTGTTCATTTTCTCTGAATTGTCATTTTTGTTGGAATATAGTTTTTCAAAGTATCCTCTTATGATAGTCTTTATTTCTGTGGGGTCAGTGGTAATATCTCCTTTCTCATTTCTTATTTTGTGTACTTACATCTTCTCTCTTGTTTCCTTTGTTAGTCTTGCTAAGGGTTTGTCAATTTTATTGCTCTTCTCAAAGAACTAGCTCTTGGTCTTGTTTATCTTTTCAAGTGCTTTCTTATTTTCTATTTCATTTAGTTCTGCTCTTATCTTTGTTCTTTCTTTCTTTCTTCTTCCTGTGGAGTTACTTTGTTTTTTTTTACTAATTCCTCCAAATGTGCAGTTAGTTCTTCAATTTTTGCTTTCTTCTTTTTTGATTATGAATTTATGGCTATAAATTTCCCTCTCAGTACTGCTTTTCTGCATCCCATAAATTTTGGCATGTTGTGTATTTTCATTAGTTTCAAGGTAGTCATTGATTTCTTTTGAGATTTCCTCTTTGACCCACTGTTTTTCTAAGAGTGTGCTGTTTAATTTCCATATCTTGGTGTGAAATCTGGGCTTCTGCCCCTTGCAGATTTCCAGTTTCACTCCACTGTGGTCAGAGATATTATTTTGTATGATTTTGATATTTCTGAAGTCATTGAGCCTTTCTTTGTGGCCTAGCATATGATCTGTCTTGGAGAATGATCCATGTGCACTTGAGAAAAATGCGTATCCTGCTGTATTCAGGTGTAATGATCTGTATATGTCTATTAGATCCAGCTCCTCTAATATACTGTTCAAAGTTTTTGTTTCTTTATTGATCCTCTTTTGAGATGTTCTGTCCAAAGTTGATAGTGGTGTATTAAAACCCCCTACTATAATTGTAGAGGCATCTATTCTTTCACTTAGTTTTTCCAATGTTTGCCTCACATATTTGGAGGCACCCTTTTAGGAGCATGAATATTTATGATTGTTCGTTCTTCTTGAGAGATTGTCCCTTTCACTAGTATGTAGTATCCATCTTTGTCTCTCACAATTGTTTCACATTTAAAGTCAATTTTGTCTGTTATTAATATAGGTACTCCTGCCTTTTTTTGGTTATTGTTTGCTTGTAAGATTGTTTTACAGCCATTCGCTTTCAGCCTCCATGAATCCCTGGGTCTAAGATGTGTTTCTTGTAGACAGCATATAGATGGGTCATATTTCCTTATCCAGTCTTCCAGTCTGAATGTTTTGACAGGTGAGTTTAACCCATTGACATTCAGTGTTATTACTTTCAAGGAATTATTTATGTTAACCATATTTTGTTTGTTTTTTCCCTTCTCTTTTTGTCTTTTTTTGTTGCTTTTACACTCTCCTCCAACTCTCCTGTTTTTTCCTTTCTTCCTGCACAACTCCCTTTGGTATTTCTTGAAATGCAGGGTTCTTGTTGGCATACTCTTTTAATTTCTGTTTTTCTGTGAATATTTTGAACTCTCCATCATTTTTGAATGCTAGTTTAGCTGTGTAGAGTATTCTTGGTAGGAAATTCTTTTCTTTTAGTATCTTGACTATATCATACCACTGCCTTCTTGCCTCCATGGTTTCAGATGAGAAATCAGCACTTATTGTTATGGAGCCTCCCTTGTATATGATGGTTCTCTTTTCTCTTGCTACTTTTAGAATTTTCTCTTTGTCTTGAGCATTGGCTAATTTGACAAATATATGTCTTGGAGTGGGCCTGTTAGGATTTTTGGTGTTTGGGGTACATTGTGCTTCCTGGTTATGTACATCCTTCTTTCTCAAAAGATTTGGGAAGTTTTTAGCCATTATTTCCTCCAACACCCCTTCTGTCCCTTTTCCCTTCTCTTCTTTTTCTGGGATGCCTATAATACATATGTTTGTACATTTCACATTGTCGTTCAGTTCCCTAAATCCTAGCTGGATTTTTTCTATCTTTTTATCGATCAGTTCTACTATCTGTTTGATTTCAGATGTACTATCTTCCACATCACTAATTCTTTCCTCTGCCTCTTCTAATCTGCTGCTATTTTCTGAGAGTGTATTTTTGATTTCCTGAATTGTGGTGTTCAACACCATCATACCTGTTATCTTTTTGCGTATGTCTGCAATTTCCTCTCCAAGTGTTTTCTTCATATTGTTAATCTCTTCCTTTACTTCATTAAGTTGGTCTCTAATATATGTTTTGAGATCTTTAATTACTTGTCCGATGTTCTGCTCCCCTTCCTGGTTTTTAGTTTGTTCATTGGATTCAGCCATGCTTTCCTGATTATTGGTTTGGTTTGTAGTTTTTTGTTGCTGTCTGATCATCATTTTATCTTGACAGGTTTAATCAGTTCCTTAGCTTCTTTGTCTAGTCTTGGGGATTAATTAGTTGTTGTTTGTGCATAAGTGTTATGTCTTCTCTTTGTCACTTTGTTCTTCTTACTCTATTTACCTGTTGCTGGCTAAGTTCACTTTGGAGGAAAATATTACGGCCAGGGAAAGCAAAATGAGTAAGAAAAGAAAATGTATAAAGTAGTATTGGTAATAAATGTTAACAGAGCAACAATGTGAGATCTAAGAGAATGAATATTAGACTCATGTAAGTTGTGTAGAGTTATAGCAGTAAGTAGAGTACCTATAATGAGACAGTCAACTGAATATGGGGAGGAATATAGTATGAATTAAAAAACCAGTGTTTTCATGAGAGAGGGAAAGAGAAAAGAAAGACAATAATATCAAGAGTGGATAAAATACAGAAAACAGAACAAAGGTATTAGAAATAGAAAGTCAGACAATTTGGGAGCCAAAGAAAGGGAGGTGGAATGTAAGAGAAACAGTAGAGGATGGAGGATAGAAAGATGTGGGGAAAAGGGGATAGTGTAGGTGGCCAAAATCAATACACACAGAAAAGAGGAAATGGAGGCTGATGAAACACAGCAAGTGTGAAGTGCTACCTGCAGCACCTATTATATAAAGAAAATAAAAGAAAATAAGAAGAAAAAGAGAGAGAAAAAAGAGAAGAGTAAAAGGGGAGCAAAGAAAAGGGGGGGTAAGCAAGAAAAAGAGAAAAAAAAACTAAATAAATGAAAAAGGACCTTGGGGGATAAAATGGAGAAAAGACCAGGAGATAATGCAATATTAGCAACCATGAAAAAAAAAAAAAAAAAAAAGAACCAAGGTTTCAAGCTAGGAATCCTCTTTGCAGTTAAATAATACACTTAAGGATCTGACTTTCTCCCTTTCTCCTTTCGTCACTTCTCTCTTTCCCAGGGCAGCAGGAGAGTGCCTGAGAGGTCAGGTAGGAGATTCAAGTAGGTCCTTGTTGAACCAACTCAACACAGAAGATTATGACTCTTTATTTCCAGCATGAGAGCACCTATACCTCACCAGAAACCCCAAATATGCTATTGGAAGCTTGGATAGCGCCTCCTACAGTCCCTCCCCCTTAAGTGTGCTAGGAGACATCTAATTGATTTTCTGACTCCACTTTCTCCCAGACTAAGTTTCCTATCCCAGGACATTTAGGTAAATTGGGCTTTCTTAGGAGATTTGCCTTTCCTTTCTTCCAAGGCTCTCCCCAAGTCCACTGGTACACTCCTCCAAGTTCAAGGACCTCAGACGGACCTCAGGGCATGGTAGATTTGGGGATAGGAAGTCTGTGATATTGCAGACTCAAGGTGTGTGAGTCTCTGGAGCGTCGGCCACCAGGGTTTAGGGGACACAGACCTGGGAACCACACATCTGATTTACAGGGGGCCTGGGAACACCCAACACACACAACAAAGCCTTCAGGGATCACAGCAGCTGGGCTGCCAGCCCTAGGAGGAAGGGTCTCACCCACAACTTCTGACCACCATGTCAGAAACCCAAAATTCCACCTCTCACAAGAATCTCTTCTGTCACTGTCTCACCAAATCATCATCCAGACACCTCCTGCCCTGCAAGCCCCTGAAACAGCCCACTCGGGGTTTGGTATCACCACAGCCCAACAAAGATTTCAGGGATCACAGCAGCTGGGCTGCCAGCCCTAGGAGGAGGAGTCCCACCCACAACTTCTGACCACCATGTCAGAAACCCAAAAGTCCACCTCTTGCAAGAATCTCTTCTGTCACCAAATCAATATCCAGACACTTCCTGCCCTGCAAGCCCCCGAAACAGCCCTCAGGGTTTGGGGACACTTCAGCACAACCTGGAATTACAATTTAATAAGACATTTATCCTGGTGAATGGTGGGAAGACTTTCATTTTTCCTGTAAACTTAGATATCATGAGAAAATTCATACTGGAGAGAAATTCTATGAATAATGAATATGGGAAAGAATAGGAGAGCATTGATTTTTATAGATGCCAATATTCACATTAGCAGTAGATGGTATAAATCTTGTGAGCATGGGAAGCACTTAGCCAGATTGCTAACTTGTATTTCTATAAAAGAACTCACATGGGACAGAGACCTTATATTGTTAATCAGTGTGGAAGGGCCTATGTCCTAATGTGACATTTTAGAGAATTCATATATATTAACATATCAAGTGTAGAAGAATTTACTGCCAGAGTACTGACTTTTAAACCAGCCAGAGAAGGGGAGATTTTCTGTATCACTGTAATCCATATGGAAATACTTTTGTTTATAATATATCCTTAAAAGAAGAGACTTCCGGCAAGATGGTGGCTGAGTGAGCTTGCCTTGCCGTCTCTCCTGGGAAGAGGCAGCTGGGCACCGCTGGAGGTTCTCCGGGACCAGGCTTTTTCAGGATTTTTTCAGGGCAGGAAGTGTCTGGACATCGATTTGGTGGGAAGGTAATGGAAAGGACTGGTCTATAAGATATAATTTGGGACTTTTCAGGAGGGGGAGGCAAGATGGCAGCTGAGTGAACTTCCCGGTTACTAGCTCCAGGGGGAATCGGCTGGGAGGCGTCGGAGACTCTTTGGGACAGGCTGTTTCGGGATTTTGCCTGGTCCGGAGGTGTCTGGACATCGATTTGGAGGGAAGGTAACAGAGAGGATCCATCTGTGAAATATACACGGAGATCCCAGCTACGTGTGGAGGACTCCCTCCTTGGGTAGGCGGAGCCAAGGCAGCTAGCACCGCGGCGGGTGGCGGGCGGGAGAGCCGAGCCGCGCTGCGCCGTGGCGGCGGGCAGTGGGCGGGGAAGCCGAGTCCAGCCGAGCCCGGCTGAGCCGCGGCGGGCGGGGGTCCAAGCCCAGCTGAGCTCGGCCGAGCCCAGCCGCGCCGCACCGGGCGGCAAGCGGGAGAACCGAGCCGCGCTGCGCCGCGCCGGGCGGCGGGCGGGAAAGCCGAGCCCAGCCGAGCCACGGTGGGAGGGGAAGCCGAGCCCAGCCGAGCTGCGGCGGGCGGCAGGTGGGGGACCTGAGCCCAGCCAAGCCCAGCTGAGCTGCAACGGGCGGCAGGAGGGGGACCGGAGCCCAGCTGAGCCCAGCCGAGCCTGGCGGCGGGGTTTCTGTTCTTTGGTTTTTTTTTTTTTTTTTGTTGTTGTTGTTGTTCTTTTTTTTTTTTTTTTCAATCCTCTCTTTCTTGTCCCCAATATTCTTCTTATACTATTTTACCTTAACAATACAATAGGTCCTACAGGAAATACCTCACATTTGCTGGGTTTCCTCACCCTCCACTGCCTCATTTCTCTGTGAATAGATTTAGCCTATCTACACTATCCCTTTTCCCCTACAACTTGATATCCTCCCCCATCTGCTATCTCTCCTATATTCCATCTCCCTTTCTTTGATCCACAAAGTGTCTAACTCTTAATTTCTAATACCTTTGTTTAGTTTTCCATCTGGTATTCGTCCCTGAAACTATTACCTTTCTTTTCTCTTTCCCTCTCTCAGGAAAACAATAGCCTCTTAGTACGTACCACATTCCTCCCATATTCAGTCATCTACCTCATTATAGGTACTTTCCTACTACTATAACTCTACACAATTTACATGATCTAACCTCCATCCTCCCAGAACTCATATTGTTGCTTTGTAAACATATATCACCAATACTACTTCACACTTTTTCCTTCCTTACACAATTGACTTTCCCCAGCACTAATACTTTCCTTTAAAGTGAGCTTAACTAGCAACAAGAAATTCGAATAAGAAGAACAAAGTGACAAAGAGAAGATATAACACTTAACGCAAAAACAATAGCTAATTAATCTCCAAAACTAGACAAAGAAGCTAAGGAACTGATTAAACCCGTCAAGAAAAAATGTTGACAAGACAGCAACAAAAATCTACAAACCAAACCAGTAATCAGGAAAACATGGCTGAATCCAATCAACAAACTGAAAATCAGGAAGGGGGGCAGGACTTCGCACAAGCAATGAAAGATCTCAGAACATTTATCACCGACAAATTTGATGAAGTAATGAAAGAGGTTAACAGCGTGAAGACAACACTTGGAGGGGAAATTGCAGACATGCGCAAAAAAATAACAGATATGATGGAAATGAACACCACAATTCAAGAAATCAAAAATACACTTGCAGCAAATATCAGCAGACTAGAAGAGGCAGAGCAGAGAATTAGTGATGTAGAAGACAGTGCATTGGAAATGAAACAGATAGTAGAAGTGGTCAATAAAAAGGTAGAAAAAATCCAGATAGGACTTAGGGACCTGAATGACAACGCAAAACGCTCAAACATATGTATTATAGGCATTCCAGAAGGAGAAGAGAAGGGAAAGGGGTCAGAAGGAGTGTTGCAGGAAATAATGAATGAAAACTTCCCAAATCTACTGAAAGAGACAGATGTACATATCCAAGAAGCACAGCGCACTCCACTGGTCATAAACCCCAACAGGCCCACCCCAAGACATATACTTGTCAAATTATCCAATGCTCAAGACAAAGAAAAAATTCTAAAAGCAGCAAGAGAAAAGAAAACCATCACATACAAGGGAAACTCCATAAGATTAAGTGCTGATTTCTCATCTGAAACGATGGAGGCAAGAAGGCAGTGGTATGATATAGTCAAGGTACTAAAGGAAAAAAATCTCCAACCAAGAATACTCTATCCAGCTAAACTAGCATTCAAAAATGATGGAGAGTTCAAAATATTCACAGATAAACAGAAACTGAAAGAGTATATCAACAAGAAACCTCCCCTTCAAGAAATTCTTAAGGGAATTCTGCAGGAAGAAAGGAAAAAACAGGACAGTCAGAGATGGAGGAGAGTGTAAAAGCAACAAGAAAGACAAAAATAGAAGGGGAAAATAAAATAATACAAACAAAATATAACAAACACAAATCCAACCAAAATATGGCTACCATAAATAACTCTCTAAACGTAATAACACTGAATGTCAACGGATTAAACTCACCTATCAAAAGATTCAGACTGGGACACTGGATAAGGAAATACGACCCATCTATATGCTGCCTACAAGAGACACATCTTAGACCCAGAGACTCATGGAGGTTGAAAGTGAATGGCTGGAAAACAATCATACAAGCAAACAACAACCAAAAAAAGGCAGGAGTAGCTATATTAATATCAGACAAAATAGACTTTAAATGCGAAACAATTGTGAGAGACAAAGAAGGATACTATATTTTAGTGAAAGGGACAATTTGTCAAGAAGATCAAACAATCATAAATATTTATGCTCCTAACAAGGGCGCCTCTAAATATGTGAGGCAAACGCTGGAAAAACTAAGTGAAAGAATAGATGCATCTACAATTATAGTGGGGGATTTTAATACACCACTATCAACTCTGGACAGAACATCTCAAAAGAGAATCACTAAAGAAACAAAACATTTGAACAGTATATTAGAAGAGCTGGATCTAATAGACATATATAGATCATTACACCCAAACACAGCAGGATATACATTTTTCTCAAGCGCACATGGAACATTCTCCAAGATTGACCATGTGCTAGGCCACAAAGAAAGGCTTAATGAATTCAGAAAGATCGAAATCATACAAAACAATATCTCTGACCACAGTGGAGTCAAGCTGGAAATTTGCAAGGGACAGAGACCCAGACTTCACATGACAATTTGGAAATCAAACAGCACACTCTTAGAAAAACAATGGGTCAAAGAGGAAATCTCAAAAGAAATCAATGACTACCTTGAAACAAATGATAATGATAACACAACATACCAAAATTTATGGGATGCAGCAAAAGCGGTACTGAGAGGGAAATTTATAGCCATAAATTCATATATCAAAAAAGAAGAAAGAGCAGAAATTGAAGAATTAACTGCACATTTGAAGGAATTAGAAAAACAACAACAAAGTAACCCAACAGGAAGAAGAAGGAAGGAAATAACAAAGATAAGAGCAGAACTAAATGGAATAGAAAATAAGAAAGCACTTGAACAGATAAACAAGACCAAGAGCTGGTTTTTTGAGAAGATTAACAAAATTGACAAACCTTTAGCGAGACTAACAAAGAAAAAAAGAGAAAAGATGCAAATACACAAAATAAGAAATGAGAAAGGTGATATCAACACTGACCCCACAGAAATAAAGACTATCATAAGAGGATACTTTGAAAAACTATATTCCAACAAAAATGACAATTTAGAGGAAATGGAAAAATTCCTAGAAATACATAAGCAGCCCATACTGACGAAAGAAGAAATTGATGATCTTAACAAACCAATCACAAGCAAAGAGATAGAATCAGTCATTAAAAATCTCCCAACTAAGAAGAGCCCAGGGCCAGATGGCTTCACAGGTGAATTCTACAAAACATTCCGGAAAGAACTAACACCAATCCTGTTGAAACTATTCCAAAAAATCGAAACAGAAGGAACACTGCCTAATTCCTTCTATGATGCCAACATTACCCTAGTACCAAAGCCAAACAAAGACAGCACAAGAAAGGAAAATTACAGACCAATTTCTCTAATGAACCTAGACGCAAAAATACTTAACAAAATACTTGCTAATCGTATTCAACAACACATTAAACGAATTATACACCATGACCAAGTGGGATTTATCCCAGGTATGCAAGGATGGTTCAACATAAGAAAATCAATCAATGTAATACACCATATAAACAGATTGAGAGAAAAAAACCACATGATTATATCTATAGATGCAGAAAAGGCATTTGACAAAATACAGCACCCCTTCCTGATAAAAACACTCCAAAAAATCGGAATACAAGGAAACTTTTTGAACATGATAAAGAGTATATATGAAAAACCTAAAGCCAACATTGTTTACAATGGCGAAATCCTGAAATCCTTCCCTCTAAAATCAGGAACAAGACAAGGATGCCCATTGTCTCCGCTCCTATTTAACATTGTCTTGGAAGTACTGGCTCGAGCACTGAGACAAGAACCAGATATAAAAAGCATTCAAATTGGAAGGGAAGAAGTCAAAATTTCATTATTTGCCGATGACATGATCCTATATATAGAAAACCCTGAGAGATCTTCAACAAAGCTTCTAGAACTCATAAATGAGTTTAGCAAAGTCGCAGGTTATAAGATCAATGCGCAAAAATCAGTAGCATTTCTATACACCAATAATGAGCAAGATCAGGAGGAAATCAAGAAACAAATACCATTCACAATAGTAAATAAAAAAATCAAATACTTAGGAATAAATTTAACTAAAGAGGTAAAAAAACTTATACATCGAGAACTATACAAGATTGTTCAAGGAAATCAAAGAAGACCTAAATAAATGGAAGAATATTCCCTGTTCATGGATAGGAAGACTGAATATTATTAAGATGTCTATCCTACCAAAACTGATCTACACATTCAATGCAATCCCAATAAAAATCAACACAGCCTTCTTTAAGGAACTAGAAAAACTAACTATGAAATTTATTTGGAATAAAAAGAGGCCCCGAATAGCCAAAGACATATTGAAAAAGAAAAACGAAATAGGAGGAATTACACTTCCTGACTTCAAAACATACTACAAAGCTACAGTAGTGAAAACAGCATGGTACTGGCATAAGGAGAGACACACAGACCAATGGAATCGAATTGAAAGTTCAGATATAGAACCTCATGTATATAGCCATATAATATTCGATAAAGCCACCAAACCCTCTCAACTGGGAGAGAATGGCCTATTCAACAAATGGTGCCTGGAGAACTGGATAGCCATATGTAGAAGAATGAAAGAGGATTACCATCTCACACCTTATACAAAGATCAACTCAAGATGGATCAAAGACCTAAATATAAGAGCCAAGACCATAAAGACCTTAGAAAGCAGTGTAGGGAAACATCTACAGGACCTTGTAATAGGAAATGGCTTCATGAATATCACACCAAAAGCACGAGCAGCAAAAGAACAAATAGATAAATGGGACTACCTCAAAATTAAAGCCTTCTGCACCTCAAAGGAGTTTGTCAAGAAAGTAAAAAGGGAACCCACACAATGGGAGAAAATATTTGGCAACCATATATCTGATAAGGGACTTATAACTTGCATATATAAAGAACTCATATATCTCGAAAACAAAAAGATAAACAACCCATTTTAAAAATGGGAAAAAGATTTAAACAGACACTTCTCCAAAGAAGAAATACAAATGGCTAAAAAGCACATGAAAAAATGCTCCAAATCCCTAGCTATCAGGGAAATGCAAATCAAAACTACAATGAGATACCATCTTACTCCCATAAGATTGGCAGCCATGAAAAAAACAGGAGAATACAAATGCTGGAGAGGATGTGAAGAAAGGGGAACACTCATCCATTGCTGGTGGGAATGCAGAAGGATCCAACCATTCTGGAGGACAGTTTGGCGGTTTCTCAAAAAATTATCCATAGATTTGCCATATGACCCAGCAATACCACTGCTGGGTATATACCCATCAGATCTGAAAACAAGGACACAAACCGATATATGTACACCAATGTTCATAGCAGCATTGTTCACCATCGCCAAAAGTTGGAATCAATCCAAAAGTCCATCAACAGATGAGTGGATCAATAAAATGTGGTATATACACACAATGGAATACTACTCAGCTGTAAGAACCAATACACTACAATCGCACGTGATAACATGGATGAACCTTGAGAATCTTATGTTAAGTGAAGCAACCCAGGCATTGAAGGACAAATACTATATGACCTCAATGATATGAAATAAGTTAACTGCCTCAGAGAGCTAGAGTCTGGAAAAGTGGCTTACTGGAAATCGGGGGGTGGAGGAAGGCTGTGAGTTAATGTCTGTAGGGGTGGAATCTGTGATGAGCTGGGGGTAAGTATGAGCACAAAGAAGGGACAAAAAGGGGGCAAGGGGTTACCTTCGGGTGGGGTTTTCTGGGTTTGAGGGGGGCTGGGGATGGGAAGAGGGGTAATATGGTCCAAGAAATAGGTGGGAGGGAGGGGCAACATACAAACATGGGTGAGTGCCAGAAGTTCGTCGAGAACTAAATGTTGAGTAAAACGTATCAAAGTATAAGTAGGAGGGTCACCTGGTTAGGACGCTTAGGGGGTATGGTCTGATGCGGGACGGACTCCGGAGGGAATAGCTGAAGGCTCATTTTGCCAAGGTGGGTTCTACCATTGGGTGGGGTGGACCCATATCCTGGGGAAGACTAATGCCGTCGAATAGAGAGAACTGTATCTCTCGTGAGAAAGGACGGCTCCCAGGGCATTAGATTGGCAGGTGTTGTGGGCCCTCAGGGGAGGGGAAAATGGACGTGCAATGGATAGAACAAAGGTAAATAAGGGGGCAAAAGAGGAGTTATGTGAGAGTACACGAGGATGAATATAAAACAGCTAATATTACACCAAAAACATATAGGGGACGACAGACTAATAATGAAAACCATAAGACAAAACATAGGATAACTAAAAAATTTAGAAAACTGTACAACCTAAAGTATGGACCACATAGTAAGCACAAATGTTACCTTGTTTGAAAACTATAGTTTCGGAATCTGTACATCAGTTTCAGGAAATATGATATGAATAAGTTAAAAGATTATTGCTGTGGAAGGGAAAAGGTTTTATGGTGGATCTGGGGAAATACTGTATATTGTATATATGAATTTTGGTGATCTAAGACTCTTCTGAAGCTGACATTATGTTGGGATTCACTTTACGGGAAGCTTTGGATCACAGAGTGGTTCAACAATGGCAGCAGAGGAATACTGATATGGGATGTTATTGACAGGATATATATGGTTGACAGGGAGTTATACAGGGCATATGCCCAGGGTATATGGTAATGTCTATATATACTCATAGTGGAAACAATTAAAAACAACAGCTGGGGGGGTACTGGGCTCCTGGCCGGGGGGTCACTGTTGTGGGCCCTGGGAGAGCAGCGGCAATCCTCCAGGTGCAACAGCAAGAACCAGGAAGGAAGGAGGGCCCAACAGTGGGCTCTTGATACTAATGGCTACACTTTTGAGCCTATGCACCTGCAATAAGAACAAGGCCTAGAGTAGCATTGTGCCTGGGGGTTTCCTCCTGACAGCCTTCATGTTACTCAAATGTGGCCACTCTCACAGCCAAACGCAGCGTGTAGATGTGATGCATTCCCCCCAGCGTGGGACACGACACCCGGGGATGAGCCTCCCTGGCACCGAGGGATCACTACCACATACCAGCTGAAGAAGCAACTAGAAAATGACCTTGAATTAAAGATTCAATGCGGAACAGCAGAATATACCTGTCTACATATAATAACATGACTTCGGGAAGCGGTTTGACCTAATGTAAGGGGGAAATGGAAAGGAGAAATGAGATTATAAGGCTGTGAGTCTCTAAAAAAGAGTCTGGAGGTTGTCAGAAGGAATACCCCTATGTACAACTGAACAGAGTCTAAGAGACAGATAAGGTAGATACAACCCCAGGTATTGGTTCTTTTGAGGGATAAAGAGACCCACGGGTTCTATGGTCATGGCAGAAGGGGTTCACTGCCATGACAGATGGCCCTTCTTTGGAGCTGGTGTTTCTGCGTGATGGAAATGGACTCAGAGGGGATCTCTTTTCACAAGACTTGCATGCTACTTTATTGGAATTGTAGTTGGTGCTGAGTTTAAGATATATGTAGGGGATTTGAATCTCTGGACTGATAATATGACACCCAGGCCCAGAGCCTCAACAGACTTCAGCTCCTACACTTTGACTTATTGGACTTACTCCACTCAGCTAACATGGAGTTGAAGAAGGTCAACCACCACAACATGGAGCCTAGAGTGTCTACAACTAGAAGCGGGAAGAGTGCATCCAGTACCCATGTGGAATCTAAGCCCTCACTTGACATATGTGTGCAATGGACACAACCAATCCAATGTCCACAGAGAAAATGTGGAATGGGTGTGGGAACGGTAGCCATGGGGGCTGCTGGGTGTGGGGAACGGGAGGAAGAGATGAGATGTGGAGGCGTTTTCGGGACGTGGAGTTGTCCTGGATAGTGCTTCACGGACAATTACGGGACACTGTAGATCCCCCAGGGCCCACTGGATGGAACGTGAGAGAGTCTGGGCTATGATGTGGACCATTGACTATGGGGTGCAGTGATGCTCAGAGATGAACTTACCAGGTGCAATGGATGTATCACGATGATGGGAGTGTTGCTGTGGGGGGAGTGGGGGGCGGGGGCAGTGGGGTTGAATGGGACCTCATATATTTTTTTAAATGTAATTAAAAAAATAATAATAATAAATATTTAAAAATATATATATATATCCTTAAATAACATGAGCAAACTCCACTGGGGAGAAACTCCAGGTCTGGAATCACTGTATGTAAGCAATCAGGAGACGCCAGCTTTTGTGTACACAAGGAAGCTCTCAATAGGAATAATCCCCAAACAGGAAATAAGGCAAGATGTCTTTACCAGAAGTTTGAAGTCTCTTGAGGAATTCCAGATAATTCAAGTTGGACAAGCTACTCATTAAAATACATATGAGGAATTCCTTTGCTCAAAGAGCAACTCTTGTAGAATATATGAGGATTCACACTATAACTGAAGGAAAATTTTCAGTAGTCATTCATTCCTTAGTTAACATAAAAGTACTCAAATTGAGTATTGGAAACTGAGGCATAGTGGTCTCGCAAAGATAGACATGCTGTTTCCATGGCTACACTTTTAACATAGGAATGCAGCAATTAAGCCTTTTGGGTCAACAGGACAAAGTTGTCAGGACAGGGAGAAATATGAGCAACACTTTGCTGTTTGAAAGGAATACTAAATCTTTGTACTCTGAGATAATTTCTTAAATTTATGAGTATTGTTAATGTGTAGCTACACTGCTTGTGCTCATGATAGCTTGAGTATATATGCCACTTGCAGAAAATAAAGTTGTCTGAGGAGTCTCTACTCACAGACCCCCTGATCCCAGCTCTCCCTCTCTTTTTCTCTTTGTTTCCTTCTCCTTTTTCTCTTTCTTTCATTCCTGATACCCTTCAGGTTCAAATCTCCAACAATTGAGAACCAATCCTAATAACAAAGTGGAAACAGGTGGATTTCTCATGAGACAAACCAGACTGGAAAATAACTTTCCAGTATCCTTTTACCCTCAATTTGTGTAATTATCCAGAATTTGGCCCAATATTTTTTTGAAAATTGTTAGAATATGTAGTGATCTGGGAATGCTTCATGCAGCATTTTGTTACAAGTAATAGTAAATGACATTCTGCTCTTTTTAATACACACATATGTACAAATATGTAAACACTAAAAGCTGTTATGGAGAAGTCTATTATACCCTAGGTCTTTTTTCTTTTTTTTCTTTTCCTTTTTTCTTTTGCTGTAAATATGACACAGACTTTGGTGAATCATAAAATCACTTTGACCACCACTCAAAAATGTAGAATGCAAAATGGTATCTCTTTTATTACACAGTATTAATGTATAAGCAAGGCAAAGATGAATAGACACATTGAAGAATAAATACAACTAAATCTAATGGTGCATTAATTATGCTTTTAAAATGTGATTTAATATTTAAAGGATTTTTTTATGATGATAGGTTGTAGGAAAAGAGATGAGCGATTACTACAGATGTGGGGAGGGTCCCATTTTCAGAATCCCCTGTATGCTTATGCTAATGTAACCTCAAATCTCTCACCCTTGGAGATAAATTTTTTTCTTTTTTTTTTGGAGATACTGCGAATTCCAGCCAGGACCTCATAGAGGGGAAGCAGGTGCTCAACCACTTGAGGTATATCTGCTCCCCAGAGATCACTTTGGAAAATCACATACTTCATTTGTAAATTGCTTCATTTAGATTACAACCACTAAATAAGTAATAGGTAGGAAGAAGAAAGAGCTATCCATACAGAATGTCCATTTTGTAAGGTAAACTGCATGAGAGCTGTCTGCAGACAGGGCAAGAGCTGCACAATTAACTGTGGTCCCTATTCCAAGGAACTCTTTCTACAAACCAGGCCATTGGGTTGTTGCCTGGGATCCAAGGTGTGTCTAAAGCAGCAGATGTCAGCTGCTGCATATTTTCCTTTGTGTAAATATCTGACCAGCTGGGGAAAGGGGCCATAAGGCCAATCTTATCCTTAGGGGAGATGAAACTAAAATATGTAGGCAAAAATCACATAAGTTTGTCTGGAAGGAGAATGATCATCACTCTAAATCACCCTGTTCACTCATGTTTCAAACACTTAATTTATTAACATTTATTTAGGGTTAGAAAGCTCCAGACCCACATTGTTCTGGGGATTGAGTGGTAAATGGTTCAATATCATGTTTTGGTGAGTTTGAGGATCTTGGGTGATATCTGAATCCAGCAGGATGGGATCTAGAACTCATTGTTGAGAGAGTGATATCATTAGATACCTGTGTGGAAGAACCAAGATGATTTAGGGCAAATGTACACAAAATGGCAGGTATAAGGTAAAGCAAAAAGGGAATGAAAGTCCAGAAGACTGGGATGAGTGATTCATAGGCCAGGAATACTCACATCTGTGATATTCTTGAGTGGTTTCTCTGGTGATGGAGACCCAAGGTTTTGGACTCAAGGAGGGAATTGAAATATTTGAACACCAAGGACTAATGATATACAAAACTCAATGATTTTCATGGTTTTATCTGTAAAATGAAGGTATTCCTATCTTTATTATTGAGTCACCAAGACCTTCTTACTCTTAACTTGAGAAGAGGGTCCTCCCCCTATTTCTCTTGGAGCACACTCCATATTCCTGTTGATGGGGGTGGGTTACTTCCAGGTGAAGGCTTGAGTTTCATGACAGGTGTGTCTGGAAATTGGGGACAAGACCAGAGAGTTCCATACCTTCCTCCATTCTCAACTTTGTTCATCTATGCTTATCTGGTGGTGAGAGAAAAACCAGAGGAAGTCAGTTGTCAACTGAGCTATTGACAATGCAACCACAGGTGAGTAGGATATTCTTCTACTGAAATTACCCATGTATTGTCAGCAGATGGGTATGTTTCTTCTACTGGCATGGCTATTTTAAGCTCATTTAGGAGATATTCAAGGATCTTAGCTGCAGTGAAGTTTATCCAGGCCTCTGGGACAGTGATGATAGGTTAGAGATTCATCAATAAGTAATCTGCTTTCCAACATTACACAAATTTGCTCCAGACTCCATTATGACTCTGTTTTCACTGGAGAGATGAGAGAGGTTTTTTCTCATTCAGCACATCTCCTCATTGGAAAAATAGTGCATCCATTGATCATTTTAATGCCTGTAGTTGATTTCAGCATGCAGTTGAAAATAGGTGATAGAAATGAATAGGAATAGAAGTTTACAGTCAGTAGGGCAAATGATGTTTCAGCAGGTGAGTTCAATCAGTACGTTGCTACAGATGGTGGGGTAGAGGGTTATACCTTGTTGAGAGGAGTAACGTTGAAGGTTAAATAATAGAAGGAAAAGAGGAATCATTTATTTTACCCAATTTTTAATTTTGTAAACTATTAGTATTTACTTGCACATTTTGAAAACATTTAAAGAAATATAACTAAAATTCTCCTTACCCACTTGTCTCCAATTGTCCAATTTCCACTTTTGTTGATAACCTTTACTCAGAAATTATAAATGGAAGTAATTATAAGAAGTATTGTTTCTTTAATTTTGGCATGGGTTCAGGAGTGGTATAGTATGTAGAGTAAAATGTATGGCCCTTTGGAAATTATGAAGAACAGGTGAGATCAGAATGTATCAAGAGGCTTCTTATACTCTTCAACATACAGAGAAGGTAAATATACAAGAGACACAATGAACATGGATATTTGGAGGTCCCAAGACATGTGGAGATTTGAAGGTGTCATTCCTTGGAATGGTCAGGTTAGGATCATCCTTCAGTACAGCGTCTCAGGGATCTGTATTGTGTGCTGCTAAACTCTCTGTACTTACATGTTATGGTATACACTTTAGTTATGTAGAGTTGAGAGTGAGGCAACTTCTACTGGTTCAAAGTTTTGTGTGATGCCTGTTTAGTTCAGCAGAAGGCTGGACTTATTGTAAGGTTCTCTGCCATTTTAATGAATAACAGACCTTTGAATAATGTTTATATTGGAAGCCCTTTACACATTAGCTCATTGTATCTTTTAAAACTTGTTAAACATTTCAAAATTATTTCATAGTAGAGAGGAAACTGAGGTCATCTGAGGGAATAATCTAATCATAGTTTTGATATAAAAGTGGCAAATCATGGATATTGCATGACTTATGATGAGTCAGTAGATTTATTTGAAATTGGTAGGAAAGGTTGTTTTAGTTATGAATGCTTAAGTGAAAATTGTATAGTGCCACCTGGAAGTTATAATGACCAGTCTATTAGAACACTTCCAGTTCATACCATACTACATGTCTTCTGATATTCTTTTATAATGGAATTTTAAATATTCAGTGTGGTTTTTTTTGTGCGTCTGGTTGTGAGGAGCAGATGACCATTCAGCACTGAGAATGATCTGACTAGAAGCTCAAACCCAGTTTGAGCTTTTGTAAAGCCACTCCTTTTTCTATCCCCTCAAACGTCCACTCTGGCCATTGGTATGGATGGCCCTCTCTGAACCCCAATGTCTGTGACGTTTTTAGGAGTTAGTAAACTTGGAAGATATATGTATAGACTTCACTCAGGAAGAATGGGCCTTGTTGGACACATCCCAGAGAAAGCTCTTCAGAGATGGATGCTTGAGAATATGACTTCTCTGGTCTCATTGGGTGAGTCTCTGAAATTTTCATATCTATATAAATTTCTCTTATTTTCTCATGAAGTGTTGAGAACAATTTGTCCATATTGTTTTATATTTTCATATTTTATTTTAAACTTTATATACATATATATTTTGTTATTTTGTAACATGCTCAACTACCTAAAAAAGATTGTTTCTTTGATTTTTGCATATAGTTTTTCACCCCAGTAGATTGTAATCTTCTTGAACACAAATTTCATGTTTTTCTTCTACTTAGTGTGCAACAATCAGAACAGTGCTTGGAATTCAATGACTGTTTTCTTAAAGAAAATGTGAGTTTAAAATGTCCTTAATAATTATTCTTCTCTAGGTATTTCATGTGAATTCAGACTATAGTCCTAAAAACAACAGACATATCCTTTTACACATGAACTATTCAAGGGAGTTTATTCTTTTTGAAAATAATAATGAAACACTATAGAAACTTAGAATTTCTCCTCACTTGAAACTATAGGGGGTTCTGCAAGCTCTCTTTGCACTTGGGCATCAACAGCCAGAGGTCCTCACTGTATTTGGGCACAATGTTAAGAGATAATCCTTTAATGGTGAAAAATTATCAATATTCTGTATTGCAGGTACTTTTCCCTTGGCTGACCTTCAATGTTTACCTTATTCCTCTTTGGTCATTAAAGTGGTTTGAGAGGGAGGTGGGGCAAGAAGGCGTCTGAGTGAGTGCACCTTATAATCTCTTCTGCAAAGAAGCGGCTGAGTAGGGTTGCAGTTTTGCTGGACCAGGCTGTTTTGGGTGTTTGCAGGGCAGGAGGAGTCTGGACATTGATTTAGTGGGATGGTGACAGAGAAGATTTGTGTAAAAGGTAGAAAAAACACTCCAAAATATTGGAATACAAGGAAATTTTTTGAACATGATAAAGAGTATATATGAAAAACCCATAGCCAACATCATTTACAATGGTGAAATCCTAAAATCCTTCCCTCTAAGATCAGGAACAAGACAAGGATGCCTACTCTTTTCCCTTCTATTTAATATTGTCTTAGAAGTACTTGCTCGAGCACTGAGGCAAAAGGCATTCAAATTGGATACAAAAGGCATTCAAATTGTAAAGGAAGAAGTCAAAATTTCATTATTTGCAGATGACATGATCCTATATGTAGAAAACCCTGAGAGGTCTACAGCAAAGCTTCTAGAATTCATAAATGAGTTTAGTAAAGTCACAGGTTATAAGATCAATGCACAAAAATCAGTAGCATTTCTGTACACCAATAATGAGCAAGCTCAGGAGGAAATCAAGAAACAAATACCATTTACAATAGTCAATAAAAATTCAAATACCTGGGAATAAATTTAACTAAAGAGGTAAAGAACCTATACAAAGAGAACTACACAACACTCTTCAAGGAAATCAAAGAAGACCTAAATAAATGGAAGAATATTCCCTGTTCATGGATAGGAAGACTAAATATTATTAAGATGTCTAGCCTATCAAAACTGATCTACACATTCAATGCAATCCCAATAAAAATCAACACAGCATTCTTTAAGGAACTAGAAAAACTAGCTATGAAATTTATTTGGAAAGGAAAGAGGCCCCGAATAGCCAAAGACATATTGAAAAAAGGAAAATGAAATTGGAGGAATCACACTACCTGACTTCAAAACATACTACAAAGCTACTGTAGTGAAAACAGCATGGTATTGGCACAAGGAGAGGCACACAGACCAATGGAACCGAAATGAAAGTTCAGATTTAGATCCTCATATATATAGCCATATAATATTCAATAAAGCCACCAAACCCTCTCAACTGGAAGAGAATGGCCTGTTCAACAAATGGTGCCTGGAGAACTGGATATCCATATGTAAAAGAATGAAAGAGGATTACCATCTCACACGTTATACAAAAATCAACTCAAGATGGATCAAAGACCTAAATGTAAGAGCCAAGACCATAAAGACTTTGGAAAGCAGTATAGGGAAGCATATACAAGACCTTGTAATAGGAAATGGCTTCATGAACATCACACCAAAAGCACGAGCAGCAAAAGAACAAATAGATAAATGCGACTTCCTCAAAATTAAAGCCTTCTGCACCTCAAAGGAGTTTGTCAAGAAAGTAAAAAGGGGGCCTACACAATGGTAGAAAATATTTGGTGACCATATATCAGATAGGAGACTTATAACTTGCATATATATATATAGAACTCCTATATTTTGAAAATAAACAGATAAACAACCCATTTTAAAAATGGGAAAAAGATTTAAACAGACACTTCTCCAAAGAAGAAATACAAATGGCTAAAAAGCGCATGAAAAAATGCTCCAAATCTCTACCTATCAGGGAAATGCAAATGAAAACTACAAGGAGATACCATCTTACTCCCATATGATTGGCAGCCATGAAAAAAACAGAAGACTACAAATGCTGGAGAGGATGCAGAGGAATGGAAACACTCATCCAGTGCTGGTGGGAATGCAGAAGGATTCAACCATTCTGGAGGACAGTTTGGTGGTTTCTCAAAAAACTAACCATAGATTTGCCATATGATCCAGCAATTCCACTGCTGGGTGTATACCCAGCAGAACTGAAAACAAGGACACAAACCGTTATATGCACACCAATGTTCATAGCAGCATTGTTCACTATCGCCAAAAGTTGGAATCAACCCAAATGGCCATCAAACAGATGAATGGATAAATAAAATGTGTTATATGCATACAGTGGAATACTACTTGGCTTTAAGAACAAATACACTACAAACACACATGATAACATGGATGAATCTCGAGAACCTTATGTTGAGTGAAGCAACCCAGGCATTGAAGGACAAATATTACATGACCTCAATGATATGAAATAAGTAAACCAAGCTGCCTCAGAGAGCCAGAGACTGGATGATAGGCTTAAAGGAAATCGGGGGGTAGAGGAAAGATGTAAGCTGACATCTACATGGGTGAAATCTATGATAAGCTGGAGGTAAGTATGTGTACAAGGAAGGGATAAAATGGGGGCATAGGGTTACCTTTGGGTGGAGCTTTGTGGGCTTGAGGGGGTCTAGGGATGGGCAGATGGGTAATATTGCCCAAGAAATTGGGGGAGGGTGGGGCAACATACAAACATAAGAGATTGTCAGGTGTTCGTTGAAAGTATAATGCTGAGAAAACCTTTTCAAAAATATAATAAGGAAAGTTACCTGTTTAAGATACTTAAAGGGGATAATCTGATGCAGGACAGACTCCTAGGGAATATGTGAATGCTCATTTTGCCAGAGTGGGTTATGTCATTGGGTAGAGACCCATATAATGAGAGTGAAGGTATACCCACATCCTGGGGAGAACTGATGCCATCAAATAGAGGGAACCCTATCTCTCAAGAGAAATGGTGGCTCCCAGGGCATTAGGGCAGTTGAGCATGTCAAACCCTCAACACTGTTGCAAGTATGTCTGAACATAGCTCTTCAAGAAATGAAGATTGACTGTCACTGTGTACCCTAAGGGGAGGGGGAAATAGGTATTGAATAGATGGAACCAATGTAACTGTGAGGGCAATAGAAGTGTTTCACAAGAGTACGCAAGGATGGATATAAAACGTGTAAAATTACACCAAAAATATGTAGGGGCTGATAGGCTAAAATGTAAATCATAATGTAAAGCATAGGATAACTACAAATTTAGAAAATTGTATAGCCTAAAGTATAAACCACAATGTAAACACAAATGTTACCTTGTTTGAAAGCTATTGTCTCAATATCTGTACATCAGTTTCAGTAAATGTAGTATGAATATGTTAAAAGATTATTGCTGTGGAAGTGAAAAGGTTTTATGTTGGATATGTGGGAGTACTGTATATTGTATATATGAATTACTGTGATCTAAAACTCTTGTGAAGATAAGCTTAATAATTAGAAAAAAGAAAAGAAAAAGATAGGATGTAGAATTTTTTCAAATTAATATGTATTCTATATCTAACCTTTAAACTCATCTCTATATTCCATTTTACTATTAAGGGAACCTGGCAATATATTGGGCTTCACTTTTCAGGAAGTTTTGGATCACAGAGAGGTTCAACAATGGCAGCAGAGGAATACTGGTGTGGGATGTTATTGAAAGGGACATATGGTTGACAGGGAGTTTTACAGGGCATATATCCAGGGTACATAAAAATGTTTGGATATTTTCATAGTGGAAACAATTAAAAATAACAACTGAGGGAGTGCTGAGTTCCTAGCCAGGGGAGCTCTATCACAGTCCCTAAAGGAACAGCAACAATCCCCTAAGTGCAACGGCAGAGACCAAAAAGGAATGAAGGTCTAACAATGAGCCCCTGATACTAATGACTATGCTTGTGAGCTTGTGCACCTGAAATAAGAACAAGGCCTAGTGCTGCAGGGGGCCTAAGAGTTCCCTCCTGAGAGCCTCCTTGTTGCTCAAATGTGGCCAGTCTCAAAGCCAAACTCAGCATGTAAATGCACTGCTTTCCCCCCAGCATGGGACATGACTCCCAGGGATGAGCCTCCCTAGTGCTGAGGGATCACTACCAAGTACCAGCTGATGATGTAACTAGAAAATGACCTTGAATAAAAGGTTCAACTCGGACCAGCAGAATATCCCTGTCTACATATAATAACAGGAGTTAAAAATGCTTTTTGACCTAAATCTAGGGGGAAATGGAAAGGACAAATGCGTTTATATGGCTATGAGTCTCTGAAAAAGAGCCTGGAGGTTATCAGAGGGGTTGCCCTTATGCACACCTGAACAGAGTCTCAGAGACTGATAAAGTAGATACAACCCCAGGTATTGGTTCTTTTCAGGGCTACAGAGACCCACAGGTTTTATGGTCATGGCAGATGGAGTTCACTGCCATGTCAGTTGGCCCTTCTTTGGACTTGGTGTTTCTGTGTGATGGAGCTGGACTCAGATGTGATCTCTTTTCACAAGCCTTTCCTGTTACTTTACCAGAATTGTAGTTGGTGCTGGGGTTTAAGGTATATCTAGGGGATCTGAATCTCTGGACTGACCATCAATATGATAGCCAGGCCCTGAGCCTCAACACACGTCAGCTCCTACACTTTGGTTTATTGGACTTACCCCACTCAGCTAACATGGAGTTGAAGAATGTCAACCACCACACCATGGAGCCAAGAGTGCCTACAACTGAAAGCAGGAGGATAGCATCCAGCATCTGTGTGGAATCTAAGCCCTCTCTTGACATAGATGTGGAATGGACACAACCAATCCAAGGTCCACAGGATGGAGGAATAGAGTATGGATTAGAGTGAACTTACTGATATTCTATTCATGAACTATTGTGGTTAGTAATTGAAGAAAATGTGGCATTGGTGTGGAAAAAGTGGCCATGGTGGCTGCTGGGTATGGGGAATGGGAGGAAGAGATGAGATGTGGAGGTGTTTTCGGGACTTGGAGTTGTCCTGGGTGGTGCTGCAGGGCAATTACCAGACATTATAGATCCTCCCATGGCCCACTGGATGGAACGTGGGAGAGTGTGGGCTATGATGTGGGCCATTGACCATGAGGTGCAGCGATGCTCAGAGATGTATTCACCAACTGCAATAAATGTGTCATGATGATGGAGGAGAATGTTGCTATGGGGGGAGTAGTGGGGTGAGGGGGGTGGGGGGTACATGGGGACCTCATTTTTTGAATGTAATATTTTTAAAAATGAATTAATAAATAAATTTAAAAAAATAAAGTGGTTTGAATCTGTTTGTACCACAGAAAACATGTTCTTACATTGAATGGATTCCTGGTATGTGAAACCATTGTACATATGACCTCTTGATATGGTTATTTCACTTAAGGTGTGCCCCACCCCCATCAAGATGTCTTAATCCTGAGTTCTTTAGAATAGAATGAAACTCAGGCAAAGAGTGAGAAAGTCATAGGAAGTAACAAGTTGGAATCAACAAAACCCAGAGGAGAAGAAAGAGACCAGGAGATACCACCATGTGCCTTGCCATGTGACAAGCTAAGAGCCAAGTGTTGCCAGCAGCCAGCCTGAGAACAGCCCAGTCTTTGGAGAAAAAGCTTTGCCTTGATGACACCTGGATTTGACCATTTTCCAAGATTCAAAAGCATAAATCAATGAATTTCCATTGTTCAGCCACCCAATTTCATGGTATTTGCTTAAGCAGCCAAGGAAACTAAAACAAATTTTGAAACCAGGACAGGGGTTTCTGCTTTTGCAAATAACAAAAATGTGGAAATGGTTTTAAATTAGGTAATGGGTAACTGCTGGAAGGATTGCAAGTGTCTTAATAGAAAAGGGTTTGAGGAGACTATTGGTAGAAATATGGATGCTAAAGGTACTTCCAGTGAGTCCTTAGATGGAAATGATGAAGGTATTATTGGGAGCTGTAGGAAATGGATCTTTGTTTTACAGTGGCAGATAACTTCATAAATTTGAGTTCTGATGTGAAATGGAAGGTAGACTTTTGGACATTTTGCTAAGGTGATTTCCAAACTAAGTGTGGAAAGAGCAACCTGATTTCTGCTTACAGCTTATAGTAAAATGCGAGAGGAATGGAATAAGCTGAGTGTTGAACTTCTGGGTATAACAAAACCAGAAATTGATGGTTTGGAAAACTCTGAGTTTCTGGGAAGTCAGCGGAAATATAAATGGACAGAAAAGGGACCAACTGAAGGAAAAATCACTTCAAGGTGAGAACCGTGGTAGCTGAGATTTGGACTGAAGACATGTTATCAAGCAAAGAGAGGAGGCCTACCTATTTATGTGAAAAGGGTGACTCTCCCCCAGTGCTCAAAGTAGAGTGGCCTTCTGCACTATTGTTCAGTAAGAGTGCTACTATCCCACTGTTCTGAATGGCTGGAAGATGTACCCCTAGGATTGTGGAGTTGGGCTACCACCCTACTCTTTTAGAGTGTTGAGCCTATTCCCTCATGACTTGGTGAGTCTGGCCACCACCCCAGTATTGTCAGAGGTTGGCGCCTTCACCCCAGGGTTTAGAAAAGCCTGCTGCACAAGCTATTGGAAGGCATGAGGCTGCTGCTTCAACAATCCCAGAGATTAAAACATTGTTCCACAGCTGAATCCCAGGCCTTGAAATCTAATGGAGCATGCCTTGCATGGTTTCTGAATTGTTTGGAGCCCATGACGCCTGTTTTCCTTTCAGTTTCTCCCTGTTGGAATTAAAATGTTTATCCTGTGCCTGTCCCTGCATTGTAAACTAGAAGCACATAACGTGTTCTGTAGATTGCACAGGTCCACAGACAGGAATTGTGCCCCAGGACAGATGACACCCATAATTAATTTTGATTAGACTTTCTACCTCACGTAGTTTCTGATGTGACTTTAAGCCTTTGGGATATTGTGATAGAAAGTATTTTGCATATAGAAATAACATGTCTTTTTTAGGTTTAGAGAGTGATATATGGTGGTTTGAAGCTTTATGTACCCCAGAAAAACATACTTAAATATAACCCGTTCCCGTCGGTATATACCAGTTGTTAGTAGGACCTTTTGATGAGGTAACTCCAGGTAAGGTGTGTCTTGCCTAATTCAGGAGTGGACTGATTCCTAATACTAGAGTCCTTCATCAGATAATAAATATAAGACAAAAAGCCAACACAGGGGAGTGGATGAGGTTCTGGGTTCAATCCCCAGTGCCTCCTAAAGAAACAAAACAAAAAACAAAAAGCCAGTAAAAGTATGAAGTTGAAATCAGTGAAACCAGAAGAGAATAAAGTGGCCAGGAGATGCTGCTATGTGCATTGCCATATGACAAGCTATGGACTGAAAATCACCAGCAGCCATTCCAGAATTTCAGCCATGGGGAGAAAGCATTGTTTTGATGGTGCCTTGATTTGGACATTTAACAGACCTCAAAACTGTAGGTTGCCTTTGTTTAAGCCAACCCATTCATGATATGTGTCTAGGAAGACAGGGAAACTAAAATAATCACCTTCCCTAGATTTGATGGCAATCCACTAACTGAAGAGAACTCAAAATTTCTTGTTGTTTTGTTTTTTTTTTTATACCACCACCAGGACATTAAGTCAGTAAATCAAATGTACTTTCCAAGTTGAAGCAAGGAGAGGAACTGTGGAGAGAAGGAATTGGAAGTTTCCAAAGGCAGAATTCAGGGAAGCTCTAGGAAACTGCTTCATGAAAGGAGGGTCCTGGTCATTGGATAAGTAGAGTCCTAAAAGTATCTACTGCAAATTTCCTTAAGTGAGTTATATTTTCTAATGTAGTTGTCAATACTGGGAAGACTTAATTGGGTGTGGTCATTATTCCATTTACTACATTATTATCTATTCAAGTGTCAGAGACTTTGGGGAAATGTGTATTTGTATACTATTGGATTTAACATTGACTTAATGGATCACTTCCTTGTCTTCCTCTTGGATGGTTTTCCTGTCTTTACCTCCCCAACATACTAGCTTTTTATAATTTTTCTTATATTTTAATTATGAAAGTATTTTCTAATTGTCAGTATTGTATAATATTTTCTACTTCCTAGGGTGTTCCTTAATTTGATACTCTTTCTCAGATAAGTATCATATGTGAAACAAATATAGGGCCACATGATGCTTTTCAACATTTTAATTTCCCTAATGCTAGTCTACTAATTGTTTCTTTTTCTTCAGTTATTTCAGACAGGGAAAGTGACTTTAGAAACCAAATGCTCTCCATGCAACCTACCTGCAGGAAAGACACATCTACATTCTTGTCATTATTAAGCATCATAGGTGTGAACCCTGGTCTTCCAAATAGATACTTGGGAGTGCAATGAATTAGGAATTCGGTATAGACACTTAAGTGTATGGAAATTGGTTTTTAAGTACTAATTCAGAAAAAATCAGTGATAGTTTGAATTTAGGGAAAAATTAACTTGAACACACACAAAAAACCTGAGTTTTTATAAAAATATAATTGCATAAACATGGCTCATATGCCCAACCTTCGAAAGTGTATGAAGTCTTACAGAATTGATTAGATACCTTTGCAGTTGAAATAGTACAAAAGAAAAGATCTCTGTACATGAAGAAGAGTAACATGGTATGGTCAAGATTTTACTTGGAAACTCTCACTGAATGATTAGTCTAGAGTTCATTTGTATATGAGTGGATTTTTATGAAATGAATGATTTCTCATCTGCTTCCCAGAAGCAGAACTCTCATACTGAAAAGAATGGCATTAAATACAGTGAACTGCCAGAAGATTTTACCTACATATCCAGAATAATTGAACATATGTCAACTTACAAGGGAAAGAAACCCTACTTTGGCAATCTATTTGGAAAAGCTCTCAGTGACCAGTCATCTTTTAATCAACAAAAACAAATTCACCATGGAATTCAGTCATATGAATGTCATCTGATTGGTAAATTGGTTATTCAAAGCTCTGGCCTTACAGATTACAATATAAGTCATACAGAAGAGAAAGCATATGAATGCCATCTATGTTGGAAAGCCTTCACTCAATATTCTGCCCTGAGACAACATATAGGAACTCACACTGGAGAGAAGCCATATGCTTGTCATGTATGTGAGAAAGCCTGCAGTAGAATCTATAGCCTTACTCTACATGAGAGAACTCACACTGGAGAGAAACCCTATAATGCGATATAAGTAGGAAAGCCTTCACTCATTCTTTTGCCCTAAAAGAGCATGTGAGAACTCACACTGAAGAGAAATCTTATGTACATCATGTGTGTGGGAAAGCCTTCACTCAATACTCTGCACTTAGACAACATGATAGGACTCACACTGGAAAGAAGTCCTATGAAAGTTATCTATGTGGAAAAGCCTTCACTTGGCATTCTTCCCTGAGAAGACATTAGAGGACTCGCTGGCAAGAAATGCTATGAATGTCCTGTATGTGGGGAAGCTTATTTTTGGAACCTTAGACAACATGAGAAAACTGATACTGGAGGGAAATACTATAAATACCATATATGCCAGGGGTTAATATTTTTTTCCATGGACCTCTTTACCAGTCAGGTGGGATGAATGTTACATTTATTGCCTACATTCAGAAGTGAGGGAAATTCTAGATTTCAATTAGAGGTCAGAGAAAATAATGTGTTTTTTTTTTCAATTCAGTCTCACAGACCCCATTGAAATCAAAGGGTCCATGGATTCCTGGTTAAGAACCCTGATATATGTGAAAGGCTTTGGTTAATGTTCTGATCTTACATTATGTGAAAAAACATAAACAGCAACATTTGTAGGACAACTGAGAATTCACACTGTATATATTGCTTATTGGTGTCATGAATGAAAAGCATGTATTCAGTGGTCTCTCATTCCTTAGCATTGATATTCTTATGCTGTGGAAACAATCATCAAGTCAATTTAGGAAAATCTTGAGCTGGATTTCATGTTATAAAATTCAATGGAAAATAAAGCTCTTTTTATGGATCCTTTGGCACACAGTTCAGCAAGCAGTCAAGAGCTGTGAACAAGTCTTATTTTTGAAACTATGTGGGATAACAATATAGAATTGTAAAGTGACACTGGTACACTGAATATTGGATTTAGTAAGAGCTAATATGAAGTGAAGTGAATTCAAGAGATCAGGAAACAGACATGGCTCAACTGATAGAGCATTCATTTACTATATGGAGGGTCCAGGGTTTGATCCAAAGAGCCTCCTGACACATGTGGTAAGCTGGCCTATGTGAAGTGCTGTGGCATGCAAGGAGTGCTGTGCCATGCAAGGGCATCCCTGCATAGGAATACCCCACACCCAAGGAGTGCACCCCACAAGGAGAAAAGCCCCATGTGAAAAAAGTGCAGCCCACCCAGGAGTGGAGCCACACACATGGAGAGCTGACACAGCAAGATGATGCAACAAAAAAGAAATACAGTTTCCCAGTGCCACTGGATAACAAAAGCAGGCACAGAAGAACACACAGTGAATGGACACAGAGAGCAGACAATGTGGGGGAAAGGAAGGGAAATAAACAAAAATAAACCTTAAAAGAGATCAGTACTTGAATATATATATAATCAATAGGCCTTGTTGCTGAAAATCTAATATGTTGGTTACATTTTAATTTTGCTTTATTTTGCTGTTCTAAACACAAAGATTTGAATCAATCAGAAAAATACTTTGAATGTTAAATCATATAGAATACAAAATTATGACTGTTAGTTTATTATTTTTGTATTACAAGGTGTTCATGGCAAGAATAGAAACAATCATGTGTAAATAAACTTTTAGAAGCAGAGTCTGTGGTACCTACATGCTACCCTTTTAGAATATTGCCATCAAAATTTAGAAAGGAGTTAAAAGTGAAACTATTTAAATGAAATAAAACATCAGTCATTGACAATTGTGGGTTCATTGGATAGAGTATTCCCCAGAATCCAGAATCTGTCAGTGTGTCATGCCCTCTCAGTCCATTCAGTGGATTATGGCAGGATATGTAATATCCTGCATCTGTCCCAGCAATATCATTCAAGACAACTCCAAGTCCTGAAAATGCCCCCATGTCACACCTCCATATTCCCTCTCCCTGCCTCCAGCAACTCCCATTGCCAAGGTCTCAACACCAATGATATAATTTAGTCCATTGCTAGAGTCACAATAATTCTATAGTAGAATACAGTTAAGTCCACTCTAGTCCACATTCTATTTCTCCATCCTGAGGACTCTGGGATGGTGATGTCCTCTCCACCTCTAAATCAAGAGGGGTTTTAGATCCCACATGGTTGATGGATGGAATTTTCCTGTTTGCTCTTATAGACTCTCTTGATTCCTGGGTGTGGTTGTTGAACATCCTCACTTCCCTGTTAGCAGACCTGGGTAAGCCTAAGTAACCAGAGAGTAGATGTTGCAACTCTGCTCAGCCTCAGGCCACAGCTGGCACATAGAGAGTCCAGAGATTCAAGTCTCTTGAGCATACACCAACCCCAGCACCAATCACAGGTTCAGTAAAAGTGACAAAAGAGGCATGTATAAAGGTTACATCTGAGTCCAACTCCATCACACTCATGAACACAAATTCCAAAGTATGTCCCACTGACAAGGCACTGAACTCCAGAGCCATCTGTTATGACTGTAGTACCTGGGTGTCTCCATAGCCCTCAGGAGCACCCATACCTGAGGTTCTATCTACTTTGGCTGTGTCTGAGATGTGCTGAAATGTGCATAAGCACGGCCCCTCTAATGACCTCCTGACTCATTTTGAAGTCTCTTAGCCATATAAACTCATTTGTCTTTGCCATTTCCCCCTTTTATTCAAGGTCATTTTCTAGTTTCATCACCACCTGGTACTTGGTAGTAATCCCTTGGCACCAGAGAGGCTCATCCTTGGGAGTCATGTCCCAAGGTGGGGGGAAGGTAATGCATTTACATGCTGAGTTTGGCTTAGAGGGTGGCCACATTTGAACAACATGGAGGCCCTCAGGAGGTAACACTTAGGCACCCTGCAACTCTTGGCCAAGTTGAAATTTCAAGTGCTCATAAGCATAGTCATCAGTATCAAGGGTTCATCATTGGACCACCCTTCTTCCCTGGTCTTTGCCTTTGCACTTTGGGGATTGTTGCTTTTTCACTGGGGAATGTGACAGAGCTCCTCTCACTAGGAACTCAGCACTCCCTCAGTTGTCATTGTAATGTAACTACTATGACAATACCCAATGAATACATGAATATTTTTATATACCTGATACACATGCCCTGGAGAACTCCCTCCCAACCATGTGTCCCCCATCAATAACACCCCACACCAGCATTCCTCCTTGCCATAGTTGAACCCATCTGTGGTACAAAACTTCAAAAATGAAGTCTGTCATATTGCCATATTCAATTAATAGGAAAATGAAATACTAATGATAGGTTTAAAGATTAAAGATAGAATACATACTAATGTAAAAAAACAAAGTAAACATAAATTGGGGTATTATAAAATGAAAAATATCATAAACTTTGTTTTTGACATTTTGCCTTTCACCTCTGTAATAGGTGTTGCCCTGTGTGCACAGTGGCAAGCCAGTTTCTTTCATTTCTTCCTCAGTGTCTGTATCTTTTTTTTTTCTAATTTTTAATTTTGTCTTCAAAAAAGTTTTAGATCACAATGAAATCACATATACAATATAGGTGACTCCAATATAGCCATCATCAAACCCTTTCCCCCTTCCCCAGCAATGACCTTTCTACATGAACTGATGAAATATATCTATCAAACATGTTTCCATTTTGATTTATATTATAGTTTGTATTTTAGACTACACAATTTTCTAAATTTTTAGTTACATTATGGTTTATATTTTACTCTATAGACTTACACATTTTTTGGTGAAATTTAACATGTCCTATATCCATCATTGCATGATCTTGTGGAACACTTCCATTGCCCCCAGTTACCCTGCTTCCATCTATACTATTCCTCTTTCTTCCTCCCCTCAGGGCCCACAGTGACAACCAAGGTTTACTGCTTGAAGAACCAGATTCACAGATACTTCCAACAATGCTAAGTTTCCCTCATTTTTGAATGCCAGCTTTGCTAGAGAATTCTTGACTGGAAGATTTTTGCCTTTTAGCACCTTAACTATGTCATACCACTGCCTTCTTGCCTCCATGGTTTCAGATGAGAAATCAGCCCTTAATCCTATTGAGCTTCCTTTGCATGTGATAGTTCTCTTTTCTTTTGCTTTCAGTATTATTTATTTGTCTTGAGCATTGGACAATTTAACAAGTATATGTCTTTGAGTTGGTAGGTTGGGGTTTATTCTTTTTGGTGTGTACTGTACTTCCTGGGCAGATACACCCATTTCCCTCAGTAGGGTAAGGAAGTTTTCAGTCATTATTTCCTCCAATGCTCCTTCTGCCCCCTTTCCCTTGTCTTTTACCTATTATGTGTATGTTTGTGCGCTCCTTCTTGTCATTCAAATTTCTAAATCCCTCCTGGATTTTTTTTTTTTGTCTATCTGTCCTACTATCTGGTTGATTTCAGATGTACTGACTTCCAGATCACTGATTCTTTCCTCTGTCTGTTCAACTCTGCTGTTGTATGCTTCCTGTGTATTTTTCATTTCTTGGATTGTGCCATTCATCACCATCATATCTGTTAATTTTTTATGTATGTTTACAATTCCTTCAGTATGTCATCCCAGTGTCTTAATATCCTTAATCACGTCCTCCTCTTTATTAATTTGATTCCTGTTATTTGTTTGGACTTCAATGATTAGTTGTTCCATGTTCTGCATATCCTCCTTGTTTTTAGTTTGTTCATTGAACTGAGTCATATCTTCATGTTTCTTAGTATGGCTTATAATTTTTTGTTGGTGTCTGGGCATCTGTTTATCTTGATCAGCTTATTCACTTGATTGGCATCTCTATTCTATGGTCTTATTTTATTGTTTTTTTGTCTTCATGTAAGATTTCACTTTGATACTTCATTCCTCTTATTCTATTATCTTGCTGTTGTCTATATACCCTTGAAAAAAAATAGGACCAGAGAAAAGGATAGAGATAGGAAGAGAAAAAGAATACTAGTTATAATAATAGTAAAATGTAGGAGAGGAACTGTACCAGACCTAGGAAATTGAAAAATTAGCTTAAGTAAGAAGTACAGAGGAATAATATTAGATAGTGGAATAAAAGCAACAAAACAAGAAACAGAACAGAGAAAAATATATAGAATGAATTAAAAGGTTAGAATGGGGAGAAGAGGGGGAAAGAAAAAAGAAAGAAAAAAGTAAAGAAAGAAAATAGAGAAAAGGAAAGAGATAGAAATGAAACCAAGAAAAATTGGAGACCAATCAAAAAGGTGGAATGAAAGAACAACATAGAACAGAAGATATAAAGATGGAGAGAAAAGAAATAGGGTAGGTAGAGAAAATTGGTAAATGAAGGAAAAAACAGAGATGAAGGAAAGGGAAACACAACAAACAAGAAACAAGAGCAGTGGCTCATTTTAAAAGGAGAAAGAAGGAAAAAATAGAAAAACAAAAATAAACATGGAAAAGCAGCCTCCTCTCTTAGACCCTTAAGGATCTTCTCACACCGCTGATGTTCAATCAGTCAATCAGCCTGCAGCCTGCCCTCTGCAGGTTTTGAACAGGATTTTAGTGAGTAAAATAAGGAAAGAATTTTAAAAGGAAACATTTAAAAAGAGAGAGATTCAAGAACAGCTAATACCAAGAGAATATCTATATGTTCCCTGTCAAAAAGTTGGAACTGGATGCTTGATAACCCAGTGAATCACTTCTTAAAGACTGGAACACAAACCAGGAACCTCGTATATGCTAGGCAGGAATTCTTCCACCGAGGTAATCTGTATCCTTAGGTTAGTTAGCCTTTCAGAAGGCTGTCCACCCCTTTTCCCTTGGGCGGGTTAGATTCCCTGCTATCCCCCTGCTGATCAGCTGCCTGTCTCTGCCTCCTCTCTGAAGTAATTCCTCTCTTTACCTGGGCAGCTGGGCATGAGAACCTGCCTGAGGAGATCCTCCCCTCTCCCTGGTGAGTCATGGTCCCTTCCGATGTTCAAGAGGGGCCCATCTAGCTAAATTCACCACAAAAAATCATTCTCCACCCTCCCAGATTCCTCTTCCTCTTCCAGGGAATCTGCCACTACACTCCCTTTGGAGTAGGGAGCCTAGAGCCCCACCTAGGCTATCCTCCCTGAGGGCAGGATACATGTGCTGCTTCCAACCACTGGGGCAAGTAACCCACCATCTCCCCCTGGCTTCCCTTCCTGTCCAGTTCCCTCCTAGATGACTCAGAGCACCTTTCCACTCTTTATACAGCCAAAGGAACTGGCAGGGTGGAAGACATCTGCTCTCTGCTCAGTTATATAAAGCCCTCCAGGAGTTTTATCCTCACTTAATATCTCTGGGGTTGGGGTGAAGAGCCTTTCCAGGAAGCCAGGAGGTCTAACAACTCACAACTCATTGTTTCAGCTGCTTTGTCTCTGTCCCTCACTATCCTGCAGTTGTGAAGCAGTTTCTTATCTGTTGTACCCCAAAGCAAGTCCCCAAGGCAGCCTCTGGCTCTTTCTCCTTTGTTTTAGTGAGAGGTGAGCTTTATCTTCCTAACCCATTGGTCATGTTCCCACAATCCTCTTCCCATTTAATCAACTTTGAGTAGAACATTTTTTCATCTCTCTTCTTCTGGCTGCTATCTGGTTCTCATTCTTTAAGACTAATCATAAATATTAAAATTTCAAAATGGCACTTCCTCACAATGATTTTCCTTAATATCACATCTCTATCACATACATGTGATACTTAATATCACATATAAACACATATATGTTTGTGTTTAGCTGTTTGATATAATTCTCTTGCACTAAATTTTAAGCTTTATAATAGCAGGAATAAAGTCTGTTTTGTCCACCTCTATATAAATAAAGAATAGAGAATCTAAGAATAAGAATTTAAGAATAATGCTAATATTGCCTCATCTCTCCAGGTGCTGAAAGAGATAAATTGCTTAGTAAGAGTTTAAAGTAAGTATATGTCCCTATGAAGCCTATAAAATTTAAGATTTCCAACACTTAATTCTACTTAAGCATTTCTTACCACTTTTACATGTATCCCAGAAGCAAATAATAATACAGGTCTCCTACTGTTTTTCCCTCCTCTTTATTGTCTTTCAGTCACCATGTCTTATGTGAAGTTGACAGAAAATTGTAGTAAGGAACAAAACACTGCAATTTTGAGAAAGAAATGTTCAATAGTATGGGAAAGTCAAACTCTGAGGTTCTAATTTAGGGGATAAATTGTATCTTTCTGGGCATTTCCCAGTGCTCATTTCCCTTAAATAAAATGTAGGTACCCTATGAGGTGAACGTGGTGAAGTTTTCTGTTGTTTTTTAAAATACTTCCAATCAAGATTGTGCTACTTAACTATGCATGTCAAATTATACTACTTTTGCCTTTAATCTTTTTAAAGAATGTGGATTTTATCACATAATATGAAATGTTTTATTAGCTGATGTGCTACGCTATTCCTCAGAGAAAAGTGACCATTCAGGTCAGAAAGAGACATTGTCATTTATTAACTTTGGAAGGAAAATGATCCTACTGTAAGCAGGTAGGTGGGGCACACATTCTCTAGATGCGATATCAGCATAACAGTGATAGATGCAGTTCCCAAATTATCTTACAATCTTGACATTCTTTGTGTCTATTTTGTCAAGAATCCCCAAGTCCAGTATATAAAACAGAAAATCTACTGTCTGTGAATTTCCTTATCAGATTTTTAAAAATCTTAGATTGAAGAAAATTTTAAGGGTAGATTGTATCCTGAAATTGTTCCTTTTTCTTTCTGTCCATATTCTTGTCAAGGTTACACTTGCCCTACAAGACTCCCAGTTTGAACACTGTCTATTGTTGAGTTGAACTAAATTGAAATCAGGAAAAAAAATCCTAATCTAGAAACCAGAGATAAGAATGACTTCCACCACATAGGATTTGAACACACAACTAAGTGTTTTACCTGGAGGTGGTGGGAGCCATGGCTTCTTTGTGCTTTGGGAACATCAGGCTCAGCAGTTCTCAGGCACAGTGCCCAAGATTTGTTTCTTCCCTGTCCACTGGATTGGGATTGCCTGTGAGCTCTTTGTCCTACTGCTGTTGCCAAAATGGGCTCACTGCCCAATGCACACAAAAAATCTATCCTGTGACACCAGATTTCAAAGAAAGAAAGAGCTTTATTACAGAGCATCTGGGCCAGGAAGCAGGAGGCAAAGTGTCTCCCTGAACTGGAGAGATATAGAGGGTCTTACAGTGTTCTGGTAAAGGCATGACTGTGATAATGAGGACAGTGGTCTGATGTTGATGGATATAGGATGACCAAATACCTGAAAGTAACTTGTTTCTCTTCCTGTTGCTAGGATACAAAGGAAAGAATTATATGTAAATTAGAAGGTAATGAGATCCAACCCTCTCTTGGTCCCAAATTCCATTTCTAGTGGTCAAGAATATCCTGTTGAAGCACAGTAGTATGGAAACCAGATTCAACCAGTTGACTAGACCTGCACAGAAGAAACCCCTGGCTGTCTTCACTTCAACTTGCTTAAGATAGTAAAATTCCCACCCAGGGGTGGAGTTTTCTCTCCTAATTTTGATCATGCAAGCATGATTTCCTGAAAATACTAATCATACAATTATATAACTAGCTATGTATGTTCATCCATATACATAGAAACTAATGCATGATCAAAGCAAATGCTAAGTAGTAACTTAGATATTTAAAGAAGAGTAAAACTACAGCATGGGGAATCAGGTCTGAGTTACGTTACACTGACCTTGGCTCCTGTCTGTAGTCATAATAAATGTAAGTTCTCCCTAACTCTCTTGGTAAAGTTTTTTTTTTTTTTTTCCTTTTCATCTCTGGTTATCCCCAAAGGCCCAGCTTTGGGACCTAACATGTGGACCTCTGCAAGGAACTTGTTTGGAGCATCCTTCATGACCAGCTTAGAATAGGGTGTGTGGAGGTCACAGGGTGATCTTGTGCCCTCTCTAGACCCACCTTAGAAGCAGAATGTGGAGAAGGGGCAGGGAGCCCTGAGATTCAGTATCTCCATAATGGGGTCTAGGGCCCTTGAGGAAAGTGAAGGCAGGCAGGTAGAAGAGGATGGATGAGATAAGGACAACTAGGCCAAGCAGATCCACTAGGGCAGCTAGCAGAGGGAAACTGATCCAAGATGATGGAGGAGAAAGGAGAGGGAAGCAGCAGTGAACAGAAAGCAGGGGCTTGAGTGCCTTGGAACTCAAAGGAGCCAGGGAAGAAGGCAGGGGAGACAGTGAGAAGAGGGTCTGGGAGTGGCTTCCCTGGGGACTGGGGACAAGTAGTGACTAAGGCACATAGGTAGTGAAGGGAGCACTGGGGCAAGGATGGAAAACTGAAGGGTGGAAAAGGGCAGTGGCATGTCCTAAGAGATGAGGCATCAGGCTATGTGATGAGACCTACATAGTGTAAATAAACACAGCTGAGGAGGAAAATACAGAGTTTAGGGTAAAATGAGGGGAACAGCAGTGTATGGAACATGGAGGCATGGAGCTGGGAGCCAGGTCACAGTATTTCAGGAAGGTGGGAGGTCTAAAGTTCTTCATAAGTGGTATGATCCTGAGAGGGGAAAGCAGTGGTGGCCTGAGGCAGGGGACATGTGGCCAATTTGGGGAGAGGGGTGAGACAGAAGAAGAGAACCCTGGTGAAGATACGGAGCCTCTCTGCATGTTCGTGGTGGGCAGGCTTCAAAGACTGATGGTAGAGCTGGGAGAGGTCAGTGGCTGAGGGGCAGATGAACTGGGTGAGGCAGAAGCAGAAAGATGAGGGCCTAGGAGGATGGGGCAATTAAAAAGGCCATGGGGAGCTGAATGAAGAGTAGTGAGTGGGGCTCTAGAGGTGGGGTCAATCCACAGGGGGGAACCTGCAGAGGGTAAACTGAGGCAGGGGAGGAGCAGGGTCCTGGGGCAGGAGCAGGGAAGTGAGGTGAGCCTTGAGTAAAGGGCAGAAACTAAGGGATCCTTGTGGGATGGGTCTGAGGTGAGAGGCAGGGATGAGGGATTTTATCAGGAGAGGGCCTGAGGTAAACTTCCCTGGGAAGGAGGGGAAAATGAGAGAAACTGGTGGCTGATGGGACAAAGCAAGCTGCCCTGGGTGAACTGAGGCAAGTGTTCAGGAAGGTGCAAGGAGACAGTTGACAGGCCAGCATGGTGGGAGACTTGGGAGGCCATGATTGACTGGGGCACACTCAGCACACAAGAACTGAGGCCAGGTTCAAGATGTGAAGAAGACAAGATGGGGCAGCTAAGCCCAGGACAGAGAAGAGAAACAATATAAATGGAACATTCGGAAATTATAGGAGATGGTTCTCTTTGAATTTATGAAGAGCTATTAGGGCATATTGCATACAATCCAGTGATGTTTCCACTTATATTCTTTAATATGCATCTTCCCACTGGATAAGAGTTGACATTCATTTTTAGTAAATCTGCACATAAGTATTGTCATAGCCTTTATTGAGCCTTATTTTGTTATAAAAATGTTTCATAAAATGTCATTATGCTTCCCAATGATATATTAAAATTTGGGAAGCGGATGTGGCTCAAGTGATAGTGCTTCTGCCTACCATATGGGACAATCCCTGAGGCTTCCTAGTGAAAAAGAGAAAGCATGTCCATGTGGTAAGCCAGTGCCTGCATGAGTGTCCATGTGGTGAGTCAGTGCCCACACAAGTGAGTCACACAGCAAGATAATGATGCATCAAAAAGAGACAAAGGGGAGAGTCAAGGTGAAGCACAGCAGAGACCAGGAACTGAGGTGATGCAATTGACAGGGATACTCTTTCCCCATCAGAGGTCTCAAGGATCAAATCCTGGTGAATCCTAGAGGAGGAAAAATGAGGAGAGAGAACTGCACAGCAAAAACAGCAGGGCAGGAGGAGGGGAAGAAGGGAAAATAAATCTTTGAAAAAAAATCCAATATTAAGACTGCATATGACATGATACATGACCTACTTTTTTAAAAGGTTAAAAAATTTAGCCAAAAATTTAGAAAATAGACAAATTATTATAAAAACTATATGTCACTTAAGCTCATTTAAGGTATTGTTTACCTTTTGGAATGATTCATATCAATATATCTATTTTCACTTCCATATGTCTAGAGTCCAAATAATATGGAGCTTTAAAAATAATAGTAAATGAGCATGAGCTTTTAGTTTGGTGGGTAGCAGACAGAATTAACAGCTCCTGAATATGGCTGTGCACTAATCTCCATGTAGGGATATGAAATAACCACCTCTATTCCTCCCACTAGTTATTTGTGTAGATTGCTGGAAAGCATGGGGTGGAATTGACCAGCAATCCATCCTGGAAATTTCTGCTACAGCACATATAGGATTCTAGGTGTAGTAAACATAGCCTTCATATGTGCTGACCTTCACTGTTCTGGGAACCCACATGATTTCCCCCATATGTATGCACTCACTGTTAATCACTTACTAGGCTACCTACACCCTTGAGCTGCTCTATGCATTAGCTAGAGCCCCTCTTGGTGCTGTCTAGCTCTATATAATCTTTGTTTTCCTACTGTACAGCATGGTTGCTGCCTGATCACTGACGTTGGGACATGTGAGTAAATAAATGGTGTGAGTGCTGCTGAACTCCCCATGTGGTTTCTTTGGAATATCAAAGTATTCTGTCGGCCTCCTTGGGCTCAACATTTCTGCATTACAATTGGCATAGTTGGCAGGATATTCCAGAGAATTCCATCAGGGATAAGGCAGGTGAAAGCATGTCAGCCATTCCAGATACTGTAGAGTAGACCCTGCAGTACACAGGGAATTTGTGGGGGAAGTCATACGCGTCTATGTGGTATGAGCTCTCCCAGCTGATAAACACTTGAGGACCCAGGAGGGAGTTGGGGGATGCCCCATACACTCCTGCAGGATTAGTGCGGTTAAAGAAGAGAGTAGAGGGAACTTTTATTAAGAAAAATAAGCAATGTGCAGTGGCTGCAGCCACTGCATGGCCCTTCCTCCTTGCCTGATGTGATACTACTAACAAGCAGCAGCTGAAGCAAAGGCAAGGTGACTGGAGGAGGACTTAAAAGTTGGAACGGAATCTCCAACTGATTCAAGTAAATCAAAAGGAGAATTTAAGAACCCAGAGGAATCACAAGAACAGGTGCAAACAATGGTCTGTCTATGGTCAGGTTAGAGGAAAGAAGAATTACAACTAGAAAAGAATTTGCAGACTTCCACCTCTGCTTTAGTGACAGATTTCTCTGAGCAACTAGATAAAAAGGACATAGTGATTCAGATGTAGAAACTATAGAAGAACCTTTATTTATTTTATTAAGATTTTAAAAATTTCTCTCCCCTTCCCCTCGAATCCCCCAATTGTCTGCTCTTTTTGTCCATTTGCTGCTTGTTCTTCGTTGTCTGCTTCTGTTGTCAGCAGCATGGGAATCTTTTCTTTTTGTTGTGTCATCTTGTGTGTCAGCTCTGTGTGTGTGTGGCGCCACTCCTGGGCAGGTTGAACTTTCTTTCACACTGGGCGGCTCTCCTTTCAGGGCACACTCCTTGCTCGTGGGGCTCCCCTATGCAGGGACACCCCTGCATGGCACAGCATTCCTTGCGTGTGTCAGCACTGCACATGGGCCAGCTCCACATTGGTCAAGGAGACCTGGGGTTTGAACTGCGGACCTCTTATGTGGTAGACAGATGCCCTATCCACTGGGCCAAGTCTGCTTCCTTATAGAAGAACCTTTAAATCATGCTAAACCACTTGGGCAAAGGAAGGCTAAAGCACAGATACAAAATCCTGCACAAGCAGAAGTGCAAAAGACAGCACTTTTCACTGAAACCATGCTTGTAAGAAAACATTCTGCTAAAGAATTAACTAACATAAAGAAAACACTCCTGCAGCAACTCTGCAAACCCCCTGCCACCTGAATGTTGTGTCTATGGGCTAGTGAGGGCTGACAATTAAATTGCTGAAAAAGTAGAAAAACTGAGCAACATTAATGCTCTCTGTTTTGTTTCCATGATAATTTTAATTGGGCCAGGAGAGCCACATTGATAAAATTAGCGCTGTTAACGTTTGGTAACTTTTGAACTGGAAAACCCTAAGGAAATAGATAAATAAAAAATGTTAGCAGCTTTTGTAAGCCTGCAATTAAAATATATTACAAACTGAAAGAAAATTAAAACTTTAACAATATTTCAAATTTTAGTCACATTTTATTTTGATCAGAATTTTTATCAGTGTGTTAAAAAAGAACTTTCAGTTTTAAATCAATAGCTTACTCCTGAATTTCAAATCTGTCAAAACTGTACTACTGAAGAGTAACCCAGAATACATGAGAGTTAAATGTCTGTATGTTTAAACTTCTAAATTAGCGCTTAACTACAGTTACATTGCATAAGTATTCCTCACTGGCTGCTGATTACCAATAAAAGTGTTTCCAGGAATGAGCTTGCATATTACAGGCAATGTGGATTCCAGAAGAGATCTTAAAAGTGGTATAATCAGCTATGTAAAATGATGGAGAGCTTGGATACAGCCATAGCAAAGGAGTAAGAATAATGAGTCAAATTAGTGAGCTTTATGTTTCTCTTGGTGTGGTTTAACTCTTTCTGCATTTCTGTTTGTTCAGTGTATATTTTGATACCTCCAGATGGTAATATTAAATTAACAAATGAAAATTCTTAAAAGAGCTCTAGTCAAATGGCCGAAGAATTAGATAAGTGCTTATATTGGTAAATAAGTATGGATACTAATAAGATAAATTAATATTATATGTGTTAAATCTTTGCAATGATGAAGATTGTAAGTTTTGACTAATAAAATTATTACAAACCATCTTTTTAAAAAATTGTTTTTGCCTAAATTGAAATGAATAGTTTATTTTTGCTTCACAGAACAGAATGAGGGATATGACTTAAATGGGTATAGAAAGAAGTAAAAGATTTGTGGAAGTGCTAACTAAAATTTGATAAGTTTACTTAAGAGAGTGTGTTTTGTCCTAACATAAAATGGCTGGTTTTCATAATATCAGGATGAAAGGATGTAAGACAAACCTTTTTTTAAAGATGTTTTTTATTTATTTCTCTCCCCTTCCCCCTCAACCCCCCCCCCATTGTCAGCTCTCTGTGTCTATTTGCTGCTTGTTCTTCTTTGTCCACTTCTGTTGTCAGTGGCATGGAATCTGTGTTTCTTTTTTTGTTACATCATCTTGTGTGTCAGCTCTCCATGTGTGCGGTGCCATTCCTGGGCAGGCTGAACTTTCTTTCATGCTGGGCACATTCCTTGTGCATGGGGCTCCCCTATGCAGGGGACACCCCTGTGTGGCCTGGCATTCCTTACATGCATCAGCACTGCATGTGGGCCAGCTCCACATGGGTCAAGGAGGCCCAGAGTTTGAACCATGGACTTCCCATGTGGTAGATGGATGCCCTATCCACTGGGCCAAGTCCACTTCCCATAAGACAAATCTTGAATGCACATGGCAAGTTGTAGAAGATACTATAGGAGGTAGAATTAAGGGAATATATTCTGTGATAGTGAAATTTGTCTTGAGATGAAGTAATCAGTCTATATGGTTATGGATTGTTATAAGACGTTTGTAAAAACCTTGTTTACACTGAAATATCCAGAAAGTCAGTATTAAATAGAAACTGAATTGGTGTTGATAACAAAAAGTAACTTCATAACAGGAAAACATGTCAGAGGCCATTTCAATCTGCATAAGAAAGTGATAGTAGGAAGAAGATAATCTTGATTCCACTGGGAATTTTATGTTTTCATAAAATAATGGAGAAAGTAGTTTTTCCTGTACTGCTAAAATAAAATACCAGTTAATTAATGTAATCATGGTAAAGGTGCAAAAGTGAAAAGTAAAGTAATAAAAGAGTTAAGACCATTTGACATGTTATAAGTTGAATGAAAAGTGTTTAGAAATTGTTACAAAATTAAAGGACTTTTATAACACTCTGTTTCTGTTTAACAAAGCTGTTTGGTGAAATGTTCATATGAATATTTAAAGATTGTATAAAATTCCTCAAAATTAAACAATGTTTTCTGCAAAAATATTAAATAAAAGTATAATGTTGTTAATCACGGTTTTAATTATTTTAAATAATGATTTGTGTCACAGAAACAACCTCTCCATCTAGTCATCAAAGGCAGATGCTTGGCTTGTATTCATCTGGTTTGCCCCACCTCCACTGAAGAAGCAGCTCTTTGTCTGTAGAGAGTGGCCATTGGGGGCTGCCAGGAATGACATAACAGTAGATTATCATAAATTAAAGTAATACCACTGTTGTATACAAAAGTTCCAAATACTGTTGTTTTGCTGCAAAAAAAATTAGCACTCAGTATGTCACTATCACTTTGTTTTAGATCTCCTAAGGATTTCTTTACTATCTCCTTAGGCAAGTCAAGCTGCCTGCATTTGCCTTCATGTGGGGGACCAGCAGTGGATCTTTCAGGGCTTCCCCAAGGCCATGTGCAGAGCCCACACCATCTATCATGGCCTGGTGGCAAAGGATTTGGCTGTGCAGAAGAAAGTTGAGGCTGTAACCCTATTTCATTATACTGATATTATTTTAAACAGTAATTCTTTTTTCAGAATTAGAAGAAGTGTCAGAAACAATGGTATCTTATCTTGAGAGCCTGGAATGGGCAAACAATTGGGACAAGCTGCAAGGTCCCTGCTGCTCAGGCAAACTCTTAAGTGTTATTAAAGTATGATGTTTTCCCACACCAGAAACCCAAAATGATTAATGACCTTTTTGTGATTGTTGAGGTACTGAAAACCCTTCATCCCTCTTTTAGCTCAGATATTCAAAACCACTGTATATGCTAATCAGGAAAGGTTGTACATGGAAATGACAAAATCTCCCAAGCGGGCTGCTTTTTAAAAAGCAGAGAGAGCTATAATACAGTCTCAAGCAGTAAAGGGGGTGGGCCTTGACTTACCCTGTGAATTGGATGTGGCTAGCACCAATACTGACTTTGGATAGGGTTTGTGGCAAAGACACCTTTCTAAACAAATATCCCTTGGGTTTTTTAAAATAATAGTTTTTAATTTTTAAAAGATACTTAGATTACATAAATGTTACATATAAAATATAAGGGATTCCCATATGCCCTTCTCCCAACCCCTCCCACGTTTGTCCACATTAACATCCTTCATTAGTGTGGTACATTTGATAAAATTGGTAAACACATTTTGGAGCATTGTCACTAAGAATGGATTATAGTTTACATTGTAGCTTACATTCCCTCCTGCACAATTTTGTAAGTTATGACAAGATATAAAATGGCTTGTATTTGTCATTGCAATGTCATTCAGGACAATTTCCAAGTCCTGAAAATGTCCCCATAATACACCTGTTTTTCCCTCTCCCTTGCCTCAGAACATTCAGTGGCCACTGCCTCCACATCAATGATAAAAGTTCTTCTATTGCTAAAATCACAATAAATCTATACTACAAGTGTACTCTAGTCCATCATTCATTCCCCAATCCTAAGGAAACTGGGATGGTGATGGCTACTCCACTTCTATTTGGGAGGTTTAGATCCTATGGTGCGGATGGATAGGACTATCTTGCTTGCAGTTGCAGGCTCTCTGTTCCTTTGGGTGGTTGTTATCCATCATCATTTCCTTGTTGTCCTGGGTGATTCTAATGAACTAGAGAGTAGGTGTTGCAATTCTTTTGAGATTCAGGGCCAAGCTGGCACATGGACAACCCAAAGATTTAAGTCTCTTGGGCATACACCCATCAGCTCTAGCACTAACTATAGGTTCAAATAGAAGGGGCAGAGGAGCCACATGTGGGGAAACCAAAACTGAGTCCAACTCTGTCACACTGGGGAGCACAAGTTCCCAAGTAGGGTCCACTGGCAGGTCACCAAACTCCTGAGCTGTCTGCCTAACCAGTGGTGTCTGAATGCCTCCACAATTTGAGGCAGTATCTAATTTGGCAGTCAGTGAGATCCTGCTGAGACATGCCTAAGCATAACCTCTGGAATGACCCCTGACTCACTTTGAAGTCTCTTAGCTATATAAACTCATTTGTCTTTACCCTTTCCCCCTTTTGGTCAATGTCTTTTTCCAGTTGCATTGCTACGTGGTGCCTGGTAGTAATCCCTCAGTGCCTGGGAGTGCTCATCTCTGGGAGTCATTTCCCACACTGGGGGAAAAGTGTTTATATGCTGAGTTCAGCTTAGAGAGAGGCTACATTTGAGAAGCAAGTAGGCTCTCAGGAGATAATTTTTAGACACCCTATAATACTAGGCTAAGTTGCAATTTCAAAATTAAAGGTTCATAAATCCATCCATTAATAAGAAGTGCCTGTCAATATTCCATCCTCCTTCACTAGTCACTGCCCCTGTATTCGGTGTGTCCAGGGGGGGGGGGGGAGGTTCTTGCTATCGCATTAGAGAATATGGCAGAACTACCCAGGATGGGAATTTGATATCCTTTCAGTTATTGTGTGAATCTCCACCCACCCTGACAATGCCCCATGAGCACTTGAACACATTTATATGCCTTTTATGAAGGTTTGCCCCAGGGAAAACTCCTCCCATACATCTCCTTCACTGACTCCCACACCAGTGATCCTCCCCTGCCACAGTTCTAACCCTTCTGTGATCAAAACTACTTTAAAAATGAAGCTAAGAAAATAAGCAAATACAGTTACTAAGAAAATGAAATGATAGTTTTAAAAATAACAAAATATGAAAAGTTACAAAAAATGTGGAATAATAAAAAATAAAATATAAAATTAGAAAAAAAATATGTGAACTTAGTGTGATTTGGGGGGGGGTGTTTTATTCCCCACTGCTTTCTTTTTTTTAATATCTTTTATTTATTTTTAAAAGATACTTAGATTACATAAAATGTAACATAAAAATATAAGGAATTCCTCTATGCCCCACTCCCCACACCTCCCATGCTTCCCCACAATAACAACTTCTTTCGTTAATGTGGTACATTCATTGCAATTGATGAACACATTTTGGAACATTGCCACTAAGCATGGATTATAGTTTACATTGTAGTTTGCACTCCATCCCATTAAATTCTGTACGTTATGGCCATATATATATTGGCCCATATCTGTCATTGCAATATCACTCAGGACAATTCCAAGTCCAGAAAATGCCCCCATATTAAACTGTTTTGTTCCTCTCCCTGACTTCATCATCTCCAAGTGGCCATTGTCTCCACATCAATGATTTAGTTTCTTCCATTGTAAAATAATATTTTTGACATTGTGTCTGTCATCACTATAAGTTCTGTTATTTTGTATGTACAGTGACATTTTCTTCTGTTTATTACCTAGAGCCTCTTTTTAAAATTCTGTCTTCAAAGAAGGTTTAGGTTACAGAAAAGTCATGTACAGAATATAGGGGATTCCAATATATCCAACAGTTTTCACCTTTTCCCCTTTCCCCTATTAATAACATTTTAAAATGTATGGTACATTTGTTTCAATACATACATAAATATGGAAACATTGCTACTAACCATGGTCAATGATTTACATTGTGGTTTACATTTTGGACAATTTCCTTTGTAAATTTTTATGAAATTTAACATGACCTGTATCCATTATTGCAAGATCATGTAAAACACTTCCATCACCCCCAAAATGCCCAATGCTCCCTCCCCCTCCCCTTGGGAACTGGGCAGCAACCAAGCTTCACTCCTTGAAGAACAAGATTAATATTTACTTGTGACAACTTTGAAGGCTTGACATACAGGCCTGTCCTCCCCTATTAGGCACTACCTATGCTTTCAAGAGACTCTTGACCCTCAATTTGAGAACACAGCAGGACTCCCCAGGATGGGAGTCCAACCAACACCTGCCCATTTATTATGTGGACCTCCAACCAATGATAAAACATACTATGACAAGATGAACACACACATTCCTCAGAAGCCTGCCCCAGGTGTGCCCTGTCCTGAATGCCCTGAAACACAACAATCTAAACCAGTAATGTTCCCCTGTCATACTCCCCAAAAACATTCCCAACATTGTAGTTTCAACCATGTACTGCAAATTCTCAGTGTTCACCTGGTCCCTGGTCCCTTCCCCACATCCATGTACAGTCCAACCCACCCTCACCATCATCTCCCTCACAAACCAGCACTGCCCAACCCAATAGCATCACTGCAGCACTGTCATGCCCATCTACTGCACAACTATACACTTCCACCTTATGATAGATTTTGCCCATATTGGTATTGGCCCACAATCTTCTTCTCCTTTATGTCTCCTGTAAACCTACCTTCCAGGCTCTAGCTCTGTGAGTCTTCTCAATTTGCTTAATTCTTATCAGTGAGGTAATGTAATATTTGTCCTATAGTGCCAGGCTTGCTTCACTCAACATAAGGTCTTCAAGATTCATCCATGCTATCCCATGTATTAATATTGCATTCTTTCTTACAACTGAGTAATATTCCATTGTGTGTATATACCACAATTGGTTTATCCATTCATCTGTTTTTGACTATTTGGGTTCTTTTCAACTTTTGGCAATAATAAATTATACTGCTATGAACATTGGTGTGCATATATCTGTTCTTGTTCCTGCTTTCAATTCTTCTTATATATACCCAGGAGTGGAATTGCTGGATCATATGGCAGTTCTATAGTTAGCTTCCTGAGGAACCAAAAAACTGTCCTCCAAAATGGCTGCATCATTCTGCCTTCCCACCAGCAGTGGATAAAAGTTCCCATTCCTCCATGTATCCTCTCCAACATGTTTAGTCCTCTGTTTTTTTAATAGCAGCCAGTCTAATGGGTGTAAGATGTTATCTCATTGTGGTTTTGATTTTCATTTCTCTAGTTGCTAGTGATGTCGAGCATCTTTTCATGTGCTTTTTAGACATTTGTGTTTCTTCTTTGGAGAAGTGTCTATCCAAATCTCTTGCCCATTATTTAAATGGGTTGTCTTTTTATTTTCAAGGGGTAGGATTTCTTTATATATGCTGGATATTATGCCCATCAGATATGTGGTTTCCAAATATTTTCTCTCATTGAGTAGGCTATCTTTTCACTTTCTTGACAACTCCTTTGGGGTGCAAAAATTTTTAATTTTGAGAAGGTCCCATTTATCCATTTTTTCTTTCATTGCTCAAGCTTTGGGTATAAAGTTCATTAAACCATTTCCTAATACAAGATCCTGTAGATGCTTCTGTACATTATCTTCTAAGATCTTTATGGCCTTGGCTCTTATATTTAGATCTTTCATCCTTCTTGAGTTAATTTTTGTATAAGTTGTGAGATGGTGTTCCTCTCTCATCCTTTTGGATATGGATATCCAGTTCTCCAGTCACCATTTTTTTGAAGAAGCCATTCTCACCCATTTGAATGGTCTTGGTGATATTGTTGAATGTCTGTTGACTGTATGTGTAAGGATCTATATCAGAACTCTCAATTCAGTTCCATTGGTCAGTATACCTATCCTTGGGCCAGTATCATGCAGTTTTGACCACTGTAGCTTTGTAGTATGTTTTAAAGACAGGTAGTGTGATTGCTCCAATTTAGTTTCTTTTTTCCAGTATGCCTTTGGCTATTCAGGGCCCCTTGCCCTTCCAAATAAATTTCACGGTTAGCTTTTCCAATTCAGTAAAAAATGCTCTGGTAATTTTTACTGGGATTGCATTAAATCTGTTGCACTAAATTTCAACCCAAACATGTTAATAATGTTTAGTCTTCCTATCCATGAACAGGAAATATTCTTTAATTTATTTAGGTTTTCTTCAATTTCCTTTAACAATGTTGTATAGTTTTCTGTTCCTCTGTCATTTACATCTTTAGTTAAGTTTATTCCAGTTATTTTATTGTTTTAGTTGCTATTGTAAATGAGATTTTTTCTTGATTTCCTCCTCAGATTGTTCATTATTGGTGTATAGAAATGCTACTGATATTTGCACTTTTTTTTCACATTTATCTTATACTCTGCCACTTTATGGAACTCATTTATACACTCTAGAAGCTTAGATTCTTAGGGCTTTAGAGATATAACAACATGTTATCTGCAAATAGTGAAATTTTTACTGTAGGGGTTCCTGAAGTAATGTGCAGGGCTCAAGCCACATTGCTAGGGAGGATTGATGTGTGCAGAGAGGTGAGGGGGTGGTCAGCTGTTTCTGTACCTGCAGTTAAGCAGAAAGGAGCTGATGTCCTGATAAGAAGAAACTCTAAGAAAACCCTCTTCAAAGAACTTCATGCCTGATAGCCCTTGCTCTGAGAACAATGACCTAGTTAACTGCTTTAAATAAAGCTTGTGGTGCCAGCTCATGGCTTTGCCATCAGCTAGCCCTGGCCCACCTGGCCCCCTCTAAACTTGTCTTTGTCTCTATGTGTCTTTCTTCAGCTCCAACGCCTTCCCTCAGATTCTCAATTCACAGGCACAGGTTGTGGCAAGTGGCTCCTGATAGGGACCTGAGTATGGAGGAACATCATGAGAAGACAAGGAGTCTCCGTGTGAAGAGTGGTAAGTACAGGGAGGAAGCATTGGTTGTAAAAAATGGGGAATCACAATTCATCACAGCGTAGTTTGCATGTCCAAATGTTGAAACCTTTGTTAGCTGATAGAAGTTCAAAAGTAACTACCTCACAACTGGAAACATGTTTTAGATATTTTTTGCAACAGACCTGCCCTTGGTTTCCCAATGAAAGCACCATAAATGAAGAGACATGGCAGAAGGTTAGCCAATGCCTTCAGGACCGTTACACTGCTGAAGGGCCACAGTGTGCGCCTTTACTTTGCGGGGCTTAATAAGGGGTTCCCAGGATCCTGTGAGAGAGTTGGAATTCAAACCTATGGTTGAAGCTTTAGCATCCACAGTTAATAAAGGGTTAAAGGGGTCCTCTCCGGCTGCTGCCAAGGACTCCAAGGAAGAGGGGGAAGAGATTACCATGCCCTTGGGCTCTGGATTAGGGAGACTACAACACCAGATGTCTCAATTATCTGTGCATGATCAGAATTTGTTAGCTGCAGCTCTCCCTTCTGTCCCTGCAGGGCCGTGCATAAAGCAGAGGTTCCTTTGGTATATCCACTGTAGCAAGAGGTGGCAAGTCTTGCTGGGAAAGATGTCACAGGGTTCCAATTGTTCCCTGTGATAGAGTGCCCAGACCCTAATAATCCCAGTCAGGTCTTCCTCTCTCATGATCCCATTCCTTTTAAATTGCTGAAAGAGTTAAAAATGGCTTGTAGTACTTATGGTCCTACTTCACCTTTCACCATGTCCCTTTTGGAATCCGTGGTACTGACCCCCTTTGCCCAAAGGACTGGACAGTTCTTGCTAAAGCCTGTCTTTCTGGGGGGCATTATTTAATATGGAAAAGTGATTTGTTCGAGGATTCTAGTGCACTGGCTGATCACAATTGAGCACGTGTGCCTGTCTCCATAGGCATAGGTCAATAAGACCCTCTCCAAAAGCTGTTGCTGTTTGGGCTTCAGGCCTACAAACAAATCAGTCTCTGTACCTTACACACCTAGAGACAATTGCCCTCACAGGGAGAAAAATCCTTAGAATTATCCAAAATCTTGCAGGGACCAGAAGAGACTTATGCTGACTTTGTGGCCCATCTTTTTAAGGTGGTAGGGTGAGTGATTGCTGATCCTGAAGCTGGGGGCATCGTGGTGAAACAGTTCACATTTGAAAATGTTAATGCAGCTTCCAAAAATGCTATCAGACCTTATAAAAAAAACTGCCACCATCATAGACTATGTCCAGCTTTGTGCAGATATTGGTCCTTCTGCAATTTTAGCAGCTGCTCTTAAAACCACCATTCAAAATTCTCATCTGGTTTATTTTCAGTGCCAACAACCAGGACATTTTCATTGCAACTGCCCTTCTGTGTTTTCTCATCCTTCTCCCCTTTTGCTGTTGGGTCCATGAGCGCAAGCACCTAATACTTGCCCTCGCTGACAGTGAGGCAAGCTTTGGGCAAATGAATGCCAGTCTAAGACCACTGCATCGGGACAACCTGTACAGCCCTTGGGAAATGACTTGTGGGACTGACCCTGGCCCCACCAAATAGTAGGGGCTCTAACTACTCCTCCTATTCTGATCCTGAAGTGGCACAGCCTTGGCTTAGAAATAGCCCTGCCCAGTTTATGGCCTCCAGATCCTGACAACAATGTATCAACCACATGGAACTCATTCCCACTGCCTGATGGGTGTTAACCCCTGAAATGGGATCCCAGATTGTTCCCACCAGCATCTGGTGTCCTACACCCCCAACTACCTATGGGCTAATTCATGGTCTCCCTCATTTGTCTGTGAAGGGAATAATTGTTCTACATTAATCACCCCTACTTATACTGAAGAAATTTGCTTAGTAGTAACTGTTACTTCTATTGTTGTGTTGGAGCCTCATAATGCTTTTTCTCACCTCACTTTGCTTCCTGCTGCCTCAACTCATTATTCCTCTGATGGATCACCAGCTGCTTATTGGACTCAGTTAATTCAGGCAGAATGGCCATTGCTAACACTGCACAAATGGCAAGGCTTTTTGAGGAACTCATAGACACAGGAGCTGATGTACCTGTCATTGCCCAGCAACATTGGCCTGCAATGGAAACAGCATCAGGTACCTTACAAGGGGTGGGTGCCATGCAGCACCATTTCCATAGTGCCCAACTCATTCAATGGGAAGATGAAGAAGGACATAATGGTTTCAGCCTTTTGTCCTGCAAGCATTACCTATTAATTTATGGGGATGAAACAGTCTTTCTAATATTGGCCTTTTCTTGTTAGTCCATCATCTGCTGTTATACAAAAGATGTTAGAACAGGGCTATGACCCCAAAAAGGGCCTGGGAAAACAACAACAAGATTTTTTGGAACCTATGCAAACTCAGACTCATCCTCTTCAACAGAGGCTAGGGTACCCACATTTTCAGCTGGGGTTCCTGATACTTCTACCCAGGCAGCTGTAGCACCCATAGTTTGGCTATCCAATGAACCTGTCTGGGTGATCAGTGACCCCTTACACAGGAGAAGTTAGTTGCTTCAAAATGCTAGTGAATGAACAGAGAGCTGCTGGCTATCTCTGTGAAACTTTTAGTCCATGGAATAATCCTATTTTTATTATTAAAAAGAAATCAGGAAATTGGAAGTTGTTACAAGATCTGCATGCAGTAAATAAAACCATGCAAATTATGGGTCCATTACAACCTGGACTCTCATCTCCAACCACTATCCCTTTACAATATCACCTTTTGGTACTGGACCTAAAGGATGCCTTCTTCACTATTCCCTTGCACTCTGCAGACCACCCCCATTTTGCCTTTTCTTTGTCAAGTCCTAATTTTCAACAACCTTTATGCTGGTTCTGTTGGACTGCACTGCCTCAAGGCATGGTCAACAGTCCTGTTCTCTGCCAGACTTATGTATTAAGGTGCTAACCCCAGTGTGAGAAAAATACCCTTCTGCCTATATTGTTTACTATATGGATGGTATCTTATTGACTTGTGCAACAGAAGAACAGTTGCTTTCACTTTTCACAGACACCCAACAGCTGCTTACACAGTGGGGACTGCAAATTGCTCCAGAAAAAGTTCAAAGAGATTTTCCTTTTACTTACTTAGGCCATCTAGTGGAAAAGGGGTGAGTAGTGCCACAAAGGGTGACTATGCATGTGTCACATTTAGCTACTTTAAATGATTTCTAAAAATTGTTAGGGGATATTAATTAGTTGTGGCCCTCTTTGGGACTAACCACAAGTGATTTAACTCTTTTAATTGACATTCTCTGAGGAGACTCTGATCCCACACCCCTACAGACACTGTCACTTGAAGTTGAGTCTGCTCTACATCTTGTGCATCAAAAAATAGCAGACATCCATCTAACACGAGTTGATAATACCTTGCCTGTTGAATTATTGATTTGTGCCACTACTTTTTCCCCTATAGATATTTTGTGGCAATCAATAGGCATCCTGGAGTGGATTCACCTGTCTCATAGTCTACAAAAAAGTGTGCTTTCCTATACAAAAAGAGATTGCCACCCTTGCTGTTAGGGGCCATGCTCGTACGATTCAATTACTTGGCATGGAACCCCAATGGATTGTTCTTCCGTACTCAAAAAACCAGCTTGATCAATTGGTAATGTTCTCCACCCCTTGGCAGTGCACATTGGTGCACCATTGGCCCCCATTGCCACTCTGTATTAGAAGCACTAATTTAGAGTTTAAGGACTTTCATTCTTGAGTCTCATGTGCTTATATCCCAGCCTGTGCTCATAACATCTCAAGAGGCTTGGGTACTTAATATACCTGGGCCCACTGTGTGGAACCCTGGCATCCTAATTTTCATTATATGTCTGCAGGGGGTTTTGTTGCTAATGTTATCACTTCTCCAAAGTTTGTTTTGCAGGATAAGCTGTGGCAGTTGGTTAGTGCAACCCATCATACCAATTTCACAGGCACTGGGACTGCAGAACATGGTTGCCAGGTTTGATATGGATTGAAGGCCTGTGTACCCAGCCCATATGAAGTTTTAGCAGACCATGTAAATAGTTCCTTTCAGGGTTCTTACTATATGGTAGAATGCCCCCTCTCTAACCCACCAACTGCATTACCACTGCTAACTGGATTGAAGATCTATTCATCATCTGACAACCTAGCTTTGTCATGCTCCCAATGACCCTAGGTGAGCCCTGGTATGACGACCCTGGGGAATGAACGTTGCAGCTCATGCAGCACACACTAGAGTCATGACATCGTGGAGCCCTCAGCCTGATCATTGCCGACATTGTTGTGCTCATTACCATTATAGCCTCCTCTGTAGCTGCAGGTGTGGCCTTAGCAAATAGCATTCAGACAGCTCATTTTGTAAATGATTTGGCTAAAAACACTTCACTAGCATTAGAAAATTAGGAACATATTGACCAAAAATTGAAAGCAAAGTTAAATGCATTGGAAGAAACAGCCCTTTCTTTAGGAGATCAATTGAAGGCATTGTGGTACCATGTACGGCTACAATGCCATCTACAGTACACGTTTGTTTGTGTGACCTCTGTACAATTCAATGAAACTTCCTGGAATTGGATGGCAGTGAAACTGCACCTACAAGGGGTATGGAATCATGAATAAATTAGTATGGGTCTAAAACGTTTGCACGATGAGATCTTAGCTCTCTAAACTGCTCATCTGGCAGTTAGGGACCCCAAACAATTTGCTGAGAACCTTCTACATACTTTATGCAGTTTCAATCCTTGGAACCTGTTGCAGCATAGCTTTTGGTTTTTAGCAGGTCTTTTTTTCCTGTGTTCTTGTGTTGTGGTGCATGTTTTCTCTATTTTGCAGCCAAACTCACTGAGGGCTTCAATATTTGCTGACTGAAACCACACACCTTAAACTCACACAAAAAGCTCAGTGTGGTGCCCCATGCACAATAGTTTGTAGCTGGCTGGTAGTCAATGACCGATAAGAGTTTCAGAGGAAACCAACCTAAGACAGGCACAGCTGATGTCCAAACAAAAGAGAAAAGGGGATCCTGTAGGGGTCCCTGAAGTAATGTGTGGGGCTTGAGCAATGTTGCTAGGGAGGATCGGTGTGCACAAAGAGGTGAGGGTGTGGTCAGCTGTGTCTGTACCTACAAGTAAGCAGAAAGGAGCTGATGTCCTGATAAAAAGAAACTCTGAGAAAACCCTCCTCGAAGAACTTCATGCCTGATAGCCCCTGCTCTGAGAACAATGACCTACTTAACTGCTTTAAATAAAGCTTGTGGTGCCAGCTCAGGGCCTTGGTTTTGCCATCAGCTAGCCCTGGCCCACCTGGCCCCCTCTAATCTTGTCTTTGTCTCTATGTGTCTTTCTTCAGCTCCCATAGCCTCCCCGCAGGTTCTCTGTTTACCCACACAGGTCGTGGCAGAAGTTAGTATGTACTCTAACAGCAACCAATATTTTAGAATCATTTATTTTATGATGTTTTGATAGTTTATCATCTAGTGAGGTGATTGCCTATCCTAAATAGGAATTAGATATTTCTAACCCTAAAGCTACTTTTTCTAATAGAATCTTTTTTTAATTATCCTTTTGAAACTTAATAGATCACATAAAATGTGACATTAAAAAACATAGGATGTTCCTTATACCCCACTCTCCCCACCCCATCATTTTTTAATTGTATTTTTTGAAGATACATAGGCCACAAAAAATGTTAAATTAAAAAATATGAGGTTCCCATATACCCCACACATCCCCCACCCCACTCCTCCCACATCAACCACCTCTTTCATCATTGTGGTATATTCATTGCATTTGGTAAATACATTTTTGAGCACTGCTGCACCACATAGATAATAGTTTACATTGTAGTTTACACTCTCCCCAGTCCATCCGGTGGGTTATGGCAGGATATGTAATGTCCAGCATCTGTCCCTGCAATATCATTTAGGACAACTTCAAGTCCTGAAAATTCCCTCACATCACATCTCTTCTTCCCTCTCCCTGCCCTCAACAACTACCATGGCCACTTTCTCCACATCAATGACACAATTTCTTCCATTACTAGTCCCAATAGTTCTGTAGTAGAATATCAGTAAATCTACTCTAATCCATCTAATAGAATCTTTAATATTATAAAGTACTTTTTTACTGCAGTACATAGCTTTCCCAGTGTGGGAATCCAGAATCTTTAATGTCATAATGCATTTTTTTAGTGCAGTACATAGCTTTCCCAGTGTGGCTACCCAGGACCCAGGCTCCCCAGACTATTTAATAAAAAATAATAAAGTAAAAAAAAAAGAAAACAATGGGAGAGCATACTGAAGAAATTTTAAACATACATAGAAGGCAAAAGATGTGATGGTGATGAATAGCACAATCAAAGAAATCAAAATTCTCTAGAAGTACATAACAGTATATTTGAACAGGCAAAGGAAAGAATTAGTGATGTGGAAGACAGTATGTATATCTGAGATCAAACAGATAGTAGAACAGATAGGTAAAAAGATAGAAAAAAAACCAAGCAGGGACTTAGAGAAATGAATAGGAACACAAAATGCAGAAACATATGCATTACAGGCACACCAGAAGAAGAAGAGAAGGGAAAGGCAACAGAAGGGGTTTTGTAGGAAATAGTGGCTGAAAACTTCCAAATTGTATTGAGGGAGATGGGTGTACATGTCCAGTAAGTGAAGTAAACCCCAAACAATATAAATCCCAGCAGGCCTACTCCAAGACACATATTTGTCAAATTATCCAATGCTTAAGACAAAGAGAAAATACTGAAGGCAGCAAGAGAAAAGAGAACCATCACATACAAGGAAAGGCTAATAAGATGAACAGTTGATTTCTCATCTGAAATCACTGAGACAAGAAGGCAGTGTTTTGACATAGTCATGATACTGTAAGAGAAAATTTCTCACCAAGAAATCTTTATCCAGCTAATCTGGAATTCAAAAATGATGGAGAGTTCAGATTATTCACAGATAAACAGACATTCTGAGAGTATGCCAATAAGAAACCTGCCCATCAAGAAATACTAAAGGGAGTTCTGCAGGTTGAGAGGAAAAATAAAGAGAGTTGGAGGAGAGTGTAAGAACAATTTTTTAAAAAGACAAAAAAAAAAAAAAGAAAAGAAAAAATAGCACTTATGACATGTATCCAAAGGCAATATGGTTAATGCAAGTAATTCCTTGAGAGTAATGCTACTGAATGTTAATGGATTAAACTCCCAAGTCAAGAGACACATATTGGCCGAATGGATAAGGAAATATGACCCATCTATATACTGCCTACTAGAAACCACATCAAGTCCATGGATTCTAGAAAGACTGAAAAAGAATGGTTGGAAAAAAATCATACAAGCAAACAATAACTGGGAAAGGACATTAGTAGCTATACTAATATTGGACAAAATAGACATTCAATGCAAACTATTGTGAGAGACAAAGACAGACACTCTATATTAGTGATGAGATATGATGGGGTATAGGGATAATATTGGGTTGGGTTGTGCAGAACTTGACAGGGCTAGGGTTGGGAGGATGGTTCACATGGTCCCTGGAACTGGGTGGAGGGTTAGGGGGAGCAGGTGAACACAGGAGTTTGGCAGGTAGAAGGTTGAAACTATAATGTCAAGAAAACACTTTTGACAATATAAGGAAGAGTTACTAGGTTAGGGTGTTGGATGGGGGGAATTTGGCACAGGGCACCCCTGGGCAGTCTTCTTGGGAGAGTGTGAGTACTCATCTTGTCATAGTATGTTATATCAGTTGGTAGAGGCCCATACAATGAGTAGGAAAGGGTTGTAATCCCATTACGGGGATTACACAGCAGGGAATTGTGTCTCTTGATAGCATGGATGGCTCCTAAAAGGGGATGACAGACCAGTGTGTCAAGTCCTTGGCATTATTGCAAGTATCTATGAATCTTGTCCTTCAAGTAGTGAAGCTTGGTTGTCATTGTGGGCACCACAGGGAAAGGGAGAGAGGGATAGAATAGATGGAGGAAGTGGTAAATCAATTTTGGATACAGGCCATGTTAAATTTCACCAAAAATTTATAAAAGTGTACAGTCTAAAATGTAAACCGTAATGTAAACTACTGATCATGGTTAGTAGCTATGTTTCAATATTTGTACATCAATTGTAACAAATGTAACATTCACAAGTAAAAAGATCATTGCTGGGGAATTGGAAAAGGGGGAGGATATTGGGTATATGGTAGTCCCTTATATTCTGTAGGTGACTTTACAGTGACCTAAAACTTCTTTGAAAACATAATGAAAAAAAAAAAAAGGTAAGACACTGAGGAAGACATGGAAGAGATTGCCACTGTAAATACAGGACAACACCTATTAGAGTGATGACAGACAAAATGAAAAAAATATTTATTATTCATAATATTTTACATTTCTAACACCACAAATTTTTTTCCTTTGTTTATTTTTTCTAAATTATTATGTATTTTATTTTATTTCTAATGTTTAAACCTATCTTTAATATTTCATTATTCTATTAATTGAATTTTGCTATATATTAGGCTTCATTTTTAAAAATTAATTTATTGAAGTATATCACACATACATAAATATACATAAACAATAAGTGTGTAATAATAGTTGTGAACTTATAAAACAAACATATATAACATCGTACAGGACTCTCATTAACTCACCCTACCACTAATAACTTGCATTGTTGCTAAACCTTTTTAACTAATGATTAAAGAGCATTGTCAAAATATTACTACTAAACAAAGTATTTTCCCCAAACCACCCCTATTATTATTATCTTTATATCATTTATACATGAACCTACATAAACAATTAAGTGTATAGTAAAAGTTGTGAACTTACAAAGCAAACATGCATAACATCATACAGGGATCCCATTCTTCAGCCCTCCACCAACACCTTGCATTGTTGTAAGACATTTGTTACAAATTATGAACGAATATTGTCAAAATCTTACTATGAATCATAGTACTTATCATACATTTGGTTTATTTTTCCATAACCCACCCTATTATCTTTTAAATATTTTTATGACAAAAGTTGAAAACTTATAAACAATCATGCACATGTGCAGAATTCCCAAACAACACCCCTCCATCAACACACCACACTGTGGTGGAACATTTACTACAGAAAAGATATCATCTGATTGTTACCATGTCCATAGTGTACACTTGGCTCACATTTTCTATACTGCCTCATTGTCAACCCAGTACATCTTTCACATAGAGGAAAGAATATTATATTATTACTACTAACCACCGTCCATAGATCACTCCAGCTGTATTTTTCCCAAGCTTCTCCACATTCCCAATACCCTGCAGTAGTGATGTACATTTGCTCTAGCTAACAAAGGACTCTTGCATCTGTAATATCAACCACAATTGTCATCCACCTCTTGGTTTACTCTGCTATTCAGTTCCTAGATTATTCCCCAACATTCTGTCAATTGGTGTTCACATACCTAGACTATCATTTTCAGTCACATCCCCATTTATAAAATAACTGTTACTATGTGTTACCATCCACTATACATTTCCATACTTTTACAGTAAAGCAAATTAAAACTTCTACATACATTAAACATCAGTAGTCCATCTCAGTTCTCCTCTTATCTCTTTTAAGAATCCACCAGCTACCACCAGGTCTTGAAGATATTTTCCTAAAATTTCTCCTAGAAGTTTTATGACTTTTTCTTTGATTTTTAGTTTTTTGACCCATTTTGAGTGAATTTTTGGATAAGGTATGAGATAGAGTCCTCTTTCCTTCTTTTGGCTATGGATATCCGATTCTTTCAGCACCATTTGTTGAATAGACTGCTCTGCTCAAGCTGTGCGGGTTTGACAGTCTAGTAAAAAATCACTTGACCATACATGTGAGGGTCTGTTTCTGAAGCATATACTTGGTTCCATTGGTCTATGTGTCTGTCTTTATGCCAGTACCATTCTGTTTTTACCACTATAAGTATGTAATATGATTTAAAGTCTGGAGATAGATGAGTGTTTGCTTTTCATTTTTATGATGTTTCTGGCTATTCAGGACCCCTAACTCTTTCAAATAAATTTGATTATTGTGTTTCATTTTTTATTTTTATGTTGGTGGAATTTTTCCTTTCTATACTCTCTTCCAACCATCTCTCTCCTCTCTTTTCCTTTCAACCTGCAGAACACCCTTTAATATTTTTTTAAAGGCAGGACTCTTCCTGACAAATTACATCAATTTTTGTTTATCTGTCAATATATTGCACTCTCCCTCATTTCTGAATGAAATTTTAATTTGGCAGATTTTTCTTTCTTTCAGAACCTCAACTATGTCATATCTCAGCATTCTTGCCTTCATGGTTTCAGATGAGAAATCAGCACTTAATATTATTGAGCTTCCATTGTACATAATCTATCTCTTTTTTCTTTCTGCTCTATGTATTCTCTCTCTATCTTTGGTATTGGACAATTTGATAAGTATATGACTTGGAGTAGCCCTGTTAGGATTTATACTTAGTGGGGGATGGTACTCTCCCTTCAGTATGTTCCCCATGTGTCTTCTTTTCTTTTCAATAAATGTTTATTTTTATTTATTTTAAAGGATACTTAGATTACATAAAATGTTACATAAAAATATACAAGGGATTCCCATATGTCCCACTTCAAACACCTCCCACTTTTCCCCACACTAACAACTTCTTTCATTAGAGTGGTACAATCATTGCAATTGATGAATGCATTTTGGAGCATTGCCACTAAGCATGGGTTATAGTTTACATTGAAGTTTGCACTCTCTCCCACTCAATTCTGTAAGTTATGGCAGGATATATAATGACCTGTATCTGTCATTGCAATGTAATTCAGGTCAATTCCAAGTCCTGAAAATGCCCCCATATTACATCTCTTTTTCCCTCTCCCTGCCTTCAGCACCTCCTGTGGCAACTGTCATATCAATAATGTTATTTCATCCATTGCTAGAATCACAATAAATTCTATAGTAGAATACTGGTAAGTCCACTGTAGTCCATATTTTATTCCCCATTCCTGAGAATTCTGGGATGCTGATGCCCACTCCACCTCTTATTGGGAGGGTGCTTTGATCCCATATAGCTGATGGATGTGATTCTTTTGCTTGCAATTGTAGACTGATTCCTTGGTGTGGTGGTTTTCCATCCTTACACCCTTTTTAGTTGTTTGGGTGAGACCAATAAACTAGGGAGTAGGTGTTGCAAATCTGCTGAGGCTCTGAGCCCAGGACATGGACTGCCCAAGGATTCAAGTGTCTTGAATGTGCACCTACCAGCTCCAGCACCATCTACAGGTTCAAATAAAAGGCACAGAAGGGGCATGTGTAGAGATGTCACAGATGAGACAACTCTGTCACACTTATGATCACAAACTCCAAAGTAGGGCCCACTGGCAGACACCAAATTCTGTACCTATCTACCATGACCATAGGACCTGGGTGTCTCTGGAGCCCTTAGGATCCCCACTATTTAGGGTAGTATCTAATTTAGCTGTCTATGAGATACTGCTGAGATGGCCATAACCATTATTCTTTGATGAACTCCCAACCCACTTTGAAGTCTCTTAGCCATATAAACTCATTTTTCTTTACATTTTCTCCCTTTTACTCAAGGTCTTTTCCAGTTACCTCATCATCCTGTACTTGGTAATAATCAATTGGTGCCAGGGAGGCTCATCCCAAGGAGTCATGTCCCACTCTGTAGGGAAGGCAATGCATTTATATGCTGAGTTTGGTTTAGATAGAGGCCCCATTTTAGCAACATGGAGGCTCTCAGAAAGTAACTGTTAGGCACCCTTCAACAGTAGGGTAAGTTGCAAATTCAGGAGCAAAACAATAATAAGCACAGTCGTCAATATCAAAGCCCATCATTGGACCAACTATCTTCACTGGTCATTGCCCCTGCACTTGGGGGATTGTTGCTGCTCCATTGGGAGTGTGGCAGAGTTCCCCAGGATGGGAGCTCAGCACTCCCTCAGTTGTCATGTGAACCTCTACATATTGTGTCAATACCCAACAAACATATGTATATATCTACATACTATATATGCATGCTCAGACAAACTCCCTCCCATGTTTCCCCCATCACTGATACCTCACACCAATGATCCTTCCCTGTCCAAGTTGTAACCCTTCTGTGATACAAAACTTCTTCAAAAATGAAGCCAAGAATATTACCAAAGTTGATTAATAGGAAAATGAAATAATAATGGTATGTTTAAATAAGAAATAAGATAGGTAATAATTTAGAATAGTTAAAACTAAAATAAACTAAAAATGAAAAAGTTGGGGTATTAAAAAATAAAAAAAAATATTTTTAAAAAACATATTTGGTAGTTGCCTTCCATCACTGTAATATCTGTTGTCCTGTATGTACAGTGACATTTTCTTCCATTTCTTCCCCAGTGCTTTATCTTTTTCTATTTTGTCTTCAGAGTAGTTTTAGGTCACAGCTTATTCACAGACAGAATTAGGGAACTCCAGTATACCAACATCCTCCCCCTTTTTATCCTCCCTATTAATAGCCTTTTTACATCTGGGTGGTACACTTGTTACAGCCAATGTACAAATATTGAAATATATCTACTAACCATGGTCAATGGTTTACATTATGGTGTACATTTTAGGACATACATTTTTATAAATTTTTGATGAAATTTAAAATGGCCTGTATCCATTATTGCAAGATCATGGAGAACAGTTCCTTGGCCCCCTTAATACCCCCTCTTCTATCCTATTCCTCTGTCTCTCTCCCCTTAGGACCCATGGTGACCATCAGGCTTCACTCATTGAAGGACAAGATTCATAGATACTTGAAACAATGCTGAGGGCTTCATATAATAGTCTGTCCTCTCCTATTAGGAACCACCCATGCTCTTAAAAGCCTCCCCTCTGCTTGAGAATATCTTGTGCCTCCCAAGTATGGGAATCCAACTCCTTCCCACTCATTATGTGGGTCTCCCACCACTGATACAATACACTATGACAAAATTATCACTTGCACATTTCCTAGAAGACTGCCCCAGGTACACCTTGTCCCAAATGTCTCTCCTTCCAACACCATAAACTATTAACTCTTTCTTGTTATATTGCCAGAGTTTTCTGATAATTTTTGTTTCATCTATGTACCCACCAATCCCTAGGGTTCATGTGCTCCCTATGCCAAATCTTCCCCCAGTTCTGTGGCCTGTCCAACACATCCTTCCCACCCTATCCCCCTGTCAAGTTTGCCTCACTCAACCCAATAGTATCCCTACACCCCTGTCATATCCCTTCACTGCACAACTCACTTCCACCTTATCATAGATTTTGCCCATATGGGCACTTGCTGTGACCTAGTGTCTTTTTAATATCCTATATGCCTTCCTTTACTTCATTAACTTGATTCTAGATATTTGTTTGGACATCCTTGATTAGTTGTTCCATGTTCTACACATCCTGATATTTTTTAGTTTGTTTGTTAGACTGCACCATGTCTTCTATTTAGTATGCATTGTATTTTTTTGTTGGTGTCTAAGCATCTGTTTATCTTGTGGGCTTATTAGATTACTTAGCTTCTCTTTCTTCTCTATGGTTTTATTTTTTAGTTGTTTTTTCTTTGGGTGTGGTAAGGTTACTTTATGATACTTCGTTCCTTTTATAGTATATCCTTGTAATAGTCTTTGTTCCCTTTAAGAAAAATATTTGGGTCAATGTAAAGGAATGAGATTGATAAGAGTAGAAATAGAATAATAGTAATAATAATAATAATACATAAAAGGAAGAATGAGAGCCATATAAGTGCTAGGAAACTAAGTAATTTGAGTAAGAATGCATAAAAATACAAAGGAATAAGAATAAAAAAGGTTAAATAAAAAATAAAACAAGAAGCAAAAGATAGAGAGAAATAGAATGAATTAAAAGGTAAAACAAGTGAGTAGAACAAAATAAAACAAGAGAGAAAAGAGAGAAAAAAATAGAATGAATTAAAAGGTCAGGCAGATAAGAAGAGAATAAAAGGGGAAAAGAGAGAGAGATAAAGAAAAAAATGAATACCAAAAAGAAGTGATGGAACAAAAGAAAAGCAACAAAAGTCAGAAGATTTCAAAATGAAGGAAAGGAGAAATAATGTAGGTTGAAAGAATAATTAAAAGAAATCAAGAAACAAAGAAAGGGAAAAGAACAAAGAAGAAACAAAACAGGAATAATGGAACAACTCAGGAAAACCATACTTCCTATTTAGGACCCCAGGGACCTTCTCAGGTGGCTTGTGCTCCTCAGTCAATCACCATGCAGCCTGCCCTCTGCAGGTGATGTATCCAGTTCTAGTGAAGGAAATAAATGAAAAAGAAAAAAAGAAAAGAAAAAAATCCAAAAATCTGTAAAAGAAAGCAACGGAGTGTCAGTAAATAAATACCCTGCCATAAGGTACTAGATTTCTGGATTCCTTTTCTTAGGAGATACTGGTATATGAATGAGTGACCTTCTACATACAATGCAGGAATTTCCCCACTGTGCTAGAGCAGCTCTATGGACTAAATAGTCTTTTGAAAGCTTACCTGGCTCTTCTTGCTCCCTTTTTCTAAGGTGAATTGGACTTCTAATATTTTTCAAGGCCTGGGCAAGTTAGGTGCATGGAAACCACTCTTCACCCTTTGCCAGACCCTTCTTCCTCCCAGGGAATGATTCCTCTTACTCAGCTGGCTGGTGCAAACCAGTGTTTCCACACAAGTTATTTGCCTTGGGGGTCTTAACTGCCTGCTGTTTCCAGCCACAGGGGTGAGCAAGTCATGGTTTTCCCTTTGGTTCTTTGTCTCTTTGCCCTGCTCTTCTGGGAAAATTCTCTGCAGTCTCCTGCTCTGTGGATTCCAAAAACAGCTCATTGGGGTAGGATTTTGACCATTCTGTTCTGGTTTTTTTTCCTGCAAAAAAGCTGTGTACCTAAGCCAATGCCATTTTCCCAGAAACCTGTTATAAAATTGAAAGGGATTTTTTAACCTTCTTTTAATCAAATTTTATGAGGAAAATATTCACATAACTACTTAAAGATTTTTTTAAAAATTCCTAGAAACTTAATGTTTTCTCCATAACATTAGAGAAAGGTATATTGATAATCATGAGTTTAAATATTTTGAAGATGTTATATGTCTCAGAAACAACCTGTCTGCTTTGTAATTAAGAAATGGATGCTTTGGGTCCTATTGTTTGATTTACTCTGCCTCTCCTGAAGATGTATTCTCTGGTTAAATAAATAGAGTGGCCCTTGGATGCTACTAAGAGTGGTACATAACAGTAGATTATCATAAATTAAATTAACACTACTGCTGTATGAAACATTCCCAAATAATGTTGCTTTTGATCTAACTAAGGCTTTCCTTAGTATCTCCTTAAGAAAGACTAGCCTGCCTGCATTCACCTTTAGATGACAAGTCTAACAATGGGCTATATGCATAGCTCAACCATCAGTCCTGGCCTCATGCTGAAGGATCTGGCTGGTTGGAGAAAACTTGTGGCTTTAACCCTATATCATTATACTAATGATATTATTTTAAGCAGCAATTCTCTTTTAGAGTTAAAGGAAGCATCAGAGACAATGATATCGTAAGAGTCTGGGATGGGCAAATAATTGGGACAAGCTGCAAGGTCCCTGCTGTTCTGTCAATTTCTCAAGTATTATTAAAGTATAATATTTTCCCACACCACAAACTACAAAACAATTAATGGTTATTCTGGGGTTGTTCAGCTACTGGAGACCCTTCATCCCTCATTTAGCTCAGATATTAAAACCATTATATGTGTTAATCAGGAAGGGTCATGCATGGGATGGTAAGACCCCCCAGTAGAAGTAAAGAGGGCAATGTCACAGGCTCAGACAGTAAGATGGTTGGACCCTGACTTACCCTGTAGGTTGGATGTGGTCAGTAGCCCTGTCAATTACACCACCTCAGTTCCTGGTTTCTGCTGTGCTTCACCTTGACTCTCCCCTTGTCTCTCTTTTATTGCATCATCATCTTGCTTTGTGACTCACTTGTGCAGGGCACTGGCTCACCACCTGGGTATTCACATGGACACTCATGTGGGCACTGGGTCACCATGTGGTGAACCATGCAGGCATGCTTTCTCTTCTTATTTTTCACCAGGAGTCCCCAGGGATCAAACTCAGGTCCTCCCATATGGTAGGTGGAAGCTCTGTCACTTGAGCGACATCTCCTTCCCCATAAAACATTTCTTTTCTTCCTGCCTGACTTTTCTAAATTTTTGAAACGCTTATTAATTTTATTTTTACAGCACTATAATTATTTGCATAGGTTTAATCAGTGTCTGTACTCCTTATTAACAGGACATAATTGAAGACATTGGTTATATTACCAAGGCTTTCACTGGAATGTCATGTTTGAGAATGATGATCAATTACTCACATATGACCAGAGAATTTTAAAACACTAAAGTTGACTTTTTGGAGCCAATGCTTTCAAAACTCTTCTGGAAAATCTGGTCTGGTACCTTTCTCTTGAGTACCCAACCTTTTAGGTCAGTAAAGAAGGTAATTTCTGGCAAATTTTTTTTAATTTTCTCTGACTATAAGAAAGAAAAATTCACCCAAATGTATTGGCAAACTGTAGGTGAAATCTGGTGTTGAATTTTTGTCTGGCCTTCCTAGCCTCTGGAGGCTTTTCAAAGTCCAATAAAAGATTGCTTATGAAAACTTCCAGGAGACCAGACTTAAAAATGTCTATATGGTAAAACACCATTCTTGTTGCACAAATGTATACACTTAGGCCAAATCTAATGAAAACAGCCTTATTTTATGAACAAGAATATCTTTTTATGGTCATCTTTTATCATAAGGAGGGAGGCTATATACAAAAACTTTGGATTTCAATAGAAAACTATAGCACACTCATGCATTATTAGATTCTGCTCCTGTTTATTGTATGAGCTATTTTATGTCCTGTTTGTAAACTGCAGATAACTGCATGCTTTTGTTACCTACCTGTAAATTGGACTGGGCCCTGTGATCTTACATATCTTATTCTACCCGAGATTCCTGTCAAAAAGCTATATCTTCTGTATATCAAGTCTCCAATGGACAAAAGAGGCATAATAGTCCCAATCCTTTGACCTACCTTACTACAGAGTCCCACTCTTTCCACTCTTTCACGTGCACCATCATATCTTCCCTAAGAACATATGACCTGGAGTGAACAGCTATAAATATGCCTAAAGTTATGAAACAGCTTTAACAACATTGTCAATGTACTTTGGGCTCCTCAGGCTTAAATCTACAGCCTAGTACCAGTGGCCTTGCTATGCAGACAGACTCCAGATATCTTGGCTGTGCATGAGCAATGTAGCATTTATGTCATTATTTCTGACAACACATGCAAATAACCTAAGTATTTTGAAGAACCAAGTTAAGGTATTTTATAATATAAGTCAGGCTCAAACATTTCAATGGCCAGACCTTCCTAAACTAGGTTCATGTTTTAATGGAATATGAAGACAACTAGTTTGATTTGAACTTATGCTTTTAGTTGTGGTTATTATTCTACATCTGTTTATTTCTTGTATAAACTGTTTCATAATTTTGTTCAATTTCCTTGGCATACTCAAGACAGATGACTTATCTTAAGATAGCTAATAAAAATGAAAATAAGATGGAAGTGGGACTCTCTCTAGTGGACCAAGACTAAAAATAAAAAATAAAAATAATGGATACTCTGACTTGGAGGGAGGATCACACTCATAAACTACTCAGCTATGTAACCACTCTTAGGGTATTAAGTATAATGTAACTGTCAGACAATGAATCTCACTGCAGCCAAGAAAGGAAACAAATGGGAAACATGAAAAGAAAAAATGAAACAAAACAACTGACTAAACTTACTCAACCACCTGACAAATCATTGGTAGTGATCAGAATGTTTTGATCAAATTTCATTGATATTCTAAATTGCATGATCTTTTTTTCTTTTAACAATAATATCCACCATTTTCTTTTCCTCATTTTAACAATAAAATATCCAATGTCCTACAATAACAATCATCCTTACTCTTAGTATCATTTTGGAATTCTTTATGAAATTATTAAACCTACTTTCACCTCCTCAAGGCAATAGGTATGTCAAGTAAATGCTCAACAAAAGACATTAGCTTCAGGGATCACTCTCAGTAATCCTTCAGAATCTGATTCGCTATTTTGTGTATGATGGTCATATCCCAGTGCTTGCTCAGAGGTATCATGAAGAAAAATATGCCATGATGGCAGAGATAGAATTTGCCCTCTTTCCTATTTTGATTGCATCTACCAGCACTACCATCTGTGTTTTCACACATTCCTTTTTCATAAGCATTATATCCTAAACGACACTGTTTCTGAAATATCAACTCATTTTTTTTCTAGGGGATTTCTTTAATATCTTTTTTCATAATGTATTATTTTATTAACAATACAACATTAACAATAAGCAATAATATCAATAACATTTTACAATTATTACATATTGTTATTAACTGAGTGTTACTAATAAATTTGTATAAGCTGGAAGTGAATTAAGGATTTTATATTTATTATCTCCTTTAATTTTCTCACAACTCTTGTCTAAGACCACCAAGTGTGGAGTAAATGTGACACTTGAACACAGATATGCTGATATCAGAGTTGTCTTTTAATGACTGCAAAATAATGCCTTCTTATTAATTTGAAATATTTTTATGTCATGTAGATAAATTCTGGTGCTCATGTATTCCAAATTAGTTATGTGTTGAAGACATGTGAAGCAATCATTATGATATATTCCTGAAATTAGAATTGTTTGATAAAATCTTGTTGCTTTTCAAAATGTGTTGGTAATTATAACTACTGAAGGTCAAAGGAAAAATCAAATTAGGACTAAATTATTGATCATATCAACAGTGATTATAATCATTTTAATAGATTTTTTATCAAATTTAAATGTTAAATACTGCTATAAAATTCTGAATTAAAATATTTGATAACAAGAGAAATGTGATTATGTTATTTCATATCGTTAATTATCTTTCATGTATCTTATTCCTGGATTTTATATTTTGCCCTTTTTAAACATTTCTTTTGATGCCAGAACACAGTCTAAATGTAAGGAAACCTAGCTTTCATTAATTTAATTATATATTTTAATATGCTTATTAATATTAATTATAGTGTTTTATTAAATCAACACTAGGTATATCTGGACAATATCATTGTGGTCATCATGAAAACATAAACTCGATCCTCAAAATTAAAATTCCCCAGTCTTTTCTATTTTCCTGTGCATATAAATATTCCTAAGTTCTCAAATTTGTAAGTATGGAGCTCATTAGTTTATTTATCTATGATATTTGTCTGATGGCATTTAAATATATTTATGACACACATTCATGTTAAATTAAATATATGTGTCATTATATTCTGTAAAGATGTACCTTTGCAGTTTTTTTAAAAGTGTTCTGCAGCTATTGTCATATAGATTTGTTGATTTTTTATTTATTTATCTTTTCAGGACTTTTGGCACTAATCAGCTCTTTCTTTATCTCCTATTCTGAAACCTCTTTGTCCTGCCCCAGGGCTGCCATCCCAGGGGCACAACCAGCCCACAGACCTGGCTACAGGAGTGAGGCCACCCTGGGTAAGTTCCTGTAGCCCCCACTCCAGGTCTGGCCTGAGGGTGATGCTACAAGTGCATGAACTGGGCAGCTGCAGGCCTCCAGCAGGGTAAGGGCCAGGGTGCATGGAGGCAGGGGTGCAGGCCACTTCTTTGAGTGCCAAAAACCTGTCCTCCCCAACTGCAGGTGATGCCACATGGGTACACTAGGCCCCATTACCTGCCATGGGGAGGCACCCAAGCCCCTCTTGGGCAGGATTTTGAAGCACATGGGTAAGAGGAATTAATTACCTCTATCCATGTCATCCCTGCAAAATAAAATCCCAGAAAATAAGAAAAATGGAGAGTCAATGGGATTAGTTCCAGCAGAGCCCAGAAAAGCTGAGAATCCCCTTTGTGGGGTTGGAGGGGAGGCCCAGCCCTGGGTGCTGAAGAGACATGGGCCAGGCCAAAGGTGGAGTAGGGGTGAAACCCCAAACCTAGAGTCATGATCCAGCCTCAGCTGCAGCCACAGTGGGATCAGGACAAATGGCAGTGTTCCAGACCTACTCCTCACTTCAGGAACTTCCCCAGTCTGTGGGGGGAGCCTAACCCTGACTCTCTCACCTGTGCCACAGCCTTCTCTCCCCACCTCCCACCCTGGAACCCATGTGGGGCACAAAGGGAAGAAAAATCACTTCAAGCGAAATTAAAGGTTTTGCCACAGTGTAGAGCCCCGAGTGGTTTAGAAGGCGTTCCAAGTCCTTGGTGAGTAAGGACACTTTTGGGTATTCTAGCAGGGTTATGATGGGAAATGGGGACAGTTCAACAAAATCTCTCCCATATATCTGTCTCTTCAAACAACTCCTCAAGGTGGGAGGAGCTGAAGCCAGCAAGTTTTGTATTTTAGAACATTTACAGATTATAGAAAAATATTGCTCATGGTTCCCAGCAGTAGGAATTTTATAACTAGAAGACTGGGAAAGAGTAGGAAAAGAGTTAGAAAAATTACATGTACAAGGTGTTCCACTCCCTGTTACTATTTGGTCCACTTGGACAATTATTAAATTTGTTTTGAAACCTTTGCAAACAGAAGATGAAGAAGAGAAAAATGAAAATAGAGAAAGTGAGGAAGTTCTTCCAACTGAATTTTTTGATGATACTAAATCTAAAGTTAGTTTGCCATCAGCTCCTTCACTAACTGACTTTAAAAATTCACCTTCCCCCCGACACCTCCTTCCCCTCCTATGCCCAGAGACACTCAGCCAAAGTTTTCAGCTTTACAACAAGGCATTTTACAGGCTAGAAGGGAGGATGACTTGGAGGAACTTCAAATGGCTTTTCTGGTCACCATACGAGAGAGAGAGTAGCTCCTGGAGTGGATCCTCAAAATCTGAATGGAGTTTATGAGTTCACTCATGAACCCTTCTCATTTAAAATTTTGAAAGAGGGTGGCGGACTTGGCCCAGTGGTTAGGGCATCCATCTACCACAGGGAGGTCCACGGTTCAAACCTTGGGCCTCCTTGACTCATGTGGAGCTGGCCCATGTGCAGTGCTGATGCACGCAAGGAGTGCCCTGCCATGCAGGGGTGTCCCCTGCATAGGGGAGTCCAAGTGCAAGGAGTGCACCCTGTAAGGAGAGCCACCCAGCATGAAAGAAAGAGCAGGCTGCCCAGGAATGGCACTGCACACATGGAGAACTGATGCAGCAAGATGATACAACTAGAAGAGACACAGATTCCCGTGTTGCTGACAATAACAGAAGCAGACAAAGAAGATGCAGCAAATAGACACAGAGAACAGACAACTGGGGTGGGGGGGGAAGGGGAGAGAAATAAATAAATCTTTAAAAAATTAAAATTAAAAAAATAAAATTTTGAAAGAGTTAAAAGCAGTGCAACAATATGGTTCAAATTCTCCTTTTACCTATGGTACCATGCAGGGGCTTGCTGAAGGCTCTAGGCTGATCCCAGCTGACTGGTCTGCATTAGCATGCATCAGCCTAGGGTCTGGAGAGGTTTCATAATTCAAAATCTGGTGGACAGACCATGCAGAGACTCAGGCTTCTCATAAAAGGGCCCGTAATACCCCATTTCCTCAGATCATTTATGGGGGGTGGGGAATTGGGTGGGAGTAGGTCAGCAGTTAACAATGAGTGATCAAGCCATCACACAGATCCATTACTGTTGCTTAAGGTCCTGGGAAAAAATTGAGGCTAAAGGCCAGCCTTTGGGGTTATTTTAAAAAATATTACAAGGACCTAAATTACCTTACTCTGACTTTATTTCTCAGTTACAAGAGGCTATCCAAAAACAGGTCAATAATTTAGAAGCTGCTGATACTATTGAATTTGACTGGATATATTAAATTGTGCCAGGATGTATGGATGGAGGGCCACTGTGCTACTATGATGGCTCAGGCTATGGCAGAAATGAAAATCAATAAGAGGTTCTCTGGAAAATGTTTCATTGTAGAAAAATTGGTCACATGAGAAAAGATTGTTGGAAAAAGTCTGAGGAAAATACAATGCCACCTGGACAGAATATTTCTGCTTGGAAACCATTTGAGCTGTGCCCCCGCTGTGGTAAAGGAAATCACTGGGCTAGCCAATGTTGGTCTAATTACCATAAGAATGGCACTCCCTTGTCAGGAAACTTCCAGCAGAGCCCACTTCAAGCCCTGTTCTGCAAGGGAGCCTTCCCAGTTCAGCAGAGCAATCCTGGCACTCCCCAATACTCTGCAGTGCAGTGAAACAGCAGGAAGCACAGCCATAGATATCCCTATGGCAGAACCTGTTATCTTGCTTCCAGGGGATTCCCCCATCTGTGTAAAAACAGGAATAAGGGGACTTTTACCAATTGGCATGGTCAGACTTTTCCTCAGGAGGAGCAGTCTCACCTCCCAGGGAGTTAAAGTCCATACAGGAGTAATTGATTGTGACTATCAAGGAGAGATTCAAGTTATCATGTCCACCTCAGTTCCATGGAAAGCTGATATTAGAGATCACATAGCACAATTGTTGTTGCTCCCTTATGTTCCTGTAGGAGCTAGTGAGAAAGTCTGAGGGAAAAATGGTTTTGGAAGTGCAGGAATAATAGGAGTATTCTTAACTGAAAAAAATTTTAGAATCTTATCTCGTTTGTGAAGTAACCATTCAGAACAAATGATTTAAAGGCCTTTTTGATACTGGAACTGATATTTCTATGATTAGTTCTAACCATTGGTCCTCTGCTTGGCCATTACAAGATGCATCTATTTCTCTTGTGGGACTTGGCACTCCCAGAGGCTTAAAACAGAGTGTGCAAATTTTCATTGTCTGGGACCTGATGGATAACATGACACCCATGAACTGTATGTTGCAGACATACCTATTAAACTCTGGGGACATGATCTATTAGAACAATGTCTGGCTGAAATTTATATTCCCCAGGTTAGCCAATATAGTAAACAAAGTCAACAATTAATGAGGAAACAAGGGCATGTTCCAGGGTTAGGATTGGGTAAGCACCACCAGGGAATTGTTAAACCAATAGATCCCACAGCTCATGGTAATCATGAAGGATTAGGATAGTCACCTTTTCCATAATGGCCACTGTTCAGTCTAGCCTCCTTGAACCACCCAAACCCATTCCTTGTAAATGGACTACAACTTTTCCAGTTTAGGTTGAACAGTGGCCATTAACCCAAGAAAAATTGGAGGCACTCCATAAATTAATTAATGAACAGTTAGATAAGGGGCATATTGAAGAATCTTTTAGTCTTTGAAACTCTCTGGTGTTTCCTATTAAGAAAAAATCAGGCAAATGGAGGCTTTTAACAGACCCCTGAGCAGTAAATGCAGACATTCAACCTATGGGTGCACTGCAGCCAGGTTTGCCCACATGAGTTATGATCTCTCATAGCTGGCCACTTGTTATTGATTTAAAGGATTGTTTCTTTACAATACCTTTGGCTCCCCAAGACTGTGAGAAATTTGCATTCTCAGTGCCTTCTTTCAATAATAAAGAACCTATGAAACAGTTTCAGTGGAAATATCTTCCTCAAGGAATGCTTAATAGACTGGCCAGATGTCAAAATTTGCTAAAGCCTTAAATCCAGTCAGACTGGCTTTTCCTTCTTGTTATATTATGCATTACATGGATGATATATGGTGTGCTTCTCTCGCTCCCCAGACTCTAGTTTTAGCATATCAGGCCCTAGAAAAGAGCTTAACTGCAGCAGGGTTAAAACTTGCCCCTGAGAAAATTCAAAATGTTACTCCCATTTCTAATCTTGGGACTATTGTTAATAAAATTACAATTAAGCCTCAGAAGGTTCAGATTTGTAGGGACTCTATTAAAACTTTCAGTGATCTACAGAAATTATTAGGAGATATAAACTGGCTGAGGCCCAAAGTGAGCATTTCCACATATGGACTGTCTAATCTTTTTTCTCTACTATGAGGAGTCTTCAATTAAACAGCCCCTGGGCTCTAATGAGAGAAGCAGAACAGGAATTAAAACTAAGAGAGGAGGCAGTGGACTTGGCCCAGTGGTTAGGGCATCTGTCTACCACATGGGAGGTCTGAAATTCAAACCCTGGGCCTCCTTGACCCATGTGACCCATGCACAGTGCTGATGCATGCAAGGAGTGCCCTGCCATGCAGGGGTGTCCCCCACGCAGGGCAGCCCCATGCACAAGGAGTGTGTCCCATAAGGAAAGCCACCCAGTGTGAAAGAAAGTGCAGCCTGCCCAGAAATGGTGCCGCCCACACAGAGAGCTGACACAACAAGATGATGCAACAAAAAGAAACACAGATTCCCATGCCACTGACAACAACAGAAGTGGACAAAGAAGATGCAGCAAACAGACACAGAGAACAGACAACCAGGGTGGGGGGGGGGGGGAGGAGAGAGAAATAAATAAATAAATCTTAAAAAAAAAACTAATAGAGAAAAAATTCAAAGTGCCCAAGTTGATTGCATTAATCCAGAACAGCCACTGCAATTGATTATCTTGCCTCCCTTATACTCCCCCATGGGAATCCTTATGCAACAAGATCATATTGTGGAATGGATATTTTTACCTAACAGTATTGCTAAAACTTTATCTCCTTATGTGGATTTTAGGGCCAAGATTATACTTAAAGGCCATGAATGCATTCATGCCCTTCACGGACAGGACCCTTCTCATATCATTCTTCCACTTTTGTGCAAGGAAGTTGAGGCTTGCCTATAAAAATCACTTACAATGGCAAATAGCCTTTAATGATTATATTTGACAGATAGATAACCATTACCCTAAAAATCATATATTACAATTCATTAAAAGCACTCAATGGATTTTACCTAGCATAACTAAGTTTCAACCAAATGCCCCTATAATCTTTACTGATGGATCTGGAAATGGCACAGCTGGGTATACTGGGTATAAAATGAAAAAAATTCCTACTCCTGGATTTTCACCTCAGCATGCCGAATTAATAGCAGTACTTACTGCTTTGCAAGACATACCAGAGTCCATAAACATCCTTTCAGACTTGGTGTATGTTGTCCAGGTTACTCAATTGATTGAAACAGCTCTTATCAAACCTAACGTAAATCAGTTTCTTTATAAGCTTTTTCAGAAACTTCAACAGATAATTAGAAATAGAAAAAGTCCATTTTTTTATCACTCACATTTGATCCCATTCAAATTTACCTGGACCATTAGTAGAAGGCAATAATGCCACTGATAAATTAGTCACTCCCATTTTATAAGCTATTCATTTTCATATTCATGTTAATTTTCATAATCTAACCCATATAAATGCAGCTGGCCTCAAAGCTCATTTTTCTTTAACATGGACACAAGTTAGGGACATTGCTCAGACTTGTCTATCCTGTCAAATTCTTAATAACCCAGAACAACTGGAACCTGGAGTAAATCCCTGTGGTTTAACTGCTAACTCACTGTGGCAAATGGATGTAACTCATATTGATGGATGTAGGATGACCGAATACCTGAAAGTAACTTGTTTCTCTCCCTGTTTGTAGGATACAAAGAAAAGAATTATACGTAAATCAGAAGGTAATGAAGTGCAACCCTCTCTTTGGGCCAAACTCTGCTTTTGGTGGTCAAGAATATACTGTTGAAGCAATGAAGTATGAAAAACAGCTTCAACCAGTTGGCTGGACCTGTGCAGAAGCAGCCCCTTGCTGTCCTCACTTCAACTTGCTTAATTAACATAGTAAAATACCCACCCAGGGGTGGAGTTATCCACCCCTTTCTTGATCATGCAATGTATGTGCAAGCGTGATCTCCTGAACATACTAATCATACAATTATATAACCAGCTATGTGTGTTCATCCACATGCATAAAAACAAATGCATAATCAGAGCAAATGATAAGTAGTAACTTGGGTATTTAAGCAAGAGTGAAACTGCAGCACAGGGCATCAGGTCTGAGTCACTTTGGACTGGCCTTGGCTCCTTACCTCTGCAGACGTAATAAAAGTGAGTTTGCCTAACTCTCATGTTAAAGTTTTCTTCATGCCATCTCTGGTTATCCATAAAGGCCTTGCTTTGAGGCCTAACAATATCTCCTCCTTTGGAAAATTATGTTATGTTCATGCTTCTGTAGATACTTGTTCAGGATTCATTTGGGCTACAGCTCAGATGGAAGAAACTGCTCGACACATAAGACAGCATTTGTTAGCTTGCTTTGCTGTAATTGGACTTCCCCATTCTCTAAAAAGATAATGCGTCTGCTTTACCAGTGTTTCCCTTAAAAGCTTTCTAGATACTTGGAGTACTTCACATATTGCAGGACTTCCATACAACCCCCAAGGGCAAGCTATTTTGGAATGAGCAAATCAAACCCTTAAACTCATGTTACAAAAACAAAAAAGGGGAAACAAGGACACACTTCAAGTGCAGTTACATAAAGCACAATTCACTCTTACTTTTCTTAACTGTGGAACCACCCTGGAAGGGACAGCAGCTGAAAGGCATTTCCAAAGTAATTAAAAAACTCAAACCCGAACTCTGTTTGAAAAACCTTTAATTTGGTGGAATGATCCACTGACAAATGAATGGTCAACAGGGAAGCTGTTAACCTGGGGATGAGGGTATGCTTGTGTTTTCCCAGGAGACAGAATGTCCTGTGTGGGTACCAGCTCACTGAATAAAACCATATCAGGAACGCCAAAAGATGGCGAAAGTTCCTGGGGAACCCAGAACCTCCAGTCATGCAGATGGAGAGACAGACGCTGGAAACTACATGGGTCCCACTCCGAAGACCAGAGCAGTTTCACCCCCACATGGAGGCAAACTAAACAGCTGAGTCAAGAAGCCAAACTACAGTTGGAAAAGGAGAAATTACCAGTTACTGCTCCTAATTGCTGGTACCTATGTTCGCCATAGTAACAGCAACCTCCTCAGATGCACACAATAAACCCTCTGGGGTATGAAGCAGCAAGAAATTGACAAATGTGTCATCACTGCTTTGCAAAAACAAAAAGCAGGAATTGTTGTGGGAAATGGTAAGGAACATGGTTTGAAGTTGTAACGCTTCCACAACACAGACAAAAAGAGTGGGCTTGGGAGCACTGGGCCTTGACTAGATGGAACACCATCTGGTCAGCAAGAAAAAATGTTTGTGCCAGGAGGCATTTGAACTTTGCATGACCTGTCCCTTATTATAGTAAATAACAAACAGCTGCTTGTTAGTTCCTAAATAAATAAGATGTGGAAACTAGGGTTGAGGCTCTCAGTTTCAGAAGCTGTGAGTCCCCTGGTCCCATCCTTATTTCCTCTCTTGTGTCTTTCTTTCTGTCTTTTTATTTCTCAGGTCTGTGTCACCTTCCCTTCGTGTAAACCTATTGCTGAGCTGGTCTCAGCACCACCCACAGCCCTGGCCGGGCACAAGCAGTCTCCATGCCTGAGAGGGGCATGGAGCTCCCCGGAGGGCAAGACTCGTGATCACGCACCTTTCCCAGTGCCCATAGTACAGGACAAGGGGTATGGGAGCCCTCCCCGTGCCACGGAACCCACTGTGTGGCCCTCCCCTCCTGCTTCTCTTGCTTCCAGGCCTGGGAATAAAGCTGGAGGCCGCGCTGCAGCCTGGGGTGGCTTGCAGGAGGGGGTGGTGTGGGGGCGAGGGCTCACCCCTCTGCTGCCCCTGGGAGCAAATGAGGATCTAGATTTGATTTAAAAAAATATATCTGTAGTCTATTCCATCTTATCAAAAACTCAACTTAAAAAGTTTGTATTGTCAAAATTGTAAACAAATTTTTCTTAATTTTAATTACCTGTCCACCACTGTAGTTTCTCTATTGTATATAAAAATGAAATTACATCTTTTTGGAAATAGAATTTATAGACTTTTTAAAATCTACATTACTGAGTTTGAAAAGGTAAAGTTCATGGAATAAAGTATCAATGCTAGTTTATTTCAAAGTTTATCTTTTATTTTCCCTACTCAAGGCCTGAATCAGCTGATTCTCCAAAGAATCCCATGTTTTTCTGGGTAAAATTACTTAGAAGCCAAGATTTAGGCTTTAAGAGTATTGTTGCATTTAGAATGCTAATCCTTTTAGGCCCTTTCAGGATTTATTTTATATAGGCATATCCAATCATAACCAGCATCATAGCTTCAAAATATACAAAGCATAAATTAAGTCAAAACCAAAAGGAGACATAAGAAATACACAATACTAACAAGAAACCTTAAACTTACTTTTACTCATAGCTTGTGGAACACACAAATAAAAACTAAATGAGTATATGGAATATACATAATATATATTATGTATATATATTATGAAAGGGATACATATATTTTATCTAATTGGCATAAATATAACACTACACCTAATGTTATAATTGTCACTTTTTCAAAATCACATGGAAGATTTATGAAAAGCATACATTTGCTGTACGTTAAAGAATCACTTTCAAATTTCAAAATATTGAAAAATCCAAAGTATATATAAACTACAATGGAATGAAGCTAGATATCTATAGCATGTTTATAGTCATAGAGCTCTCATTTCCTGAGTATTCGCTATCAATGTTGGACAGAATTCTCTATAGAATAGTAAAATAGGAAGCTAACTCCCTGAATGGAAACTAAGAGAAGATTCTTTATCATGGACATGGAACAAAATCCACAACAAAATGTGAATGGAACCTAGAGAAATATTAAATGGATAATATTTCATAAAAAGGAGAAGCACTCCATGTATACGATGGCGTTTAACTTTTGTAAAAGCATTCAATGTAGTTCACTATATTAACAGAAATAAAACAGAAAAACCTGTTATCTCAATAGATGTGGAAAAGCACTTGACAAAATTCAGCCCAGTTAATGAAAACCATTTTAAAATCTAGAAATAGACCATCCCTTAATCTCACAAAGAATACCTAACTTGTTTCCAACCTTATAAGCAGTGTTGGGATTTTGAAAACTTTCCATCTGATATTCCATTTGGAATGACTGCTACCATCATTGCTATTTAATTTGTACTGTTGTGACTCAATTTGTACAAGAAATTAAGACAAGTAATAAATGGCATATAAAAACGAAGACATATAATTGTCATTATTTCCAAATAACATAACTGTATATCTAGAAGTTTCAAAATAATCTATAATCTTTAGATTTAATAACTCATTACAAATTGTCTGGAAGGTCATTAACAAAGCATTTGTATCTCCATATTCTGGAAACAAATGAAAGATAACACCAGTGAAACAATGAAACTATGAAATAACAGACATAAAACGTGTGGAAAACCCCTACATTGACAACTACAAAGCATTATTGAAAGAAGTTAAAGAAACCTTAATAAATTGTGGGACATATCATATAGTTGTAACTGTTAAAATTCCATTAACTCCAAAGTTTTCCATATATTAAATTAAATATAATTCCTCTTAAGATTGTACCATTTATTAATGTAATTCACAAATTCTAAGTTCATAAGCAATGGGCCAAGAAGATTGAAAGTCAACTTAAATTAGACGAACCAAGTGGGAGGACTTAGGTAACCAAGTATGAAGAATTTTTATGGGATCTGTTCATTAGAGAGTATGTTAGTCGCGCAAGGGTAAATGAAATAATCAGCATAACAGGTTAAGGAGTTTGAAAGCATACCCACAATTACACAACCATTGACTTATAAAAAAAAAGCAGACAGTGTGGTGCAGTGGGTCAAATGATGGCCTTTTCAATAAATGGTAATTTGTGAAGTGGTTGCCCATAATGAAAAAAATTTCAGGATTCTAATTGCACACAGTAAACCAATATCAATTCCAAATAGATCGAAGGTATTAAAGTCATAGGTAAAAATAGAGGAAATATTTAAAAATACAGATTTTAGAAAAAAAGATATAAAATGTAATTTGTGATTTAGAATGGTAAGATTTTGTAAACAAGCCAAATTAAACTGATTTTTAAAAATTAGTGAATGGGCTTTCCTCTTCCCCATCCCCCCGGGCCTCTCACCCTCCTTCCACAGCGGGCGGGCCTGCGCCTGCTGCAGGAAGGGCCCCTGTCCCAGCGCCCTGCCAGCTCCCTCTCCCCTTTCGCTCTCCCCGGCTCTTTCTCGGGTTCCGACCCTGCGCCCCCGCCCGGCCCCCCCTGCCCCCTCCCGGTCGCCCTGGCGCTCCCCGCTCGCCCCCGCCGGCGCAGCTCGGCTGCCCACGCCCGCCACGTGCAGCGGAGCTTGGGGGGATCTCTGTGACGTCACGTCAGCCCCCACCCTGAGTGGGAGCTGAGGGGGCGGGGGGAGAGAAAGGGGGATGGGGAGACCGCGCGGGAACGCGGGAGAGGCGCAGAGACGCCGCGGGCGGCGCTGGGTTTCCGGTCCCCCGGGCCCCGCCCTGGGCCCTCGGCGTCCCGGGAGCCCCTCCCCTCGCCCGGCTGTCGGCACAGGCGGCGCACCCCGCGCCTCGGCTCGCTGGGAGCCTGCCCGGGAAGCCGCGGCCCCTCTCGGCAGGGGTAGGCGAGGCCGTCTCTCCAGCAGGGATGTGAGATTACGCGGGGCTGGAAATTTGCTCCACTTGGAGACTCGTCCCCGTAGGTCATTTGGAGGTCGCAGGGCTGCGGTTTCCCCGAGGTAACGCGTTGGCAAACGGACCTTGCAAAGCCTTTTCCCCTGTCCACACAGACTCTAACAATCTTTGGTGTGAAGTCGAGCGGGAAGTAAGACCACGGATGGCCTTTACAACTAGGCTTCTTCCCTTAAATCTCGGTGCCAACCCAGCAGGCCGAGGATTAGCAGTCTCAAAGTAAAGGGCTGGTACTAAATTAGCCCCCTTCCCATTGGTGCCCACTGGAAAAACAAAACAGAAACTCCCATTTTAACTGGCAGTTTGTGATCTCAGGCCCAAGCAATTACCTGGAGCCAGGCCTCCACGCCAGGCATGCACAGTGATTTTGGATTATAAATCCTTTAAATTGATCCCCGGTCAACTCCGGTCTTGCACATCAGGAGATATATTTTAAATGGGTGCAGGGGAGAGAGCTATTTTCCAAACGGCTAAGAAAAAAAATCACGATTCTAAAACTGAGAAATATGCCACTTTTTATTCCAATTTAATCACTTTAGTTTCTGAAAGGATTTTGAAATCAAACTGTCATGGGGTAGTGTAATTTTCACTCTCTTTTGTGTGAGCATTATAGTTTACTAAAAAGCTAACTAAATGGAAAAAATGTCTACAATTGTGGATCGAAATAACATAATTCATAAATTCTAAAATATTTTAATGAAAAAGTAACCTGCTTTAGGGAGATTTCTCTACACTATTCCTAGGTCATTAATAAGAATTAAAAGTGTTTTTTATCACAAAAACTTTCCGTTTGGAGGAAATCCATCTAAAATCCAAGACCAATAATATCAAGGAAAGAAAGCACTTACACAAAAATAGCCTGAGGAGTTTTGTTGATGTAACCTAAAGTAAGCACACAAAATTTCAATAATTAAACTTTCCCTAAAAATTAAATAATTACTTTGTTTTGGACTGATTTTGGACTGTCTTTGGACTTTGTTGTGTAGTTCACAAAACTAAGGCGATTGTCAGAAATTATTTTTCAGCAAGTTGTTTTATTTCCTAGTATTTGCCTACCCTCCTTGGCCAGTGTGCTTCAGTGTGCTCCATTTGCTGTGCAGTGCTTTTTAGCATGCTCACAGCATAAAACTCAGGTTGGTCAAAACAAGCGTGCCTGGCACCTCCATTCCAAACTCAGGACTTGAGCTTTTGAGGTAGGGAGCCACTTCCCATCAGGTAAAGTTGTGCATCTCAATTTAAGAGATCAGTTAGCCCTTGAAGCCAGCCCAGAAGTCTGACAACCAAATTTGCCATGCAAGATTTGTCTTGATAGGGCAAGTTTAAGCATCAGCAGGCAGGATTTGGAGGACTTCTTTTAAAAATTATCCCCCCCATTATTTCCGCTCAATTCATTTACTACGCCTGGTCATTATATGAGCATGATATGCAGGTCTCAGGGCTTATTTTGACAACAAAATTAATTCCCAAATCACAAGGACACGTAGGCGTGAGCTAAGGAAGACTCCTTGCCCTTCCTTTCAATCCTTCGAGCCCAGCCCTCTGAGTTCTTGAAGATTTGCTTTGTATTGCTCTGCTTGGTCTTCAGCACTGAAGCATTGGAGTGTGGGGAGAATGTGTAATAATTAACTTTACACCCAGCGACCCCATCTTTTTCTTTTGAATATTATATTCAATTAAAGTTTTTCCACATTCCACTTAATTTTAACATATTATATTAGCATAATATCTTTGTTATAATTCATGAAAGAACAGTCTTTCAAACTTGTACTATTTACTATAATCCATCTCTACAAAAGGGTTCACTGTTACAAAGTCTTATGGTTTATCTTCAAATTATGATTCTAATAATGTATATGACCTAAAGTTTTCCCTTTTAACTACATTCATCTATATAATTTGGTGCTATTAATTATACTCAAGATAATGGGCTACCATTACCACCATCCATTTCCAAACCCTTTTAATAATCCTAAATACAATTTTTTTTACAGATTAAGCATCAACTCCCCATTCTCTAACCAAAATCTATCCCCTTATAGCCTATATTCTACATTCTAACTCAATGAGTTTGCTTATTATAATTCATTAATAACAAGAGAGATAATACAATAGTTGACCTTCTCTTTCTGGCATATTTCAGTCAGCGTAATGCCCTTAAGGTTCATCCAAGTTTAGCATGCATTAGGACTTCATTCCTTGATTTGGCTGAATAATAATCCATTGTGTAAACATATACCATATTTTACTTATTCATTCATCTGTTGATGGACACTGAGTTTGCTTCCAACTTCTGGAAATTCTACAGTTGTGAATAATGGCTCTATGAACATTAGCATGCAAATATCTGTTTGAGTTCTTAATTTCAATTTTTCTGATTATATTCCTAGAAGTGGTATTGTCAGGTCATATGGTAATTCTCTATTTACCATCCTGAGAAATTATCAAACCCTGCTCCACAGCAGCCACACCATTTTACATTACCGCCAACAAAGAATGAGCGTTCCTATTCCTCCTCAACTTCTCCAAAACTTATAGTTTCCCTTTTTAGTTCAGTAACAGCCATTCTAATAGGTGTGAAATGATATCTCATTGGGGCTTTTAATTTCATTTCTTAATAGCTAGTGATGCTGAGCATTTTTCATGTGCTTTTTAGGAAAATATATATCCCCTTTGGAGAAATGTTTATTCAAGTCTTTGTGCATTTTAAAATTTTTGTCTTTTTATTAATGAATTATAGGATCTCTTTATATATTATGGATATTAAAATCTTAATGGATAAGTGGTTTCCAAATATTCTCTACCACTGAATTTGTTTTTTCAGTTTCATGACAAAGTCTTTTGATGCACAAAAGTTTATAATTTTCAGGAGGTCCCATTATTATTTTTCTTCTCTTGCATGAGCTTTTGCTTTAAAGTCCAAGAAACCATTGCTCAATGCAAGATCCCAAAGATGCTCTGCTATATTGTCTTCTAGGAGTTTTATAGTCCTGATTTTACATTTAGTTATTTATATATTACTTTTTTATGTGGTATAAGATAAGTTCTCTTTCATTCTTTTCACATGGGTAGCCAATTCTCCTAGTTGTATATGTTGAAGAATCCATTTTTTCCCCAATTGAATGAACTTGAGAGTCTTTTACAAAATCAGTTGTCATACTGCTACCTTCTTGCCTGCATGGTTTCAGATGAGAAATCGACACTTAATCTATGGAGCTACCCTTATATGTGGTGGATCTCATGTGCTTTCAGGGTTCTGTTTGAGCTTTTGACAATCTGATAAATATGTGTCTCAGAGTAAGTCTGCTATGATTTATTGGGTTTGGAGTGTATTGTGCTTTCTGGACATGTATATCCATGTCCCTAATAAATTTAAGTGATTATTAGGATATAATTACTGATTAATTTCCAATGATTATTTCTTCAAACACTCCTACGACCCCACTTTCTCTTTTTCCTCTGGAAACCACAAATTTGTGGTTTCATTTTGTCATTTATCCCCCTGAGTCCCTGCTGATTTTTTTCCATTTTTTGTCTCTATTTTCTATCTACACAATTCCAGATATCTTATCTTCAATGTCACTAATTCTTTCCTTTGCCTGTTCAAATCTGCTTTTATGAGCTTCTAGTGTATTTTTCATTTCTCGCATTGTGTCTTTCATCATTGTAAAATCTGCTATCTTTTTACTTATGTTTATAATTCCTTTTGTATATTCCCCAAGCCTCCTCTTATTATCCTTTATCTCTTCCTTCATTTTACTGAGTTGATTAAGAATATTTCTTTGGACTTCCTTGATTAGTTCTACATAGTGTATTCTCTCCTGGTTTTTTTGAGAAAATTTGTCAACAAGAGTCATGCCCTTCAAGAAATACTAAAGAGGGGGATCAGATGTGGCTCAAGTAGTGGAGCTCCTGTCTCCCACATGAGCGGTCCTGGGTTCAGTTCCCAGTGCCTCTGAAAGAAAAAACAGACAATGAGCAAGAACAACAAGCACAAACAATGAGCAAACAGACAAGAGAGTCCTCTCAAGGAGAGCCGAGAAGAAATTAAAGAAACAAGAGATAAAGGGTTGGATTCAACTGTATAAAGGAAAATTATTGGTTAGAGTAACTAAAAGGATAAAAAAGAAATAAAAATAAAATATGACACATATAAGGCTAAAGAAAAAATGGCTAAAGTAAGTACCGCCCTTCCAGTAATAACATTGAATGTTAATGGATTAAACTCTCCAATCAAAAGACACAGATTTCCAGAATGGATAAGAAAATATGACCCATATATATTCTGTTGAGAAGAAACTCAACTGAGACCCAGGGACACAAACAGTTTGCAGGTATATGGTTGGGAAACTATTTTACCTGCAAACAGTAACCAAAACAAGCAGGCTTAACTATATAAAAATCAGACAAAATAGACTTTAAATGCAAAACTGTTGGAAAAGACAAAGACATAAATAAAAGGGGTAATATAACAATCATAACAAGAAGAATAAGAGTCATGAATATTTATGCACCTAATCAGAGTGCCCCAAAATACCTGAGGCAATACTGAGCAATCTGAGGAGGAAATCAAGAAAAAAATTCCATTTACAGTAGCAAATTAATGAATCAATTATTTAGGAATAAACCTGATAATGTAAAGGACTTGCACACAGAAAACTGCAGTCCATTGCAAAACAATATTCCATGTTCATGGATAATCTCTATGACTGTGGCAATCATCCCCATAATTTGTATCTTTTTATACTTTCATTTTCTTCCTTGTGCTCACACATTGCTTTCTTAATATCATTTTTCTCTCTTTTTTGTTGTTAGAGAATTTATGAGGTTATAGATCCATCATGAGTAAAATACTGGTTTACTCTACACCACCTCACCACCAACACTTTGCATTGGTATAGAACATTTTTATAATTGATGACTTTTTTAGAATTGTAATTTTTTAAACAGTAATTACATTTGTTGCCAATTATGAAAAATTATTAAAATTGTACTATTAGCCATCATCTATAATTTACATAAGCTGAATTTTTTCATATACCATTTTATTTTTCCATATACCACCCTATATGCTGGGAAGACTGTAGTACATTTTTAAAAAAATTCTTTCCCCTTCCCCCGCCAGTTGTCTGTTCTCTGTGTCTATTTGCTGTGTGTTCTTCTTTGTCTGCTTCTGTTGTTGTCAGTGGCACAGTTTCTTTTTGTTGCATCATTTTGTTGTGTCAGCTCTCCGTGTGTGCAGCACCATGCCTTGGCAGGCTGCACTTTCTTTCCCACTGGGCGGCTCTCCTTACAGGGTGCACTCCTTACGTGTGGGGCTCCCTACGCAGGGACACCCCTGCGTGGCACAGCACTCCTTGTGTGCATCAGCACTGTGCATGGTCCAGCTGCACATGGGTCAAGGAGGTCTAGGGTTTGAACAGCGGACCTCCCATGTGGTAGATGGACACCCTAACCACTGGGCCAAGTCCGCTTCCCTGTAGTACATTTATATGCTGAGTTTGGCTTAGAGTGGTCCCATTTGAGCAACAAGGAGGCTTTCAGGAGGTAACTCTTAGGCAATACATAATACTAGGCTAAGTGTCAAGAACAAGTTTGAAAGGAACAAATATCAATATCAAGGGTCTGGTGCACTGTTCTCTCCTCTTTCTCTGGGCATTGCCTATGTACTCCAGAATTCTTGTTCTTCATTACAGAATGTAGCACAACTGCCCAGGTTGGGAAGCCAACATTATTTCTGTTATTGTACCATTGTATGTATTTTAATAATTACAAATTTATTAACTGAAATTTGGTAAAAAAAAAAAAAAAGCTGAATTAAGCTATGGCTTTCAAAGTTGTGTCATTACACTTCACACCATTACAAAATATCATTTTTATTCTGATAATATAAAGGCAAGTAGTTTCAAATGTGTGTGTATCAGACAAATATTGTATTATATGTCTGATATGAAATATTTAGAATAAAGAAATTCATAGAGTCATAAAGTACAATATAAGTTACCAGGGTTTGGATAAGGGTAGGAAATGAATTTATGCTTGGATTGATGGGAAAAGTTTTGGTAATGAGTGGTGGAAATGGAAACACAATATTGTGAATGTAATTAACAACACTGAATTACATATTTGAATGTGGTTAAAAGGAGAAATTTGGGGTTATATATCTTGCTAGAGTAAACAATTTTTAAAAATAGCCCTGTACAACAGCAATGGTGAACCTTAATATAAACTATGGACTACAGTTAATAATACAACTATAAAAAAGTAACTTCTTAAATCAGTTAAAAAAGATGTACCACAGTAAAGCAATGTGTTAATAATAGTAGGATGATATATGGGAAGTCTGTATTTTATGCATAATTTCTCTATAAATCTACTTCTCTATTTTCTTTAAAAATAATAGACATATATAGACAATCAGTGTAGGTGACTAATAAAAATGTGTGTATGTGTCTCTGTATGTGTATGAATTATGACTGTGATAGGGGATGGAATGAGCATGACCTGCTGGCTTTCCCTATGACCCCAAATAAAGCCTGAACTCAGTACTAGATTTGTTACCCTTGTTCCTGGTATACGTTGATAAACATGGGGTGCCTGTAGAAATCTCTCTTTGTTGGCTGCAAATCAAGACCTGCTGATCTTGGGTGACCTCTGTTCACTATTGAAGTTATCCTTGCTCTAGTGTTTCCTTTGAGAGTGTTGGTCCATCCAGTGTCTGTGTAAACTGTGTCTGTCTTGGCACCCCAGATGCTTGTATTGACATCTCATTGCTATCTTCCTTGTGGTAGGACTCCACTCCAGGAGATGGTAGCAGGTGTCTTTCTCTACTGAATTACTGTTTTCTGAAAGGAAATTCATTAAATGAAGAATATCAGTTTGTTGTGTTCACATATTTACATCTTGGGAGTGTTACTAGAGTATAGGTCTGCATTTTGAAATATGATATTTATGGATTTTTCAATCAAAAGTATAGACCATGCTCTTAGTTGTTTTGGAATTACTACAGTGGAAGTAGTGGGTGAGCTTTCTACAATTTATGTCATTATGCACTACTAAGTGTAGGTCATTCCTTTGTCATCAGATATATGTAATACTTGAAATGTTAGTTCTTTGTAAAGCAAAGCCCTCCAAACGTAAGGTTTTTGGATAGAAAACATTGTTTATTTCTGAAAATGTGCACACATGACAGGAAGTAATATATCTGAGAGACTACAATAATGGCTTTTAGAGAACTTGGAGAATTTTTTAAGCAATAAGTTTGAGTCTGGGCCTCTACTAACAATTGTTTTAATTAATTTGAGTGGCCTCTTAGAAGAACTGATTTAGTCATTTAAAAGTTAAAGTAAATAAATACATGAGAGTGTGTTTTAATCCATTGCTTTTCAGCACAGGATTTTGAGAAACTTAAGTGCTATATTTTAGGTATAGGGACTATGGGTAAAGTAATTATAACAGTTAGAAAAGTACTCATGAATCGTACACTGTCAGTCAAAATAAATCTCATAAATGCATTATCATCATTAGAATACCATGAAATGATAAGTTTTACAAAATAAAATAAAGCAGAATAAAATAAAGAATAACCAAAAATACCAATATTGATAAAATAATCAAGGAAAGTTTCTCTGAGACAGAAATATTTGAGTGGAGACTTAGAGAAAATGAGAATGCAGGTAATTAGGGGAGAATCTTTTTCAAGCAGAAAAGCAGTACATGTAATAAGCCTAAGTGATAAATGAGTTTGTTAATCACAAACAAATGAAAGCAAGGTGGAAAGAAAGAAAGAAGGAGACCAGGTTGCAGAGGCTGCAGAGCAGATGAAACACTCATGCTCCATTGATTTCAGATGTTTCATTTCATGAGAAATAATTTGAAGGACTTTAAGAAGAGAATGAATTACATTTCAAAATGATTCTGCCTTCTAATTAAGTGGATATTGTGAGAGGCTCCCGGCCGCACGGCGCTTGCGCTGAGCCCGCCGTAGGATGTGACTTCTCCATCAACGTGCAGGACTTCTAAGGGAAGGGGGCGAAGACCTCTTTTGTGTTCCACAAACTGGGAAGAGCCGTGTCTGTGGTGGTGGAACAAGGACCCAAATTCCAGGGGCCCATGGTTGACAGATGCTGCCCTCGATGTGGTTGTGGAGGAATGGCAAACCACATCAGACAGGTGGCTCTGAGGCTGAAGGTCACACTGTCTTCTACACCTGTACTGACTGCAGGTTCCAGGAGAAGGAAGACTCTTGATCTTACTGCCGAGCTACTCGGCACTACCTTCCTCTCCTCTCCCTTGGAAGGTGAAGGATACTGAGTCTTCAAATCCCCTGTCCATCCCCTCTGGTCACAATGTCTTGCTCCCAGTAGGAGTATCAGAACCTTGAGTGGAGACTGCCATTGTCCTCAGGTCTCTTCTAAAGTTATATTCGTAAAAAAAAAAAAAAAAAAAAGTGAGAAATGTTGGGAAACCAAGATAGGAATTAGAGGTACCAGTTGGAATCATATTAGATATAATCTTAAAATCAATGTGCTAAAGCATAACACATTGGCTTAGTGCATTGTTGAAGATAATGAGATGTCAGAAGGCACTGAAAAATAGAGCAGGAAATAAAAAAGATAAGAAGTGCTGGTTAAGAGACTTTGGAAATTTGCAGCCAATGTACTAGAATGAAAACGATGCTGGGGAAATGTTTCTACAATATTGGTTATTTAGATGATGGAGACAAATGTTCCATCTCAAACAGAGAAGGAAATTGGACAAAATACAAAATAAAAATGCTCTTGAAGACCTCAGAGTGAAGAAATGCCATTGGAAACAAATGGGATAAAGATTTGGGGTCAAAAGAATACTGAGGAAAGTATATCTATATCAGGAAATGGAAGCTTTTCCTCAAGCATCTGTCTATTCTGAAAGTGGGAATGGAGGTGCAGAGAATCTAGTTAAGCATTTGAGGAGATGCAGAGAGCTTGTGGGGGAGACATTACCTTAAGATTGAGCCCAAAATGACTTTACCCTAAGAATAAGCCAAAACCAAACAGATACCTGTGCTTCCAGGGAATAGTCATATGTTTGAAAGTTCTCTATCCAATTAAGCTACATGAAATAGATAGTTCCTAAGTGACTTAAAGGAGTAAAAGTGCATCACCCAAAGAAGAAAACAGTATTTTAGTTATCAATTTGTCTCTTAAATATTTCAGGCTTAGCATTCAGTGCATATAAAAACAAAACCAAACATACAGGAAAATGATATCATTTTATAAAAGTCAAAGAGAAATGAGATCTATGGGGGGCCAAAGATAGTGAAGTTTTCAGAGACAGATTTAATACAACATATTTCAAGGGTTCAAGGAAATAAAAGTAATGATTGAGAATGTGGACACAGAACAGAAAATTCCAGAAAATCAACAAATGAACATTCTACAATGGGAAAATAAAATAACAAATTAAGGACTCATTTGTTGCTTATTACAGCATTTAATAGATAGCTTAGAAGAGAGATAAAGCAGAAGAATAACAGCAGAATTAACACAGTAAACTATGGAAAATATAGAAAATGTCATAAGTATAAAAGGGAAATAGTAAAATACTGCAGAGAGAGGACAGTGAGAATGAGTTAAGGAAATAACAGCTGATGGTTTTTCAGTATTTTCAATTTCTTTTACAATTTTCATATCTAATTTCCAAAACTAATAATATGCAGTACATGAAAAGACACAGTGGGACAAAAAATTGTGAGATATAGAAAATGGACTTATTCACTTAAGGAACGGTCTTTCATTTCCTACTGCTCCATATTTTCACATTTATCATGAAATAGGTGTCCATATATGTTTTGGTCTCCATCTGCACTCTCAATTTCTTATATGTTTGCTAGAAGAAACTGAATTAATTACATAGAGAATTGCTGTGGAAGGAATGGCTTCTTTCCCTCTATTTCTTCATGAATTCCCTTTATAGTCTTTCCCCTTTGAATTTCCATATGTATTTTAGACTCAGTGTCATTGATTGAATATTGAGTATTCCAATTCAGGAACCATATATAATTGGATATTGATCTGGCTTGAGTAGGTTTTTGACCAATCAGACTCAAATGGACATATCTGTTCATGTGTACCTGTTGTATTTCAAGATATAATTCAGTACTTCAGAGGTGTGTATAAATGCACACATTGTACCTTACCTTCCTGTGAATCAGAACTTCACCTGAATGTTTACACACCATTGAAGAGTAGTTCCTGTTTATGGGCAAAGGAAACCTCCTCCTCCACGTGCAGTTTGGGAAAACCCACTATGTTGGGCATCAGTCTTCACAATGAAATGAAGCAACATTGAATTACTGTTAGATGACTTCTCCCTGTTACCTGGTACCTTGTAGAGAGAGCTCTAGAGTATCATTTGTCAGCTTGTCATGTGGATAAATGTATGGATTTTGCCTTCAAAATTCTATCACTTTTTCTTCTCTGCATGCAATATGCATACGTTCTTAGCCCTATCCCTAGGCCCTATCCCAAAACCTAACCTCATTTTCTGTAAGTTGAATTTTTCTTCTTTCAATTTCCATAAAGAATAAAATGAAATACTAAAAATGTCTTTTCAAATTTTTGGATGTTTGTCCTAGGTTGCTGTAGTTTAATAGTATGTTGTCAAGGCTACCCAGATGCAATGAAAGCCTAAAATATAAACCTATAACTGTGAGGTGATAGCATACTAGACAAATGTACTCCTGGAGCCTTAAGAATACCTTAGCCACCATCAGTGTATTTCATATGATGAAACTAGAGTAAAAACCTAAATATATCTTTTACAGTCTGAATTCTAAATAAGATTGTGACCTTTTAGTAGATAATTCTCTTCTGCCCTCCTTATTCTCCTTTCCCTCTGGGATCACTTCAGTTTCTACTGTATTATGGTATAACCAATTTTCATTGTTATAGGTTCCAAATCATTGTTTTGTTTTTGTTGTTTTTTCATTCTTCATATCAGAGTTCTTCATTAATTTCAAAAAATACACTAAGTGGTTGGTGTTATACAATAAATCTCCTGGTTTAAGAATTAATCACCATTGCCTTCATTGTAGGGCACTAACCCAATTTCCCTTTGGCAATCAGCATCAATCCCCCTGGCCAATAAACTTTCATGTTTCTATAAATGAATGAGTAAGAATAATATTGACTATGGCTGCCTGACACAAATGTCTTCTCCTTTTGGATACTGATTCTTCTCAATAGCACTCAGGTACTTGTCATGACATGAAAATACTGGCCCCATAAGATGGGTCATAGGAAATGTACATTGTTAAAAGAATAATCAAATTGTGTCCCTGGGGTATTTAAAACTTGGACTGACACAATCTCTCTTCATTGATAGATGTGAATATAAAATTTAGGAACTGACTTTGTATTATCAACATGTGATCAAGTCAGGTCTAGTGAGTATCTGAGAAACTTATGCAAAGAGAAAAGAGAGATACAAGATGACAAAAAATGCCAGGTACCTGTTATTTCACATTTGTATTCTTATCTAGTAATAAAACTGGGACCTTTTATAAGAAGTCAACACTTACCTTGATATTTAAATCTTATTTTAAGGGAATAATAAAAGCAAAAAAATAATTTTAAAGTACAATAAAATTTCATAATTGCAATGATATAAGGGTTGATGAGGGCTAATTGATGTGGTTTTTTCTTATATCTCTAAAGTGGTGAAATTTATAGTACAATTGGCTGTAAATATGAGGGTTGATTTCTGAGCTCTCAGTTCTAGTACATTGGTTTATATGCCCATCCTTGTGCCAGTACCAGGGTGTTTTGATTACTGTGACTTTGCAATACATTTTAAGATCAGGAAATGGAAGTCCTCCAACTTCATTCTTTTTGAAGATGGCGTTACTTATTTACGACACTTATTCTTCCTTTTAAATTTGAGGACTGGCTTGTCCCTTTCTGCAAATAAAGTTATAGGAATTTCATGGAATCCATAAATTGCTATGGGTAGCCTTGGCAACTTAACTTATTCAGTCTTCAAATCCATGAACAGGAAATACACTTCCATTTATTTAGGTGTTCTTTATTTCTTTTAGCCTTTATGGTTTTCTGTGTATAAGTCCTTTATATCCTTGTTAAGATTAATTTCTAGACATTTAATTATATTAGTTGCTATTAGGAATGGATTTTTTCTTGATTTCTTCTGATTTTTCATTGCTAGTGTATAGAAACACCACTGATTCTGAGTGTTGATCTTGTATCCCACCATTTTATTGAATTCATTTATTAGCATTAGGAGCTTTCCTGAGGTTTTTTTTCCAGGAATTTCTGTATATAGGATCACAGCATCTGCATATAGGGAAAGATTTACTCCTTTCTTTCCAGTTTGGATGACTTTTGTTGCTTTTTCTTGTCTATTTGCTCTGGAAAGAACTTACTACACAATGTTAAATAGCAACAGTAACAGTGATCATCCTTGTTTTGTTCCTCATCTTAGAGGGAAGGCTATCAGTCTTTCACCATTAAGCAGGATGTTGGTTGTAGGCTTTTCATATATGCCCTGTATCAGGCTGGGAAATTTTCCTTCTATTCTTATCATTCTAAATGTTTTTATCAACAAAGCATGCTGGATTTTGGGCAAATGCCTTTTCTGATTGAATGAGATAACATGTGTTTTTCCCTTCATTCTGCTAATGTGATGTATTACATTATGTGATTTTCTTATGTTGAACCAACCTTGCATATCAGGCATAAATCCTACTTGATCATGGTGTATAATTCTTTTTAATATGCTGTTGGATTCAGTTTGCTAGTATATTCTTGAGGAATTTTACATCTATATTCATAAGACTTATTCTTCTTTAGTTTTCTTTTCTTATGGTATCTTTATCTGGCTTCAATATGAAGGTGAGATTTGCCTCATACAATGAGTTAAGAAGTGTTCTCTCTTCAATTTTTTGAAAGAATTTATGCAAAATGGGAATTAAGTCTTCTTGGAATGTTTGGAGGAATTCCCCTATGAAGCCATCTGGTCCTGGGCTTCTCTTAGTTGGGAGGCTTACTGTTTCAATTGCTTTACTAATAACTGGTTTGTTGAGATCTTCTATTTTTTCTTAAGTCAATGTAGGTAGTTTGCATGTTTCTAAGAATTTTCCATTTCATCTATTTTATCCAATTTATTGGCATACAGATATTTATAGTATCCACTTATAGTCCTTTTTTTGTTCCAATGGGGTTGGTAGTACTGTTTCCATTTTCAATTCTGATTTTCATCATTTGTATCCTCTCCCTTTTTTTCTTTGCCAGTCTACCTAAATGTTTTTTGATTTTGTTGATATTTTCAAAGAACCAACTTTTTTTTTGTTACTAAAAAGAGTTTATTGGGAAATGGGTGAAAAGAACAGAGCTTGCTGGGAAATGCAAGAGAAGGATGGAAATACACATCAAAATTTGATGTGGAATCTTCTAGGCAGAGAAAATGGGTTTTGGCTTGTGTGGTTATTATTTAAGGTATCAGTTATTCCTCCTGTTGCTAATGCTAAGGGGAGGGGGCCCAGATGTTATTGAATATCCCACCAATGGTGGGCACCAGTAGTGTCACCTGTTTGGAATATCTGGGACCCTCCTCAATTCTGGGACCCTAAAGTCAAGGTCAAGGTCTTGGCAGCTTCTCACTGCCATCTTGTCTGTTGGCCATGTTGTCTGTCAACCAAGTTGTCTGCCAGGCCTGCTGCCTTCCCCCTTTCACTATAATAACCTGCCTCAACTCCCCCCTCAAACAGTTAATGCCCTTATTTTTAAGGGGACACTGAGAGGCATTGATCATTCTTCTGTAGCTACTTCCTGTTGAAGAATCACATTTTGATTTTGTTGATTCTTTTGTTGTTTTCTGTTTCATTTATCTCTACTCTCATGTTTAGTTCCTTTCTTCTTACTTTGGGTTCAGTTTACTTTTTTCCCTAGTTCTTCTAATTTTGAGGTTAAGTCACTGATTTGAAGTATTTTTTCTTTTTCAATGTAAGCACTTAGATGTAGAGTGTGAGGTTAATTTCACTGTTAAATTTCTTGAGCCTGATAACTGCACATAAGGTGATTAAATAAGTGAATATCCTTCCTCAGAAACATACAGGGAAGTGTTGTGTTTGAGGATTACATGTACAACCTGCTTTCAAATGTTCAGAAGATAGATAGTAGATAGGTAGATAGATAGATAGATAGATAGATAGATAGATAGATAGATAATATAATGATATAGCCAAAATGGAAAAAAATAGATAATATAATGATATAGCCAAAATGGCAAAATGGATCTGGGTACCGTGGGTATGGGATTATGTTGGAGTTCTCTGTATGGGGTTTGTATTATTTCTGCAACTGTCCTGTAGATTTGAAATTATTTCAATATAAAATATTAAAAAAATAATATGTTGCTAAAGAGTCAGATGCAAGCTAGCAATCCTTGTGGTCAATGCAGCCCTTGTATGAACAGTGAAAAGAGTAAGATGAGAGTGAAACCAAAGATCACACAGACAGAATGTACATGCTTGAAATCTAAAGACTTGAAAATACCAATATTTCTCCCTTAGTTTTAAAAATGAAATTAGTAAAGTTGAGTTGAGTCTCTATGCGGGGCCTGTCATAACCCCTCTTACACTCTAACACACTTTCAAGACCAGGCAGACATAATTCAAGGAGGGCACTGACAGTTGGAGTCTTATCTGATCACCATGACCTGGCTTAGGTGTCCCAGGCCACAGAATGAAAAGTTTATGTGGCCAGCTTTGGGGGTCTGCAAGTCCTCTACCATGATACCTCCAAACCAGTAATCCAGATGGTTACAGTATGGGAAGACATTTATCTCTTTCTTTCCTAAGGCAGTCAGGAAAAATCTAGGGTGGCCATCCCTGCTGGTCTACAGAGCTAAGTCCATATCCCCTGGGTCATGAGATGTGATCACTGATGCATGGGTCAAGGTGTGGGGAAAGACCCCTCCCCCACATCCACTGAGGTCTGCCCTGGTTGCCAGGCAGTGGGAGATTCCTGGCAGGATGCTCACCATAGGGTTCTATCTTGTGTTGTGGCAACAGGTTCCTGGCAACCTGAGGTGACTCAGCAGAGGCCTTGGGAGCCTTGTATGGTCTGCTGATAGTCTTGATGCTCTGCACAATCCTGATCTTGGTGGCCTTGTGCCAAGTGTTGGCAGCTCTGCCAGAGGACTTTATACAAAGCCCAGATCTCCAAGGAATGCTGTGGAAAATGGTGACTTGGATAGTTATAGTGGGGATTTTTATTTTTAAATCAAATTATGATGGAAGGAGAGACAAAAAACTGGCCACTGACATTTCTGCTCTTCTAGAGGGAGCACAACAAATTGTTGATAAATTTCACCACACTGAAAAAGAATTTGGAGACTTTAAATCAACTATAACAGAAGCCAAACTCAAGAATGAAGTATCAGAAATTGTACATGTGAAGCCCATGAATAAAGAACTGGAAAGCCACAACTCTTTACTTGGACTTAAAGTAGTTGAGTCTAGAAAATCATGTAAAGGAGACATATCTATATGTTTACAAGAAGTTCACCTGATGGCTGACACGACAAACAAAACTCTGACCTTAGAAGACTCAACAAGGCAAATCCAACATCAAGTAGTTCCAACCAAATCATCCTTCAGAATCTCTCAGGTGAGTATAGAGCAGTTTCCCACATCAGTGACAGGGACTTTGGAGGAAAATTCCAGGCTTGAAAGAAGCATAAAACTCTTTTCACAGGAATCTCAAAAATGGAAGGGAAAGTTGGGCATATTTACTAAAGAGAGAAAAATCTCAGAAAACTCTAAACTACCTATGGAGTCATTCTTAGTAATAAAGTGGCTCAGATCAAACCTCCAGGTGAGCATTTGCTTAAGATTTGTGATTCAGCTGCTGTTCTTGAAGATAATATAGATCTTTGGAACATGGAATTGGGTGTACTGAAGACATCAGAAAATGGAGACCTCATAGTGGAAGAATCTAAAGGAGTGTTGATTGATGGTGTATGGTAACAGAAGAAAAAATTATTTAAGAAATCTAAAGAACTACACTGCACAGAGAGCCTTAAGTAAAACCATGGTCTTTAATTAAATAGTACAATTGTAAGAGTGTGCTATGATGAACTGTAACTACTGATGTTCCATTTCAAGGTGGTAGTGGGGTGGTATATGAGAATCCTGAATTTTATGCATGTTTATTCTGTGTACCCATAACTTCTCTAATAAAGAAAAAAATGGTTTCTATTATACAAATAAAATGATAGAAAAAAGAAGAACAAACAAAAGGTAGGAAAAATAGAACAAACACCAAAAGAATAGATTTAAACCCAACCATATCAATAATTGTATTAAAGAAAAATTGTCTAAACAATTCAAGTAAAAGGAAGAGGTTGATTTTATTTTAAATAGCAGAACCAATTATATTATTTCCACAAGAAACCCACTTTAAATTTATAAATACAGTTTATCATGTAAAGATCAATATACAGAAATTTGAAATAGCTGTGTTAACATTAGAAAAATTACATTTTGGGGCAAAGAAAATTATGAGGGATAAGGAGCAACATTTCAATATAATAAAGAGTTCAATTCACCAAGACTAAATATTGTTTAATTCAAACTACATGAAATAATGTTGCTACTACTGAATGGAAAAACAGAAAAATCAACAATTTTATTTGGATATTTCAAAACCCTCCCTGAAAAAAAATAGAAAATAAGCAGAAATTCATTATAAATATAGAGAAGACTTAACCTATATAATCACTAGCATAACCAAAAGATATTTATAGAACACCTAGCCAAAGAACTACAGAATAAAATGTCTTTGCATGTGCATGCATTCCACAAGAAAGAGTATACTCCGAGTCATAAGACAAATTTCAAAAATTACAAGTGATTGAAATCATGCAAAATATATTATTTTAACCAACAGAATTAAACAAGAAAACTATACGGACCTACTTCAGAGTGGCAGGAAGCTCAGATCATAGACAGTGGTTTCATTTCATTCTTGTACTTCTTGATTTCTTATATACCAGTAGTACATAGCAGCAGGGCCACTTTAGAATAATCATTATAATGTACATCGGGCAAGGATGATCATAATAATTGCTTCATCATCATGATATTTTGTATCAAATACTTAATCAAAATTTCCCTTGGGACTGAAATACAGCCTATTAAAGTTTGGTTAATTTGTATATTGAAAAAATATTGGTATTACAAGAAACAGCTGCCTTGATATTCTATATCAGAGAGTGACACCTTCTCCCCACAATTGTCAAACTCAGCATGTTTACAAACTAGGAATTCTAAATAAAGTGATGGCTTCATCCCTTTGTGGACACTGGTACAGGTATGTGCTGTAAATCTTTCTCATAGCTTCTACCAGATTAGTGGTCATTACCAGTGTGCCTTTAAATTGGGAAAGTAATATACCAAGACTTTGAACTATTTTACTAATTAATGATTCAACAAAAATCACTTAATTAAAATCAGGGCTTAAAAATTATGGTGATCAGTTCATAAGTGAACTCTTGACAAGAAGCTGTGTATGGCCAGAAGTATGGATTGATAGCAATGTATTTTAGAGGTGGGTAATGGTTTAGTCAAATTCCTGTGGATTTGAATGGAATGTAATTAGAATGTTGGTGATAATGATGTCCAGGAGAGTTATGTGGGTGAATTTCTTGGAATAGCTACAGAATGTGAGAATATTTATATCTCATGGAAATGATATCAAAGGAATCCACTTCTGAGAATGTTCTCAATCACCAGGTGGACAAAGTGAACCTTTCTGTGGATATTATACTCCTTCTTCTGCACAGTTCTTACCCAATAGGCCTACAAACAATGTAGCAATGGAGTCATGGACCATGATGAATGGACTCAACAACGTAAACCTATTCTCATGAAGATTCACCTGGATAGCAAGTGGCCAGCTGAGAGCAGAGATCCTTGTTGAACCCTCCAGCCCATTCCTCATAGAACCAATCATTTGTGGTGGGCTGATTACATAGAGGCCCTATTGATTTGTTCTCATATAGATCCTTACTGTGGATATGGATTTTCATTCCTTAACTGCAATGTTTTTTTATCAGTATCCCTATCTATTGAGTTACTGAATGCCTTCTTTGCCATTATGGGATCTCACACAACATTCTTACTGATGAACTCATTTTACAGCAAAATGTGGTGAGCAAAAGGCTGACACACATGGCAATCAGGTGACTTGGTGAAATTAACCTAATGATGACTCAGTCATGACCCTAGCTGGAAAACAACTCTCTGGAAAGGATATTTCTCTTTCCATTTAGATTCTGAGTTCATCCCCAGTGTTTAAGCAGCATTTTCATTATGGTACATGTCTACTAAATGTTAGATGAATTTATATCTGAGTTTATACCTGAATAATTTAAAGGAATATGTATTGAAGTATCTTTAAATTTTCTTATTAGAAAATTTGACCAAATAAAGATACATGTATTAATTTAATTATAAAAATGAATTATTTTTCATAAACCCAACTAATTTAATATGTGTAGAAGACAAAGTATTAATAAGCAAGTAGTGAACCTATACATCATGGAGTAGATAGCACAGAAAATGCATGGAATAAAAGAAATATAAGATAAAATTTCTGATCATGAGTAGTTCACATTCTAGTTAGAGAACTGACAAATAACTACAATATAGATGAATGATGTATGTCTTCTGAAAGTACAATATGAATAAGGATTCATTTTTTTTCATTCCTAGGAGACTCGAGAACAACTTCACAAAGCAGTTGATCTTTCAGCTGGATCTTGATAGATTCATAAGCAAGCAACATAAAGAGAATAAGAAGTGGCCTTGTGAACAAATTATATAAAGATCATTTATGTAACAAGAAAGAACTGTGCAAAAAACATGGTATAGCTAGAGACAAGTGAGTTTAGTTAAGTATGTTTGGATAGAGAGAAACACATGCTAAGACTGGAAAGGTTGGTTGTTGCCAGATAGTGGAAGCTTCTGTAAACCACGCTAAGTAATTTGGGATTTTCCCTGAAGGAAAAATTGGAGGATTTCCAACTGGAAAATCACTTTCCTGCCTGTGCAAAGCATATGCTACAGCAGGGAGAAACTGGATAAAGAGAGGTAGACAAGATGGAGAAAAGGAGACAAATCAGAGCAGCATATAGGGGATAAAATTGCACATCACCTCTCTAAGATATGCCCAGAAAGAATAAGGCAAAAAGAACTATAATATTTCTTGATTAAATCTTTGCATCATATTCTAAATGAAAGTTTTAATTTCTGTAGTTATTCATCTCAGATTTATTCATCATAACGGAGTTATGATCAGTTTGTGTTTGTATATATCATTCATCATCTGCTAATTTTGAAACATATTGCACAAGTCCTTGAAATCACTAATATGGAGGTTAATTCTCTTGTGCTAGTACAGATACTCTGAGGAAAGAAAAAAATTTAAATCCCATTTTAGGTAATAATAGAAAATGATAGCTGTTTCTTCAGAGTAGATTTCCTTGAAAACCCAGAGTGGATTTTCATGATCCCCACTCCTAGTGTTCAGAACCATGTAATACCTCCTCGAGTGTAGGTGGGATCTGTGACTTGCTTGTAGCCAATAGAACATGCCAATGGTGATGGGATTACATTCTTGTGCTTACATTATATTATATGACTGTCTTGATAGATATCTTGCTCTAGAGACCCTTTTTGCTGGCTTTAGTGGCCATGTTTGAAAAGACCACACAGCCAGGAACTGTAGGTGGACTCTAGGAACAGAGAGGCAAGCAGCCACTTGCATTGCATTACATTACATTGCACTGCATTGCCCAGTGATAGCAAGGAGCTGGGGTCCCCAATCCTACAACTGCAAGGGAATGAATTTTGCCCAAGACTAATTGAACCTGGAAGCAGATTCTTCACCAGAAGATCCCGCAAGTGAAAGGGAGCTTTGATCAACACCTTGATTGTGAGCTCATAAGCAGAGGACTCAACTAACTGGCTCCTGAACTACTGATTCACAAAAACTATGAGGTAATATTGTGTGCTGTGTAAAGCCACTAAGTTTTTGGTGTGTTTTTTTTTTTGTTGTTGTTTGTTTGTTTCTTGTTATTTGGTCTCAACTTTTTTTTTAAGATTTATTTATTTATTTATTTACCTTTTCCCCTCCACCTGGGTTGTCTGTTCTCTGTGTCTATTTGCTGTGTCTTCTTTGTCCGCTTCTGTTGTCATCAGTGGCACGGGAATCTGTTTTTCTTTTCCTTGCGTCATCTTGTGTCAGCTCTCTGTGTGTGTGGTGCCATTCTTGGGCAGACTGCACTTTCACGCTGGGCGTCTCTCCTTATGGGGCACACTCCTTGTGCATAGGGCTCCCCTACACTGCAGGGATACCCCTGCATGGCAGGGCACTCTTTGCATGCATCAGCACTGCACATGGGCCAGCTCCATACGGGTCAAGGAGGCCCGGGGTTTGAACTGTGGACCTCCCATGTTGTAGATGGACACCCTAATCACTGGGCCAAGTCCGCCACCATTTTTGGTGGTTTTTAAATGCAGCAATAGAAAACTAATACACCCCTAAATTTAATAACTCAAAATACTTTGCACATCACTGAAATCTGAGATGCTTCTTTCTTTATGCTATTTAACTGATTCAAATTGAATGTATTAAACAATTACTTGGATGAAGAAGAAATGAGAGAAGAGAAGGGAGAAGTGCTCAGCAGAGAAAAGATGACAAGATAGGAGGAAGGCAGGAGCACAGGGTTAGAAAGCACAGAGAAGGGTGATTTAAGTAGGTAAAATTTTGGCAACTAATCACATTTCAGAACTATAGAGTTATTAACTTGGCACCATTTAAACTTCTTTTAAAATCCCTTCCTCTTCTCAGTGTTGTGATCTTAAAGCTGTACCTGTCAAATGAGGACCTGACTAGCTTGGGGGCTTCTTTGTTTCCTGGATACACCAGACCTAGGTTGGTTCATGGGGACACACTAACAATCAAATTCCTCCCCATCCAGAAATCCTGGGAGAGGAAAGGGGAACAGGAGTGGGTGAGGTCAAAGAGAGAGGGCCTCCCCTGGGCTGAAAGCTGCACTTAGAGCTTATTCAAACTCTGTCAGGCACTTTATGACAACTAGAATATTTCACATGTATGATTTCCCCTTAATATGGACTAGAGTGGACTCGTGGTATTCTACTATAGAACTATTGTGATTCTAGCAATGGAAGAAATTGTATCATTGATGTGAAGACAGTGGCCACTTGAGGTGTTGAAGGCCAGGAGTGGGACAAAGAGGTATAATTTGGGGCCATTTTCAGTACTTGGAATTGTCCTGAGTGACATTGCAATGACAGATATGGGTCATTATATATACGATCATAACCTACAGAATGAAATGGGAGTGTAAACTACAATGTAAATTATAATCCATGCTTAGTGGCAATATTCCAAAATGTGTTCATCAATTGCAATGAATGTATCACAGTAATGAAAGAAGTTGTTAATGTGGGGAAGGATGGGAGATGAGGGGAGTAGGGCATATGGGAATCCCTTATTTTTTTTATGTAACGTATATAATCTAAGTATCTTTAAAAATATATAAAAAGGGGAAGTGGACTTGGCCCAGTGGTTAAGGCATCTGTCTACCACATGGGAGGTCTGCAGTTCAAACCCTGGGCCTCCTTGACCCGTGTGGAGCTGGCCCATGTGCAGTGCTGATGCGCGCAAGGAGTGCTGTGCCACACAAGGGTGTCCCCCGCATAGGGGAGCCCCATGCGCAAGGAGTGTGGCCTGTAAGGAGAGCTGCCCAGCGTGAAAGAAAGTGCAGCCTGCCCAGGAATGGAACCACACACATGGAGAGCCGACACAACAACACAACAGCAAAGATGATGCAACAAGAAGAAACACAGATTCCAATGCTGCTGACAACAACAGAAGCAGACAAAGAACATGCAGCAAATAGACACAGAGAACAGACAACTGGGGCAGGGGGGAGAAGGGGAGAGAAATAAATCTTTTAAAATATATATATATAAAGTATATTAAAAAAGATAAAAGAAAAATCTAAGAGTAAATATACAATGCCTATATTTTTCTCATGCCTTATACAATTCCTTAAGTAACACTGGCCAACCTAAATGATCTTTAGTTGGAGCAATTTTTTCCCTATTCTTTATACTCAAAAGTATTTCTGAGTTTTCAGGACAATATTTTCTTTTTTATTGTTGGACAAAAATGAGAAAAAACAGGAGAAACAAATTGTACATCAGAAGTCTTATTTTTCTCTACATGTGGGCAGTATTTGGAACACAAATATTGCATAAGTTTTATAGATTCATTTTTATTATGAAAAAGTTGTCAATCTTTTTGAATGCAGATTTTTAGAAGATAAATGATACACTGAAAATTGTAGAGTATGAATTGTAGAGTGTAAAGTGTAGTTATGAGCAAATACTTATAAATTTTCTAGTCCTGACATTTCTGTATTTTGTCTGAAGAGAAGGAATAAGAGAGTGAAACTCTAAAGTACAGGTACTTGGATATGAATCTTCATATTAGATGTCTTCTCCATTATGAAGTCATCTTTTTTAAAGTGCAGAGAACTGCACAGCTTAGAAGAAAACAAGGTATGTATGTTCTGAAATTATTTGGCCTCAGAGATAAAGTATACACTTTAGTGACCACTGGATGCACACATGTAGTTCCAGAAATTATCAACAGTCTGAGATAATAAGCAAATTTATTTTAAAATTTTTAAATGATTTGTCAAAGCAGACATGGTTATAGAAGTTTTTCTGCCAGGACTTTAACTCCTTTCTGCCAAACATTAAATTCATTCCTTAAGGTTTAAGGGAAAACATATTGAGAAAGTAGTTTCTGATAATGCAAGAAAAGCATCTCTGTTATTTCCTTCTTTCTACTACCTTTGGCATAAGTTTCTTGTTCTTCTAATTCCTCCAGGTGTGCTATAATGTCTTTAATTTTAGCTCTTTCTTCTTTTTTAATGTAGGCATTTATGGCTGTGAATTTCCCTCTCAACACTACTTTTGCTGATTCCCATAGGTTTTGTTACATTGTGTTGTCATTTTCATTTTTTCAAGATTGTTACTGATTTCTTCTGCAATTTTCTCATTCACCCACTGATTGTCTAAGACTGTGTTTTTTAACAGCCATATCTTTGTGCCTAATCTGCTTTTATTCCCCATACTGATTTCTGGCTTCATTCCGTTGTGTTCAGAAACATCAGCAGAAAAACAATACAGCAAAAAACAAAAGAAAGGAAAAAAATAGAATGAATTAAAGGCCAGAGAGATGAGAAAAGAATCAAAGAAAAAAAAAATGAGAGAAAATGAAAAACATGAAAATATGAAGATCAAAAAAGAATGGATGGAATGGAAGGAAAGCATCAGAAGCCAGAAGACAGGAAAATGAAGGAAAGAAGACAAAGTAGGTTCAAAAAATAAGTAAATGAAAAAAAAGAAATAAAGAAAGGAAAAAGAACAAACAAGAAACAAAACAAGAATAAGGAAACAATCCAGGGAAAAGAGCCTTCCCTCTTAGGCCCCTAGGGACCTAACTCAGGCTGCTGGTGCTTATCAGTTAATCACCCTGCAGCCTGCCCTCCTCAGGAGATGTATCCAGTTTTATTCAATACAATAAAAGAAAAGGGGGTAAAAAATCCAGAAAAGCACAATAAACAAAAACCAGCCGGTAAAGCACCATAGTAGAAACTCAGCCTAGAGGTTCCCTATCACAAAGGGACAGATATATGCCTTATCTCTCCCCAGATCACTTCTCTTAGGAAGTACAGGGACTCACACCAGGGACATTCTGCACACAAATCAGGAATTCCCCCCACTAGGCCACAGCTGGTTTATAGACTTAACAGGCTTTTGAATGCTTATCTGGCTCTTCCCACCCTTGTTTCCCCTAGGCGAGTTGGACTTCTAGCAGTTTTTAGGGTGGTTTGGTGCCTGTCTCCCTAACCAAGTTCCTTTCTCCCAGGAAGGCTGGGTGTGACGGCCTGCCTAAGCAGAGACCCCCTCCCCTTTCCCCAGGGCAAACTCAGAGCTGACTTTTATCATCTGCAGTTTCAAAGGGTGACCAGGTGGGCAAACCCATGGAAAGGAAAACACTCTCCACCCTTCACCAGACTCCTCTTCCTCCCAGGAAATGCTCCCTCCCACTAAGCTGACTAGTGAGAACCAAGTGATCCACAGAGGGTGGGGTTTACCTCTCCTCAATTTCCAGCCACTTGAGGTGAGCAACTCATGGTTTTCCCTTGGGCTCTTTGACTATCCGGCTCCCTCCTGAGCCATGCCCTGCTGGCTCCAGCTCTGTGGATGCCCTAAGGACCTCACTCAGGTAGGATTTTACCCCATCTCTGCTGTTTTTTGCAAAAGAGCTAAGCAGCACCTACCTATATTGATGCCATTTTCCTAGAACCACAGTAAACCCCAAATAAATTTGATAATTGGTTTTTCCACTTCTGAAAAAAAGGTTGTTGGGATTTTTAATGGGATTGCATTGAATCTGAAAATCACTTTGGGTAGAATTGGCATCTTAATGATATTTAGACTTTCAATGCATGAATGTCCTTCCATCTATTTAAGTCTTCTTCAGTTTTGTTTAGCAATGCTTTGTAGTTTTCTCAATACAGGTTCTTTATGCCGTTGGTTAAGTTTATTCCTAAATACTTGATTATTTTGTTGGTATTATAAATGGATATTTTTTCTAATTTCTTTCTCAGATTGCACATCAGTAATGTAAAGAAACACTATTGATTTTTGTGTATTAATCTTGTAGCCCACCATTTTGCTGAACTTGCCTATTAGTTCTAGCAGCTTTGCTGTGGAATTTTCAGGAGGTTCTAGATATTGGGTCTTATCATCAGGGAATATTGAAAATTTTACTCTTCCTCTCCTATTTGGGTGCCTTTATTTCTTTATCTAGCCTAATTGTTCTAGCTAGACCCTCTAGCACAATATCCAATAACAATGGTGACAGCGGGCGTCCTTGTCTTGTTCCTGACCTCAGTGGGAAAGTTTCAGTCTTTCATCATTGAGTACAATGCTGGTTGTAAGTTTCCCATATATGCACTTTACCTTTTTGAGAAAGCTTCCTTCTTGTCCTACATTTTTTGGTATTTATCAAGAAAGGGTGCTGTATTTTGTTAAAAGCCTATTCTTCATCAATTGAGAGGGTCATGTGATTTATCTTCAATTTATCAATGTCATTTATTACACAAATTCATATTCTTGTATACCTGGGATAAAACCCACTTAATCATGGTGTATAAAATTCTTTTAATGTGCTTTTTGTTTCAGTTTACAGAAATTTTATTGAGGATTTTTACATGTATATTCATTAGAGATATTGCTCATTATTATTATTATTATTTGATAGTTTCTTTATCTGGTTTTGGTTTTAGGGTGATATTGGCTTCATAGAATCAGTTTGGTAACGTTCTTTCCTGGTCATTTTTTTGGAAGAGCTTGAGCAAGACCAGTATTACATCATCTTTGAATGATTGGTAGGATTCACCTGTGAAGCCATTTGTTCCTAGGCCTTTCATCTTTTGGAGGTTTTTGATAACTGTTTCTGCCTCATCACTTGTGATTGGTTTCTTGAGATCTTCTATTTCTTCTAGGGTCAGTATAGGTGTTTTGTGTCTTTCTAGGAATTTTCCATATCCTCTACATTGTCTGGTTTTTTGGTATACAGGTGTTCATAGTATCCTTTTATGATCTGTCTCATTTGTGCAGGGTCAGTGGTAATGTCCACCCTCATTCCAATTTTTATTTATATCCTCTCTTTTTTTGTCAGTCAGTCTAGCCAAGGGTTCATCAATTTTGGTGATCTCGAATAATCAGGTTTTGGTGTTGTTGATTCCCTCAATTGTTTGTGTGTGTGTGTGCACACAATTTCACTTATTTCTGCACATCTTTATTTCTTTCCTTCAGCTTGGTTTGGGATTAGTTGGCTATTCTTTTTCTAGTTCCTCCAGATGTGCAATTAGATCAATTTTAGTTCTTTCTTCTTGTTTCATGTAAGCATTGAAGTCTATAATTTTCCCTCCAGCACTGCTTTTACCATGTCCCATAGGTGTTGATATATTGTGTTCTCATTTTCAACATATCAAGATATTTGCTGAATTCTCTTGAAATTTCTTCTTTGCCCTACTGATTGTTTAATAGTGTGTTGTTTAATCTCTAAATATTTATGAATTTTCCATTTTTCAATCCATTATTTTCTAGCTTAATTCTATTATCATCAGAGAAAGTGTTTTGTATAATTTCAATGTTTTTAAATTTATTGAGACTTGTCTTGTCATAGTCTGTCTTGGGAAGGCTCCACGAGCACTTAAAAAGAATGTATATCCTGCTGTTTGGAGGTGCAATATTCTGTGTATGTTTACTGGATTTAGTCTATTTATCATATTATTCAATTTCTCTGTTTCTTTATCCTCTCTTCAGATCTTCTTTGTAATACTGAGAGTGCTGTATTGAAGATTCCAACTATTATTGTCAAGATATCTGTTTCTCCCTTCAATTTTGCCACTGTGTGCTTTATGTATCTTGGAGCAATATTTGTATGGAATATCTTCTCTCAACCTTACACTTTAGAGAAGTGGACTTGTCCCAATGGATAGGGTATCCATCTACCACATGGGAAGTCTGTGGTTCAAACCCTGGGCCTCCTTGACCCGTTTGAAGCTGGCCCATGCACAGTGCTGATGTGCACAAGGAGTGCCCTGCCATGCAGGGGTGTCCCCTGCATAGGGGGGCCCCATGTGCAAGGAGTGTGCCCAGTAAGGAGAGCTGCCCAGTGCGAAAGAAAGTGCAGCCTGCCCAGGAATAGCATCACACACATGGAGAGCTGGCACAACAAGATGAAGCAACAAAAAAAAGACACAGATTCCCTGTGCCTCTGACAACAACAGAAGTGTACAAAGAAGAACATGCAGCAAATAGTCACAGAGAACAGACAACGGGGGGGGGGGGGAAGAGAAATAAATAAAAATAAATCTTTAAAAAAAACAAAACAAAAAACCTTACACTTTAAACCTGGTTGTGTCCTTATGTCTGAGGTGAGTGTCTTGCAGACAACATATAGATGGCTCATGATTTTTTATCCCTTCAATCAGTCTATATGTTTTAATTGGGAGTTCAATCCGGTAACATTCTATATTATCACTATAAAGGCATTACTTCATCCATTTTGTCCTTTGGCTCTCTGTTGTTATATTATTCTATTGTCTGTTTTATCCTTTAGTTCACTCTTCCTACTACGCTTCATTTCTGAACTCTTCTCCAAATTTCTCACCTTTGTTTTTTTCCTTTCAGGCTGCAGCACTCCCTGTAGCATCTCTTATAATTCTAGTCTTTTTACCTGTTCTTTTTACATGTTCAGATTGTGAAAACTTAGAACTCAACCTCATTTTGAAGGACAGTTTTGCCAGGCACAGTAAATTAAATACATCATATCAGTTTCTTCTCTATGCTTTCTGATAAGAAGACAGCACTTAATCCTGTGATTTTCCCTTTTATGTGATGCTTTGATTTCCTCTTGCTGGTTTCAGAATCCTCTTTTATCTCTGGTATTTTTCACTCTGAATAATATATGTCTCAGGTATGTCTATTGAGAAATATTTTCTTTGGTGTGCATTGACCTTCTTGTATATTGATATTTATGTCTTTCATAAGAGTTCAGAAATTTTCATTAATTGTTTACTCAAATATTCTTTCTGCCCCTTTTCCTTGCTATTCTCATTCTGTGATATCAATAACACAAATGTTTGGGTGTTTCACAATGTCATTGAATTGTCATTCAATTCCATTCTATTCAATTCCCTGAGACTCTTCTCTTCCTTTTCTCCTATCATATCTAGTTCAGATGTCTCTCATTGAAATCACTAATTCTGTCTTGAATCAATTCAAATCAGCTCTTGTGTAGCTCTAAAATATTTTTAATCTCATCCATCATGTCTTTTATTTACATAAGACCTCTTACTTTTCTTTGCAGGCTTTCCAATTATTTATGCTCCCCAAGTGTCATCTTAATATCCTTGCTTTTTGATTGCTTTTTCAAATAGTTTGATATATTGGCTTTTAATTGTGTGATTCATTATTCTGGAAATTATTTGCTCTTACTTTTGTTTCCTTGCTTTTCAGAAACTTTCTTATTATTTTCCTCTATTGTCTTTGGTTTGAGGTCTCTTTTGATGTTTTTCTGCCTATTAAAATCACATTCTATTGTGAAAATTTTCATTTAAAATGACAAATCTATTATTGTCACCTTCAAATTTGGAATTTTCTCTGTGTATTCTACCAATTATTTTATTTTATTTTATTTTTTTATTTCTCTCCCCTTCCCCCAACTCCCATTGTCTGTTCTCTGTGTCAGTTTGCTGCATGTTCTTTGTCTGCTTCTGTTCTTGTTAGCGGCATGGGAATCTGTGTTTCTTTTTGTTGCATCATCTTGTTGTGTCAGCTCTCCGTGTGTGTGGCACCATTCCTGGGCAGGCTGCACTTTCTTTCACACTGGGTGGCTCTCCTTATGGGACACACTCCTTGAGCATGGGGCTCCCCTACATGGGGGACACCCCTGTGCAGCACAGCACTCCTTGCGCGCAACAGCACTGCATGTGGGCCAACTCCATACGGGCCAAGGAGGCCCAGGGTTTAAACGGCGGACCTCCCATATGGTAGACGGACAACCTAACCACTGGGCCAAGTCTGCTTCCCCAAATTATTTTAATTACATAAAGTGAGAACAATTCTTGCAGTAACTTGTATGTAGAGAAGTATCATCACAGACATTTCTGGCTAAGGCTAGAGATTAATGCCTGATGCACCTACACACATTTATGGAAACCTTCCAAAGCATCAATAAAATGCTAGTAGGTTGTTTTAGAATTTGTTCCAGAAAGTCTCTAATTATTTAAAGTTTAATATACTTCATATTTGTTCCCTTTAGCTATTTAGTAATTTGTTATTTACAAGTTCTACCATAATAGATTAACCTCCATTCACTAAATGAAAATTAAAGAAAACATTAGTGAAGATGCAGTTCTATATAGGGGTCTACTTATCGTATCTAAATGATGAAAAGTGAATTAATTTTGCAGTGTAGTGTTCATTCTAAACAGTTAAACATAAGGTACAACTATAGCACACAATCTGTGCCTTGTGGATTTAATTGATGCCATGTTTTAATGAATATCTAAAATATTTAATGCAAGTCAGTCCATTTGAAAGTATTATCAACTACAAAATTAATAATTAATAAAAATATATTTATTGCCTTCATTCCAACTTAACCAAACATCTTGCATATCTATGTGTGTATATCTGTATATCTGTGTATGTGTGTATGAAAATAAGTATATTGTACTTACTGATTTTTACATTTGGGATAAAAATAAGGATCTGGGAGTTTAAAATAGCTTAGGTAAATTGATGTTTACATATTATTGAGAACATTGTTTTTCATATATTCTTATCTGGAAGTTATAAGAAAATTAGACATGACCATATTTTTTAATCGTGTAATTTGTTGTTCAAAATAGAAGGAATAAAATTGCCCAACTCCCTTTATCTTAGAAATTTGTTTTAATTAATGATGTATCATGCCTCTTTCTCTTTCTTGACTTGGGTAAAAGAAGAGATTCCTACCCGGCATGGAGAGAAGGAATTGGACCATGGTGATCATGTTCTTATTGGGATATCTACCACTAAGGGCCATCTTATTCTTGATTTTTTATTGGCTTATTTGGTGACTGTCCTTGGAAGCACCCTCATCATTACACTGATCTTTATGGATTACAGTCTTCACTCACCCATATATTTCTTTCTCAGCAACTCTCTTTCAGGGACATATTAACCACAATCTGTGCTGTTCCCAAGATGCTAGCAGGATTCCAGTCATAAAGGAACAGAATCTCATTTTGTGAATGCTTCACCCAGTCCTGTTTCTACTTCCTTTCTGGATGCACTGTTTATCCTTTTTGCCATCATGTCCTATGACCCTAAGTGGCCATCTGCAGTTCCCTTCATCACCCTACAGTTATGACCAGCTCACTCTGCATCTATCTTGTCATACTCTCCTGGGTTTGTGGTTTTTCCTCATCTTCCCACCCACTATCCTTAAAGCAACACTGCCATATTGTGGCCCCAATGTGATTGATCACTTTTTCCATGACAATGCTCCACTCTTCCATTTGACCTGTTCTGACATATGTGCCATTGAGCTAATGGATTTCCTCAGTTCCCTTGTCCTGCTCATCAGCTCCCTCTTACTTACAGTGGTCTCCTATGTTTATATCATCTCCATCATTCTGAAGATACCTTCAGGACAAGAACAACGCAAAGCCTTTGCCACTTGTGCTTCTCACTTCACTGTGTTCTCCATGAGCTATGGGATCGCCATCTTTGTTTATGTCTGTCCCGTCTGCACCTCAATAAGATCCTCTTTATCCCCTCCCAGTGTCATCACACCTCTCCCAAATCCCTTCATCTTCAGTCTATGGAATGAATCCATGAAAAATGCCCTGAAGGACACCTTGTCCAAGTGCCATGAATTCCTTAAAAGGATGAGGTCCAAGTAATGGAACATTCGAGAATCATTCCAACCATGGGAAATCTCAGTCCTACTAAGGCTTATAGTCCACAACTTGATACTATAAACTGGAGATTACTATACTCCAATTATGTATTTATATCATTTCCAGTCATAAATAATATTTTGAATGGATTGCTATGTTTATGATATTTTAAGAGCTAAATAAATATTAAAAATTATAATGTCCTGGTGGTAATAGGATACTTGTGGAAGTAGATGTAGTAGTAATATGTGTGTTGATGTTAGTGCTACTGGTTAAGAATGATCAAAGAACAGTAGAGTAGTATATGAGTTTACTACTTATTTGCATTTATCTGTATGGGAATTGGAAAGAAGAAACAATTCAGCTCTGGGTCTGGTAAGAAGGGCATGCACATACACACACATATGAGAGAACATAGATAAAAAAATAAGTTCTGTGGTACATAAACTTCAATTGTAACTTAGCATTGATTATTATTGAGGTTATTGACTTTTTCCTTATTCATTTTAACTGTATTTATTTCTCATATTTTTTTCCCATGGATTTTGTCCTTAACATTTCATTTCTCTTTTATGTCAGTTTATGCATGAATTTTCATGAAGTCTTCATTTTATTCCATTTGCAAAGAAAGTTTCTTCTCCAATGAACTTGACATTTGTTTGTACCATAAATTTCACCACTTTAGAGATGTAAGAAAAACCAAATCAATTATCCCTCATCAACCCTTACACCATTGCCATTATGAAATTTTATTGTTTGGTACAATTAAGTTTTTTTTTTGCTTTCATCATTTCCTCAAAATAAGATTTAAATATCAAAGTAAGTTGACTTTCTTATAAAAGGTCCCAGCCTTATTACTAGATAAGAATACAAGAGTGGAACAATTGGTAGCTGGCATTTTTTGTCGTCTTGTACCTCCCTTTTCTCTTTGCATAAGTTCTTTAAGATACCCACTAGACCCGACTTGCTCACATGTTGATAACACTAAGTCAGTCCCTAAATTTTATATTCACATCTGTCAATGAGTAGAGATGGTATCAGTCCAAGTTTGAAATATCCCAGGGCACAATTTGATTATTCTTTTAACAATGTACTTTTCCTATGACCTCTCATATGTAGCCAGTATTTTCATGTCATGACAAGTACCTGAGTGCTTTTGAGAAGAACCAGTATTCAATAGGACAAGAGATTTGTGTGGGATTACCATAGTCAAAATTATTCTTATTCACTTTTAGAAACAGGAAAGTTTACTGACCAGGGGGATTGATGCTGATTGCCAAGAGGAAATTGAGTTGGTGCCATACAATGATGGCGATATAGATTAATTCTTGAATCAGGAGATTTACTGTATAACCACTTAGTTCATTTTTTTAAATGAAGAACTCTGATATGAAGAATGAACAAACAACAAAAACAAAACAATGATTTGGAACCTATAACAATTAATATTTGTTATACCATAATGTGGTAGAAACTGAAGTGCTCCCAGAGGGAAAGGAAAATAAGGAAGGCAGAAGAAAGTTATTTACTAATAGGTCATAATCTTATTTAGAATTTGGACTGTAAAAGATATATTTAGGTTTTTACTCTTTTCTTATCACATGAAATATATTGATGTTGGCTAAGGTACTCTTCAGGCTCCAGTCTAATATGCTATCACCTCATAGTTACAGGATTGAATTTTAGGTTTGCATTGCATCTGGGTAGGCTTGATATATACTACTAAATGACAACAACTTAGGACACATCCAAAAATTCATAAAGATATTTTTAGTATTTCATTTTATTCTTTATGGAAATTGAAAGAAGAAAAATTTCAACCTACAGAATATGAGGTTAGGGTTAGGGATAGGGATAGGGTTAGGGTTAGGGATAGGGACACAGATAGGCATAGGGATAAGGACACATGCATATTACATGCTGAGAAGAAAAAGTGATATTTTAAAAATAAATAAAGAATTTAAAAAAAAAAGAAAAGAAAAAGTGATAGACTTTTGGAGACAAAATCCATACATTTTATTCACCTGACAAGCCAACAAATGATACTTAGAGCTCTCTCTAACAAGATAGCAAGTAATAGTGAGAGGTCATCAAATAATAATTCAATGTTGCTTCATTTCATTGTGAAGATTAATGCCTAACATAGTGGGTTTATCCAAACTACATGAGAAGGAGATTTCCTTTGCCAGTTAATAGGAATGACTTTCCCATGGTGTGTAAACATTCAGGTGAAGTTCTGCTTCACAGGAAGATAAGGTAAAATGTGTGTATTTAAACACACTGCTGAACTATTGAATTATATCTTGAAATGCAACATGTACACATGAACAGATATGTCCATTTGAATCTGGTTTGTCAAAAACCTACTCAAGCCTGACCTATACCCAATTATATGTGGTTCCTGATTTGGAACACTCAATATTCAATCAATGACATTGATTCTAAAATATGTAAGGAAATTCCAAAGAAAAAGAATATCAAGGGAATTTTTGAAGAAATAGTAAGAAAGAAGCCATTCCTTCCACAGCAATTCTCTATGTAATTAAGCCAGTATCTTTTTGTGAACAGTATAAGAACTTGAGAGTGCAGATGGACACCAAGGCATATATGGACACCTAATTCATGATAATTGTGAAAATACAGAGCAATGGGAAATGAAGGACCTTTCCTTAAGTGAATTTCATTTTGAACAGCTCCATTTTTGTATCTCACAGTTTTTTGCCTCATCCTGTCTTTTCGTGTACTGCATATTATTATTATTTTGGGGCATTATATATGAAAATTGTAGAAGAAATTGAATATACAAAAAAATTATTAGCCATTATCTCCTTAATCATTGGTTCTGTCACATTCTCTCTTTCCTCTCTATGGTATTTTACTGTTTCCCTTTTATACTTATGGACTTTAATGTATTTTCCATAGTTAAGTTTGTTTTAACTCTGCATATTTTCTTCTGATTTATCTCTCTCCTCTGCTGCTATTACATGGTGTTATAAGCAACAAGTGAGTGCTTAATTTCAGTTATTTTATTTTCCAATTGTAGAAAGTTCATTTGCTAATTTTGTTGAATTTTCTGCTCTGTGCCAACATTCTCAATCATTACTTTAATTACCTTGAATATTTTAAACATGATTATATTAAACCTGTCTCTGAAAACTTCACTATCTTCCACCCCCAATAGGTCTCTTTTTTTCTTGATTTTTATTGCATGGTATCATTTTCCTGTACAGTTGATTTTGTGTGTACATGTACTGGTTGCTGAGCAGGAAATATTTAAGAGACAAAGTGATAAATAGAATACTGTTTTCTTCTTGTTTGGATGATGCACTTTTACTCCTTTAAATCATTTCATGTAGCCTAATTGGATTGAGAACTTTGAAACAGGACTCAGGCCCTAGAAGCACAGGTGTATATTTGGTTATGGATTATTCTTAGGGTAAAGTCATTTTGGGCTCAAACTTAAGGTCTAAACCTTAAAAGTCAGTGTTTTTTCCACAAGCTCTCTGTATCTCTTCAAATGCTTACCTAGATTCTCTGCACCTCCAATCCCACTTTCTGAATAGTCAGATGCTTGGCAAAAATCTTCCATTTCCTGATATACTTTTCTCAGTGTACTTGTAACCCCAAATCTTTATTCCATTTGTTTCCAATGGAATTATTTGCACTGAGGTCCTCAAGAGTGTTTTTATTTTTTATTTTGTCCAATTTCTCTGTTAGAAATGGAACACTTGTCTCCACCATCTAAATAACCATTGTTGGAAGGACATTTACTCAGCATCATTTTTTTTTCTAGTACATTGGCTACAACTTTCCTGAGTCTCTTGACTAGCCATTCTCATCCTTCCTGTTCCCTGCTCTATATTTCAGTGCCTTCTGACATCTCATTGTCTGTATCAATATTCTCAGCCAATGTGTTCTGCTTTAACACACTCATTTTAACATTATATCTAATATGATTCCAACTGGTACCTCTGTTGTAGACATCAAGAGAGGTTCAATAATTGTGTATGGAAAGGCCAGGACTCAGTAATAATTTTGGGAAGGAAAAAAGAATTTATTTATGACTGGCCAGGCTTGGGAACTTTCTGTTCAAAACCTGAGCCCCAAATAAGATTTTCAAGTTCTTTTTATACAGAGGAAGAGTTAAATGGTCCTTTGTTTCAGTGCTCAATAAGCTTGAATTAAAACATATCCCCCACATTCTAGGTAAGCTTTTAGCATGGACTTCATAGATTCTAGATCAGCTTTTTAGCATGAACTTCACACATTTCATGTAAGCTTTTAACACATTTGGTTTGCATTTTTCCTGAATATTTAAAGTTTTTAGAGTTTACATTGCTTAATTGTTTTTCTGGGACTGGAGTTGTTGCCATGGTTACCAAGGGCTGGGCTGCAGCTCTCATCGTCCGACACATACAGCTCAGGTTATCTATGAAGAGACAAACAGCCCAATCCATAGCCTATATCATTCCCCACTTTATGCCAACTTAACTTGCTAAACTTTTGCATAATTATCATTGGAGTTATGAGGTGGGTGGCTGTTTGTTGTTTTGATTGATTACCCCACGTACTAATTTCTCAGGGAGGGCCTAAAGGCACAGTTCCTGGGTAACATCTGGGGCTTATCCTGTTTCTAGAAGAAGTTCTTATCCTGGACAGTAGAGTCCTGGGGTGGGGCTACCCTAGCAGTTATCCTGGGGGTTACTGGTGCTTACATGGATTTCTTGCCAGGTTCCAGATCCATCTATTAATTTTATTTTACCCTTAGAGAGTTTACACCTTTAATTTTAAAGGGGTGCTGAAGGGAGATGATCTTTTTTCTGTACCTCCTTCCTTGTGGTCCTTATCTAACAAGGTGTAAAAACTTTATTTATTTTGACTGGAAGAAAATGTATCTGGCATTCTGTATGAAGCTGGATGAAGTTTTCATATGGCTAATAAGATATCCATTCTGAAAGAAACAAATTTAATTACAATTTTGTAATACCTGTTCATTGAAAGAGGACACTGGATTACAAAGATAGATGCCTGCAAAGACAGCACTTTTTAAAAAGTTGGTGGAGAGCACTATCTATATATGTCTATATATAAAGTTTTTTATGTTCAGAGAGATATTGTAATAGATAACAGTATTAGGTACTTAGCTTTGTTTTAAAGATGCAGTTCAGGCTGTTTAATGATTGGCACTTATGTGCTTTGTCGGGTGTTCCTGGTGAACTGGCACCTTCTTGGGCAGTTGGTTTCATTCAGGGTTAGTGCACCAAGTTGGAAATTTTTTTAACTCTGGAAGTGATCATAACTGCAGAATAAAGTTTTTTACATATTGGTTTTAACTGAATAATTTCTGATAATTTTGACTGTTTAATAGGTGACCCACTGCTAGTAGGCAAACCTTGTTTTGCTACATAGTAGAGTATTATAGAGTAGTAGAGTAGTAGGGTGGCTGAACCTGGTATTAATTAACCAGTTACCTGTAAGCCACCAGTGGCCCCATTGTTTTTCGCTAAGATGGCTTTTTATTTTATAGACATGTTTATTAACTATTTAGAAAATGAAGTTTACCAGGAATTTAACATGTTTAATGTACTTTTGTACATGATTTAGAATAGAAAAGATAACATTATAATTATTAGGCATATATTTAGAACAGAATAAAGGTACAGCACTTAATATTAATTAGTGTATTACTTAATGCATAAGGATTCTGAGTTGCAATTAATAGTTTTAAGTTTCAGGCTTGTAATACTTTACATGTTATCTCTCCATGGGAGCAGGTCATAATGCCAATTTGTATTTAAGTTTTACTTACAGTACTCTGGTGATTATGGCTCCACTTGGTATGTTCTTTATACAGTGAGCAAGCCACAGCATCATTGATCCTAGAGAGAAGTTAAAAAGGTAGTTTCCAGTACATCACCGGTCTGGTGCATAGTGCTCTTTGGCACTATGGAGCAGTGCCAGTCTGGAGGCAACATCCATTGTACATTTGGCTGTACCAAGCCATCATTGGCTGCTACAGGAGTTTGAAATTGCAACATAGTTTCCATCAACTTCAGGAGCACAACCAGAGGCATGTTGTAGTAGCTGTTTTATTGTTTGAGGGGTCAGTGATGAGCCTAGCCAATAACACATATGGAGAGGCAACCTGTAATGTATTTAAGGCCTGGTTTGAATGCACAAGAGAATTTGACAATGCCGAGGTTTATCTCTTGATTTTTACATAAATTTTAAACATTTCCAGTGCAATGTGTTACATATCAAATGACTTTGATTACTTCTACAATTCTACCATGAAGACATTAGCAGGTGTTTTACTTTAGCAGTAGAGGCAAAACTATTTTTTTCATTTTTAAAATGAAAACTGAAGATTCCCAATGGAATCAAGGTAACTTTTCATTACCACCACTTGAATAAGTACATTGAGGTGACTTTCAGACAGGTTTCATTGCTATGAAGTTACTTTTTGCTATTAATATCAATCTAGGTTTCCAGTTGGAAGATACTTTTACAAACTCTTTATATAATTGACCACAACCACAGACTGGCTAATTTACCTTAGATTACCATTAGTGACCAATGGAATTTACTTTGCAAATTTAGGAGAGAACAGTTTTATATGTAATTTAATTTCATTAAATGTGAGCTTACAGTTTTTATTATTTTAAAGATTTAACACATAAAATGTGAACTTATCAACCTGGTATTTTAGAAACCCAAGAGATAATACTTAAGCTAAACAAGTTGAAATTGTTATTGATTAAACAAAGAATGCCATTTTCCTTTTTTACAGGGGCTTAAAACCTTTGTTTTTGATCATTTTAAAACTGAATAATTTTTAAAGCATACTAACTTTTAGGCTCTGGAATATAAAGCAATTGTTTAACCTGTTTTAATTATAATTTAATGAGGGTTTCATAGCTTTTCAACAGTTTTTATATTTAGATTTTACATGACTTTTTATACCATTTAGCTTAATTTGGGTTTTAGAAATATATATTACTTATATAACTGCATATTTAACTTTGACAATTTGAGCAAATAGGCAGACATGAATGGTTTGATACAGAAACACCATTTAGTTATTTAAAACTTTTTTGTTGCTGATTAATTTAAAGTATAGTTCCCTTACTGGTTTTCCTGGTTATATTGCTGTTTGGAGGGAACCTGGTGAGCATTTGGGCTTCTGTTTAGAATGGAAAGAAACTGGGTAGCTTTTACTCTTATTTTTCTCTGAGACAGCCTGAGCAATGGGGGCTGCTTAGTAAGGCCTGGTACACTGGGAAGAGTATTGCTTACTCATGGAAAACCTGACAACAGTTATTTTTTATTCCTAGTGGAAATGGCTAATTAGAATTAATTTATATTATTTTAAAGGTCATGGAAAAGACAGCTTTTCCTTTAAAAGGGTAAAGAGGAAATGAAAAGACAAAAAAAATTGAGAATGGCACATAAGTGATATGCATAAATCCCCTTCTTTTTAATTTAACTGTAGGTTTTTAAAGTTTAATTATTAAGTTAAATTGTTAAGCGGTGGAATCATAAGCTAAAGCAAGTGCAAATGCAGTTTATAATTCCCATCAGAATAGTTGAAGACCAGGGGTGAAATTAGTTATAAAATAACTATAGGATAAGCTTAAGTAATAACTACCACCATCACAGTAAGCATTAGATAAATCCAAAGTAGCCATAAATAGAGGCAAATTAATTTATCATCATTACAATAGCCAAAATCCAGGCCACATTTACTCTGTTGTAATACTTTTAGTTATAAATTTATATATATATATAAAGGTACTTACATAATGATTTTAATTCTTAGTTACAGTTCTTAGCATGTTTTTACTTTCAGATGAATTGGATACCTGTATTAATTAAGTTATAATAACCTTATTAGTATCAATCCTGTGAGGCTTCTCTGTATTTTTAGTAACTGAACAAATTTATTTGTGAGCCATGTGTTCAATTCACCAACAAGACAGAACTGGCATTTAAAGATTCATTTTTAAGTTACCTTTACCATGATTTTTTAGGCACAAGTAAACTGGCAAAAGCCAAATACAGGTTTTAAAATTGAACACAAAGTTAAGCACAGATTAAAACAGAAGAATTCCATATCTTTAGCATCTCCAGGGCATTGGGAAATAGGCTGATTAAATTTAGCATGATGTTGTGGAGCCCAGTTGGGATTTGGTTTTGGTTTTGGTTTTCCATAGTTTTATGACCTTTACTGCTAATTCTCAGTCAAACCATTAAAAGGGCTATCAAGTGATTAGATAGTAATGTGGCTTACGAATAGAAGGCATGGACTCACTAGAAAAGGGTAAGCCACTTCCCCCTTTCCCACTACTCTGCTTCTACTATGCATCCTCCTAAAGGAAGGAGGGGAGAGAAGGTGATAGTAGCAAGTTCCAGGCTGCTAAAATGGCCTGAAAAGAAGTTTTCAGGCTTGCTGTCTTCCCAGGGAACCCCCACCCTGGCAGGGCCATGATTTAAGTTACTGGTTTCACCAGCTACCCTGACTGGGGCTGGTTTCAATAACGGGTGTGCAGCACAGACACAGACAATCCCCAAGCCCCAGCAAGTGCGACAGACCCAGAGAAGAGACAGCAGAGCATGCACAAACATTCAGACTCCGTGGTTTTGCCTTATAAATTATAATCATTTCACTCCTTTGCTAATGCCAAGGAAGGGCTCCAGCTTAACCAAGTTCACCACTTTACATAATTACACAATTTAACACTAGCACTGAACAGACACAGACAGATGCACAAAGTCTGTTAATCTGGCTCACAATTTCTATTTTCTGGACACGGTGCCCCTGCAATCATTACAAACCTTAGAAAGAGAGAACTTTCAATATTAAAATTTGACCAGGATCTTTTGTTTACCTTGGCTGTTTATAAATTATGCTCATTTGCAATTGAGCATCAAAACAGACTCTCGCTAAAACTTTTTCATGGTTTAAACTTACACCCAGATCAAGCTTTACTACAAAAGCCAATCCATTTTCCCATAACCAAGTTTCTCAAAATCCAGACCAATCTCCAGAGTGCCAAGACCCAACCTATCAACATCCCTTCCCACCACAATCAAGCCTTCACTACCTCAGTGGAGGCAAGAGCAGACCAGATGCTAACCCTCAGTTAGCCAAATCCAACAAGAGGCTTTTTCCCTTTTCTTTCCTTTCAGACCTTGAGAGAATGGCTTCTCCCCAAATTTCTGGAGGTACTGGGGTTCTCTTGGAAGTTGATCAGACTTCCCTTTCTAACATTTAAAGTTAGGTTTTCCTGACACTATGCTCCCCAGGGGAGTCTTACCTTTTTCCGTGTTTGGAGTTTTGTTCATTCCCAGAATTTTTTCCAGACCTTCCATTGCCCCCAATTTTCATTGGGAGGATTCTGGCAGAACCCACATCTTTTTCTGGACGAAACATGGTCCAGGGGTGCCCAGATTTGGGGTTCACCAGAATCCTCTTGGCTTCCTTGGGGATCTGGAATGGGTATTGAAATGCTACCTTCTCTGGCCTTCATTTGCAATTCCCAGACAAGCCCCCAAATGTTGTAGACATCCAGAGAGGTTCAATAATTGTGTATGGAAAGGCCAGGATTCAGTAATAATTTGGGGAAGGAAAAAAGAATTTATTTATGACTAGCCAGGCTCAGGAGCTTTCTGTTCAAAACCTGGCCCCAAATAAGATTTTTGAGTTCTTTTTATACAGAGGAAGAGTTATTTCAGTGCTCAATAAGCTTGAATTAATACATAACCCCACATTCTAGGTAAGCTTTTAGCATGAACTTCATACATTCCATATAAGCTTTTAACACATTTGGTTTGCATTTTCCCTGAATATTTAAAGTTTATAGAGTTTACATTGCTTAATTGTTTTTCTAGGACTGGAGTTGTTGCCATGGTTACCAAGGGCAGGGCTGCAGCTCTCGCCTCTGACATACAGCTCAGGTTATCTACGAAGAGATGAACAGCCCCACCCTTAGCCCGTATCACCTTGAATTCCTGTCTTGATTTCCCAACATTTCTCACAATATCCTTTTTTTCTTTTTGCAGAGAAATATAATTTTAGGAGAGATCTGAGAACAATGGCAGTCTCCACTTTAGGTTCTGATACTCCTTCTAGAAGCAAGACATCATGACCAGAGGGGATGGACGGAGGATTTGAAGACCCAGTAGCCTTCACCTTCCAAGGCAGAGGAGAGGAAGGCATTGCCCAGTACCTCAGAAGTAAGGTAAAGAGTCCTTCTTCTGGAGCCTGCAGTCGGTACAGGTGTAGAGGACGGTCTGCCCTTCATCCGCTGAGCCATCTGTCTGCTGTGCTGTGCCATTCCTGCAGGACCACGTCGCAGGCAGCGCCTGTCCATTGCAGGCCCCTGTAACTCGGGCTCTGGCTCCACCGCCACAGGCACGGCTGCTCTCAATTTGTGGAACGCGAAAGAGGTCTTCACCATACTCCTTTCAAAGTCCCGCACATTGACGGAGAGGGCGCAGCGCGTGCAGATGACTGAATCCCGAGCCCCGGGCAGGCAGGACCTGCCGCAGTCTGGGCAGGAGTCTCGGTCCCACTGGAGGCTGAGCAGGTCTCAGCGACGTCCACGGCGGAAGAGTGGGTGAGGGTGGGCAAGGGCCAACAAAGTATCAACAGAAGAGGGGGTTTCTTAACACCAGCCTCACCACTAGGTGCCCTTCCCAGCCTGTCCCGGTCCGAGGCAAAAGAGACTTGCACCTGCTCTGCGCCTGCACCCTCGCCGCAGTGCCGAGGACCTTCAGGGGCGACGAGCCCCACCCGGGCTAGAGCACCGCCTTCCCCAAGTGCAGTGCGACCCGGAGCCCCACGCTATCCCTTTAATTGGAAGGAAGCGTTTTTTGGAAATGTAATTCATTCTCAAAGTCCTTCAAATTATTTCTCATGAAATGAAACGAAATCAGAGGTTAATAGAGACTTCATGAGCATGTGTGTTTCATCTGCTTTTCAGCAACCACAACCTGGCCTCTTTCTTCTTTCCTTCTTTCCACCTTGCTTTCATTTATTTGTGAAATAACAAATTCATTTATTACTTAGGCTTATTACATGTGCTCCCTTTCTGCTTGAAAAAATTCTCCCCTAATTACCTGCATTCTCATTTTCTCTAAGTTTCCACTCAACTATTTTTTTATCTCAGAGAAACTTTCCTTGACTATTTTATCAATATTGGTATTTTTGGTTATTCTTTATTTTATTCTGCCTTATTTTATTTTGTAGGACTTACCATACTATGGTATTATAATGATGATAATGCATTTATGAGATTTATTTGTGGCTGAGAGTGTAACACTCATGAGTTTGCTGATTGTTCTGATTACTTTACCCATAGTCCCTAAACCTAAAATACAGCACTTTAGATTCTCAAAATCCTGTGCTGAATTTGTTTATACTAAATATTTCATATCAGAGATATAGTAGAATGTCTGTCCAATATATACACATTTGACACCACTTGCCTCTATATTATCAGAATAAAAATGATATTTTCTAATGGTGTGAAGTGCAATGACACAACTTTGAAAGCCATAGCTTAATTCACTTTTTCCCCTCAAATTTCAGTTAATAAATGTGTAATTATTAAAATATATACAATGGTACAACAACAAAAAGAATATTCACAATAGTTCTACAGTAGAATACCAGTAAGTCGACTCTAACCCATATTTTATTCCTTCATCCTGTACACCCTCAGATGGTGATATTCATTCTACCTCTAAATCAAGAGGGAGCTTAGATTCCACAGGGCTGATGGATGGAATTCCCTTGCTTGCAGTTGTAGACTCTCAGTTCCCTGGTGTGGTGGTTGACCATCACCACTTCCCTGTTAGCTGACATGTGCATGTCTAACAAACAGGAGTAGGTGCTGCAACTCCAGTGAGGCTCAGGACCCAGCTGGCACATAGTCCAGAGATTAAAGTCTCCCAAGCTTACACCAACCCCAGTGCCAAACACACGTTCAGTAAAAGTGACAGAAGAGGCATGTGTAGAGAGGTCACATCTGAGTCCCACTCCATCACACTAAGGAGCACAAATTCCAAAGTAGGGCCCACTGGCACGACACTACTCCAGAGCCTTCTTTCATGATCATAGGACCTCAGTGTCTCTGTAGCCCTCAGGAGCACCATTACCTGGGATTGTATCTACTTTGGTTGTCTCACATCAGCAAAATTATTTCTTTATCTAGATTAGAGGAGAAGAGATGAGAGGAGGGCAGAGGAGAGGAGGAGGGGAGAAGATGGAAGGGAAAGGGAAAGGAGAGAGGAAAGAGAAGAGATTTATTAAATCTTTTTGCATATTTCAATTATAATGTCATCAATGAGTGTTGTTGCAGGATGGATCAATGGAATTATCTACTTATTGCTATTTTAAAATCTATATATCTAAGTCCTCCCAGTGAAAGTCTTATTTCACTGTCATTTTACTCTTGAATTTTAAACACCTCCATTTTTTTCCTTTTATGATTGATGATTTTATAATTTGTATTGAGTTTAATAAAATTCTAAAATATGTTCTCATTAGAAAGGATAGCTTCATGAATTTTTGCAATTCAAGAACACTTGTGTACCTGGCATCCAGATTAAGAAATGAGCTAGAACCTCAGAGGTGCCCTCAGGTCCCATTCTCGTTTATACCACGTTAAAAGGTAACCATTTTCCTGACTTCCATCAGAACATAGTATTTTCACACTTTTGTAATTCATATAAATGAAATTATCTGTGTTGCTTCTTTTTGTCTCTCCTATCGCAGAATGTTATGTTTGTGCTATTTATCTATTTTATCGACCATAATTTTATTTAATTTATGCTAATTCCTGCACTTTCTTTCATCCTGTGAACGTTATGTATCTTTTGGTAATGCATACCTAAATTTGAGGAATATAAACTGTTGGTGTGGGGGGATTGCTGGGTTATAAACTGAGAATATGTTCAATCTTCGTTGGAACTGCCCCCACATTTCCAAGGTGCTTGCAGAATGTATCCAAACACTTTGCTCCGCAAGGTATTTATCTGTTGTGGCTTTACATCTTAGCCAACAAGTGATGTCATAGGTCATGTAAACATTAGCCAGTTTTGTAAGTGGTGACAGTGTCTCATAGTGGACTTGTTCGCATTTTCTCAGAAGCCTGGAAAAGTAGAGCACACTTTTGTATGTTTATGAGCCTCATGTATATCCTCTTTTGTGAATTATGTGTTCAAGCTTTTGGATAATTTTCATTTTGGTCACCTATCATGTTCTCATTTTTTTAGTAAGAGATTTTATACATTCTTCCACATTCTGGATTACCACTTTCCATCTTACTGATGTCTTATGAAGAAAAGGAATTCTTAATTTTGATATAGTTCCATTTATTAATTTTTAGTAATAAAGTTTAATCTGGCTTGTTTACAAAATTCTTACCATTCTAAATCACAATGTAGTTTTATAACTTTTTTCTAAAATATACATTTTTAATTAATTCATCTATTTATTTTTTTACCTACAAGTTTTATGCCTTCAATCTATTTGGAATTGATTTTGGTTAATTGTGTGAGATTGGAACCTGATTTTTCTCATTACAGGCAACCACTTCACAAATTACCATTTATTAAAAAGGCTGGCATTTGACCGCTGCACCACACTGTCTGCTTTTTAAATAAATCAGATGGGTCCATCATTGTGGGAATGCTTTCAAACTCCTTAACCTGTTATGCTAATCAATTCATTTATTCTTGTGCCACTAACATACTCTGTAATAAATAGATCCCACAAGAGTTCTTCATATTCGGTGTGACTTAAGTCCTTCCACTTAGTTTTTCTAATTTAAGCTGATTTTCACCCTTTTTGGACCATTGCTTACAAACTTAGAATTTGTTTGTGAATTACTCACATTAATAAATGGTACAATCTTAAGAGGAATTATATTTAATTTAATATATGGAAAACTTTGGAGTTAATGGAATTTTAACAATTGCTTTCTTTATGATATATGTCACCATTTATTAAGGTTTCTTTAACTTCTTTAAATAATACTTTGTAGTTGCCAATAAGGGTTTTAAAAACATTTTATGACTGTTATTTGATAGCTTCACTGATGTTGTAAATGGTACCTTCTTCAAATTGTATCTTTTATTTGTTTTTAGAATATGGAGATAAAATTGATTTGCTATTGACCTTTCAGCCAATTTGTAATGAGTTATTAAATCTAATAGAGGAGGAGGCAAGAGGTCGCTGAGTGAACTCGCCTTTGCGGTCTGTCCCAGGAAGAGATGGCTGGGCGCGGCTGCAGGTTCTCCAAGGCGGGGCTTTTTTGGGATTTTTGCAGGGCAGAAGTGCCTAGACATCGATTGGGTGGAAAGGTAACGGAGAGGATTGGTCTAGAAGATATAATTTGGGTTCTATTGCCCACAGGTGAGACCCGTACACGGGTTCCTCCCTCTTGGGGGTGGGGGGAGCCGCGGTCCTGCCCAGCAGCTCCGCTTTTAGATGGCTCTGAGGTGCTAAGGAGTTCGCGAGTTCTGGGCCGACTGTTGGGTTGATGCGACGGGTCACCTTTGTGGATCGATTTGGGAAGATAGACGGTGTTTTGTTGTGAAGCGGGAGAAACTTTTGATTGCGAACACAAACAGTAGAGCTTCCGCCTGAAGCCCTGCCCCCAAAAGCCCAGCAGCGGATCTCCAACCCAAATAGGCTGTAGGCAATAAAGGGACGTAATTGGAAGGTTGTTTTGGGCTGCGGCAAGGGAGGGGGGCACGTCTGGAAGCTGATTGGGGAGTATTTTGCGAAGCTTGGGAATTCCGGTTTTGGAATTTGTTTTCGGTGTCACAGGCCTGGCTTCGGATCGGTACCAGTGAAGTGGCTTCAGTGTAGAGGCGCCCTCTAGTGGCGGTGTTTTGGAATCACAGGGCGAGAGCTGTCCAAAAGCTGAAGTGAGAGATACCCACACTAATGAGCCCTGCTAAGTAAGTGAATTGCAGGGTTCAGTCATAATATAGAGTTTGCGGATCTGACTTCCCCCATAGGGCTGGCACCCAGCTGTGGGGATCCCTGAGGGCTGTGTTACACTGTGGGGCTCCCAGGCTTCCTGTTGACCAGATTGGAGGTTGCCAGGTCTGAATTCCCTAAACTCTGGTGGCCCACACCACAGAGACTCACACCTCTTGAGTCCTCAATATCTCAGACTTTCCATCCCTGAATCCCTCACGCACTGAGGTCCATCTGAGGTCCTTAAATGCCCTAGCCTTCAACGTTGGCGTTTTTTCTTTATCGTTTCATTTTGTTTTGTTTTTATTTTCATTTTGACTTATTCTTTACTTTTTTCAATTTCCTGATTGCTAACACCGCATTATCCCCTAGCCTTCTCTCACAGCATATCCCCCAAAGTCTTTTTTTACTCAGTTATTTAAGGTTTTTTTTTTTGTGTCTGTGGTAGGTGTTGTGTAGTGGGTGTTTCAATTCTGGTTCGTGTATATCTGTTTTTTTTTTTCTTTCCCCTACCTGTTCCCCACCCTTTTCCCACCCCCTTTTCCTTTCTTCCTCTCGTCCCTTCCCCCCCTTTTTTTCTCTTTTTTTCTGTTGTCTCTCTCCCTCTTGTCCCTCATATTCTACTTAGTTTATTTTAACTCAATTATACAATAGGTGCGGCAGGAAACACCTCACATTCACTGGGTTTTCTCATCCTCCACTGCCTCATTTCTGTGTGAACTGATTTAGGCTACCTACACTATCCTTTTTCCCCTACATCTTGATATCCGCCACCATCTACTGTTTCTCCTATATTCCACCTCCCACCTCCCTTTCTTCGATCCACGAAGGGTCTAAGTCTTAATTTCTAATACCTTTGTTTTGTTTTCTGTCTGTTATACACTCTTGAAACTATTACATTTCTTTTCTCTTTCCCTCTCTCACGAAAACAATAGCTTTTTAGCTCATACCATATTCCTCCCATATTCAATCATCTACCTCATAATAGGTACTCTACCTACTGCTATAACTCTACACAATTTACATGAATCTAACCTCCATCCTCCCAGATCTCATATTCTTGCTTTGTTAACATATATCACCAATACTACTTTACACTTTTCCCTTGCTTACACAATTGCCTTTCCCCAACACTAATACTTTCCTTTAAAGTGAACTTAACCAACAACAAGAAATTAGAATAAGAAGAAAAAAGTGACAAAGAGAAGATATAACACCTATGCAAAAATAACAGCTAATTAACCTCCAAGAGTAGACAAAGAAGCTAAGGAACTGATTAAATCCGTCAAGATAAAGAGATGACCAGAAAGCAACAAAAGTCTACAAACCAAACCAGTAATCAGGAAAACATGGCTGAATCCAATCAACAAACCAAAAATCACGAAGGGGATCAAAACTTTGCACAAGCAATGAAAGATCTCAGAACATTTATCACCGACAAATTTGACGAAGTAATGAAAGAGGTTAACAACATGAAGACATCACTTGGAGGGGAAATTGCAGACATACACAAAAACATAACAGATATGATGGGAATGAACACCACAGTTCAAGAAATCAAAAATACACTTGCAGCAAATATCAGCAGACTAGAAGAGACAGAGCAGAGAATTAGTGATGTGGAAGACAGTACATCAGAAATCAAACAGATAGTAGAAGGGGTCAATAAGAAGATAGAAAAAATCCAGTTAGGACTTAGGGACCAGAATGACAATGCAAAACGCTCAAACATACGTATTATAGGCATTCCAGAAGGTGAAGAGAAGGGAAAGGGGTCAGAAGGAGTGTTGCAGGAAATAATGGCTGAAAACTTCCCAAATCTACTGAAAGAGACAGATGTACATATCCAAGAAGCACAGCGCACTCCACTAGTCATAAACCCCAACAGGCCCACCCCAAGACATATACTTGTCAAATTATCCAATGCTCAAGACAAAGAGAAAATCCTAAAAGCAGCAAGAGAAAAGAAAACCATCACATACAAGGGAAGCTCAATTAGATTAAGTGCTGATTTCTCATCTGAAACCATGGAGGCAAGAAGGCAGTGGTATGATATAGTCAAGGTACTAAAGGAAAAAAATTTCCAACCAAGAATACTCTATCCAGCTAAACTAGCATTCAAACATGATGGAGAGTTCAAAATATTCACAGACAAACAGAAACTGAAAGAGTATACCAACAAGAAACCTCCCCTTCAAGAAATTCTAAAGGGAGTTCTGCAGGAAGAAAGGAAAAAACAGGACAGGCAGAGTTGGAGGAGAGTATAAGAGCAACAACAACAACAAAAAAGACAAAAAAATGCAAACAAAATATGACAAACCCAAATCCAATCAAAATATGGCTAACACAAATAATTCCTTGATAGTAATAACACTGAATGTCAACCGATTAAACTCACCTATCAAAAGATTCAGACTGGGACATTGGATAAGGAAATATGACCCATCCATATGCTGTCTACAAGAGACACATCTTAGACCCAGAGACGCATGGAGATTGAAAGTGAATGGCTGGAAAACAATCATACAAGCTAACAATAACCAAAAAAAGGCAGGAGTAGCTATATTAATATCAGACAAAATAGACTTTAAATGTGAAACAATTGTGAGAGACAAAGAAGGATACTACATTTTAGTGAAAGGGAAAATCTGTCAAGAAGATTGAACAATCATAAATATTTATGCCCCTAACAAGAGTGCCTCTAAATACGTGAGGCAAACGCTGGAAAAACTAAGTGAAACAACAGATACATCTACAATTATAGTCGGGGATTTTAATACACCACTATCAAGTCTGGACAGAACATCTCAAAAGAGAATCACCAAAGAAGCAAAACATCTGAACAGTATATTAGAGGAGCAGGATCTAATAGACATATATAGATCGCTACACCCAAACACAGCAGGATATACATTCTTCTCAAGCGCACATGGATCATTCTCCAAGATAGACCATATGCTAGGCCACAAAGAAAGGCTGAATGAATTCAGAAAGATTGAAATAATACAAAACAATGTCTCTGACCACAGTGGAGTCAAGCAGGAAATTTGCAAGGGACAGAAGCCCAGATTTGACACCACGATTTGGAAATTAAACAGCACACTCTTAGAAAAACAGTGGGTCAAAGAGGAAATCTCAAAAGAAATCAATGACTACCTTGAATCAAATGATAATGATAACACAACATACCAAAATTTATGGGATGCAGCAAAAGCAGTACTGAGAGGAAAAATTATAGCCATAAATTCATATATCAAAAAAGAAGGGCAAAAATTGAAGAACTAACTGCACATTTGAAGGAATTAGGAAAACAACAACAAAGTAACCCAACAGGAAGAAGAAGGAATGAAATAACAAAGATAAGAGCAGAACTAAATGAAATAGAAAATAAGAAAGCACTTGAAAAGATGAACAAGACAAAGAGCTGGTTTTTTGAGAAGATCAACAAAATTGACAAACCTTTAGTGTGACTAACAAAGAAAAAAAGAGAGAAGATGCAAATACACAAAATAAGAAATGAGAAAGGCAATATCACCACTGACCCCACAGAAATAAAGACTATCATAAGAGGATACTTTGAAAAACTATATTCCAACAAAAATGACAATCTAGAGGAAATGGACAAATTCCTAGAAACACATAAGCAGCCCATATTGACAAAAGAAGAAATTGATGATCTTAACAAACCAATCACAAGCAGAGAGATAGAATCAGTTATTAAAAATCTCCCAACTAAGAAGAGCCCAGGGCCAGACAGCTTCACAGGTGAATTCTACAAAACATTCTGGAAAGAACTGACACCAATCCTGCTGAAACTATTCCAAAAAATTGAAACAGAAAGAACATTACCCATCTCCTTCTATGATGCCAACATTCCCTAGTACCAAAGCCAAACAAAGACATCACAGGAAAGGAAAATTTAAGACCAATTTCTCTAATGAACCTAGACACAAAAATACTTAACAAAATACTTGCTAATTGTATTCAACAACACATTAAATGAATTATACACCACGACCAAGTGGGATTCATCCCAGGTATGCAAGGATGGTTCAACATAAGAAAATCAATCCATGTAATACACCATATAAACAGATTGAAGGAAAAAAATCACATGATTATATCTATAGATGCAGAAAAAGCATTTGACAAAATCCAGCACCCTTTCTTGATAAAAACACTCCAAAAGATTGGAATACAAGGAAATTTTTTGAACACGATAAAGAGTATATATGAAAAACCTAAAGCCAATATTGTTCACAATGGAGAAATCCTAGACTCCTTCCCTCTAAACTCAGGAACAAGACAAGGATGCCCACTGTCTCCACTCCTATTTAACATTGTCTTAGAAGTACTTGCTTGAGCACTGAGGCAAGAACCAGAAATAAAAGGCATTCAAATTGGAAAGGAAGAAGTCAAAATTTCATTATTTGCAGATGACATGATCCTATACATAGAAAACCCTGAGAGATCTACAACAAAGCTTCTAGAACTCATAAATAAGTTTAGTAAAGTTGCAGGTTATAAGATCAATGCACAAAAATCAGTAGCATTTCTGTATACCACTAATGAGCAAGATCAGGAGGAAATCAAGAAACAAATACCAATCACAATAGTAAATAAAAAAACCAAATACTTAGGAATAAATTTAACTAAAGAGGTAAAGAACTTATACACCAAGAACTATACAAGATTGTTCAAGCAAATCAAAGAAGACCTAAATAAATGGAAGACTATTCCTTGTTCATGGATAGGAAGACTGAACATTATTAAGATGTCTATCCTACCAAAACTGATCCACACATTCAATGCAATCCCAATAAAAATCAACACAGTCTTCTTTAAGGAACTGAAAAACTAACTAGGAAATTTATTTGGAAAGGAAAGAGGCCCCAAATAGCCAAAGACATAATGAAAAAGAAAAACGAAATTGGAGGAATCACACTACCTGACTTCAAAACATACTACAAAGCTACGGTGGTGAAAACAGCATGGTATTGGCATAAGGAGAGACACACAGACCAATGGAATCAAATTGAAAGCTCTGATATAGAACCTCACATATATAGCCACATAATATTCGATAAAGCCACCTAACCCTCTCAACTGGGAGAGAGTGACCTATTCAACAAATGGTGTCTGGAGAACTGGATAGCCATATGTAGAAGAATGAAAGAGGATTACCATCTCACACCTTATACAAAGATCAACTCAAGATGGATCAAAGACCTAAATATAAGAGCCAAGACCATAAAAACCTTAGAAAGCAGTGTAGGAAAACATCTACAGGACCTTGTAATAGGAAATGGATTTATGAATATCTCACCAAAAGCATGAGCAGCAAAAGAACTAATAGATAAATGGGACTTCCTCAAAATTAAAGCCTTCTGCACCTCAAAGGAGTTTGTCAAGAAAGTAAAAAGGGAGCCCACACAGTGGGAGAAAATATTTGGCAACCATATATCTGATAAGAAACTTATAACTTGCATATATAAAGAACTCCTATATCTTGAAAATAAAAAGATAAACAACCCATTTAAAAAATGGGAAAAAGACTTAAACAGACACTTCTCCAAAGAAGAAATACAAATGGCAAAAAAGCACATGAAAAAAATGTTCCAAATCTCTAGCTATCAGGGAAATGCAAATCAAAACCACAATGAGATACCATCTTACACCCATAAGATTGGCAGCTATGAAAAAAACAGAAGAATACAAGTGCTGCAGAGGATGTGAAGAAAGGGGAACACTCATCCACTGCTGGTGGGAATGCAGAAGGATCCAACCATTCTGGAGGACAGTATGGCGGTTTCTCAAAAAACTAGCCATAGATTTGCCATATGACCCAGCAATACCACTGCTGGGTATATACCCAGCAGAACTGAAAACAAGGACACAAACCGATATATGTACACCAATGTTCATAGCAGCATCGTTCACTATCGCCAAAAGTTGGAATCAACCCAAATGCCCATCAACAGATGAGTGGATCAATAAAATGTGTATATACACACAATGGAATACTACTCGGCTGTAAGAACACACTACAAACACATGTGATAACATGGATGAATCTTGAGAACCTTGTGTTGAGTGAAGCAACCCAGACATTGAAGGACAAATACTACATGACCTCAATGATATGAAATAACCAAGCTGCCCTAGATAGCAAGAGACTGAATGATAGGCTTACAGGAAATTGGAGGGTGGAGGAAGGATGTGAGCCAATGTCTGCAGGGGTGGAACTTAAGATGAGATGGTGGTAAGTATGAACACAAAGAAGAGATAAAATGGGGGCAAGGGGTTGCCTTTGTTTGGGGCTTTGCGGGTTTGAGGGTGGCTGGGGATGGGCAGATGGGTAACATTGCCCAAAAAATGGGGGGAGGGAGGGGTAGCATACGAACACAGGAGAGTGTCAGGTGTTGGTGGAGAGTAAAATGCCGAGAAAATCATATCAAAATATAAAAAAGAGCGTTACCTGTTTAGAATGCTTGGAGGGGAGGGTCTGATGCAGGGTGGGCTCCTGGGGAATGTCTAAATGTTCATTCTGCCAGAGTGGGTGACACCATGGGGTAGAAACCCAAGCAGTGAGAGTGGGGGTGGACCCACATCCTGGGGAGGACTAATGCCATCAAATAGAGGGAACTGTATCCCTTGAGAGAAAGGGTGGCTCCCAGGGCATTGGGGCAGTTGAACAAGTTAGGCCCTGAACACTATTCCATCTATCTCTGGAAGTGGCTCCTCGGGAAACAGAGGTTGGCTGTCACTGTGGGCACCAAGGAGGAAGGAAAAATGGACGTTAAATGTGTGGAACCAAGGTAAATGGGGGGTAAGAGAGGAGTTTCGTGAGAGTACACAAGGATGGATATAAAACATGTAATATTACACCATAACATATAGGAGATGACAGACTGATAATGTAAACCATAATGTAAAACATAGGATAACTAAGAATTTTAAAAACTGTGTATCCTAAAGTATGCACCACAATGTAAGCACAGATGTCACCTTGTTTGAAAGCTATTGTCTCAGACTCTGTACATCACGTTGAGTGAATATGATGTCAATAGGGTGTAAGAGTATCGCTGTGGAAGGGAAAAGTTTTTGTGGTGGATGTATGGGAGTGCTGTATATTATATATATGCATTGCTGTGGTCTAGGGCTCCTGTGAAGAGAAGTTCAATAATTAGGGGGAAAAAAAGAAAAAAAAAAGAAAAAGGATGTAGAACTTTTTCCAAGTCAACACATATTCTTTATCTAACCTTTAAACCCATCGCTATATGCCATTTCCTAGTAAGGGACCCTGACATTATATTGGGCTTCAAATTTCAGGGAGTTCTGGATCACAGAGTGGTTCAGCAATGGCAATGGAGGAATACTGGTATGGGATACCATTGACAGGTGATATATGGCTGAGAGGGAGCTGTACAGAACATATGTCCAGGGTGCATGGTAATGTTTGGATATACTCATAGTGGCAACAATTAAAAACCACAGCAGAGGGGGTACTGGGTTCCTGGCCAGTGGTGCTCTGTTGTGGTCCCTAGGGGAGCAGCGACAGTCTCCCAGGTGCAGCGGCAGGGACTGGGAGGGAGTGAGGGTTCAACAGTGAGCCCCTGATGCTTGTGAGCTGATAAGCCTAAAATAAGAACAAGGCCTAGAGCAGCACTGTGCCTGGGAATTTCCTCCTGTCAGCGTTCATGTTACTCAAATGTGGCCAGTCTCGAAGCCAAACTCAGCATGTAAATGCAATGCCTTCCCCCCAGCGTGGGACATGACACCCGGGGATGAGCCTCCCTGGCACCGAGGGACCACTATCAACTACCAACTGTTGATGCAACTGGAAAATGACCTTATACGGAAGGTTCAATGCGGATCAGCAGAATATCCCTGTCTACATAAAATAACATGACTTTAAAATGCTGTTTGACCTAATGTAAGGGGGAAATGGAAAGGAGAAATGAGTTTATATGGCTACGAGTCTCTAAAAAAGAGTCTGGAGGCTGGCAGAAGGATTGCCCTTATGCACAACTGAGCGGAGTCTGAGAGACAGATAAAGCAGATACAACCCCCAGGTATTGGTTCCTTTGAGGGCTAAAGAGACCCATGGGAGTTATGGTTATGGCAGATGGGGTTGACTACCAGGTCAAAGGGCCCCTCTTTGGAACCGGTGTTTATGTGTGATGAATCTGGACTCAGATGGGATCTCTCTTCATAAGACTTTCATGCTAATGTGCTGGAGTTGCAGTTAGTGTTGGGGTTTAAGATATATTTAGGGGATTTGAATCTCTGGACTGACAATGTGATAGCCAGGTCCTGAGCCTCAACAGACTCCAGCACCTACAATCTGATTTATTGGACTCACCACACTCAGCTAAGATGGAGTTGAAGAAGGACAACCACCACACCATGGAGCCTAGAGTGATTACAACTGAAAGTGGGAGGATTGCATCCAGCATCCATATGGAATATGAGCCTCCTCTTGACATAGAGGTGCAATGGACACAACCAATCCAATGTCCACATAGAAAAGGTGGCATTGGATTGGGAAAAGTGGACATGGTGGCTGATGGGTATGGGGAAAGGCAGGAAGAGACTAGAGGTGGAGGCGTCTTTGGGACATGGAGCTGCCCTGGATGGTGCTTGAGGGGCAATCACTGGACATTGTAAATCCTCACAGGGCCCACTGGATGGAATGGGGGAGAGTATGGGCCATGATGTGGACCATTGACCATGAGGTGCAGAGGTGCCCAAAGATGTACTTACCAAATGCAATGGAAGTGTCATGATGATGGGAATGAGTGTTGCTGGGGGGAGAGAGGTGGGGTGGGGGTGGTGGGGTTGAATGGTACCTCATATATATATATTTTTACAAAGTCAATAAAAAAAATAAAATAAAATAAAACTACTCTGTGCAAAAAAAAAAAAAAAACTCTCTGCAATTGGAAAGCATCTACAGGACCTTGTAATTGGGAAGTGCTTTATGAACTTCACACCAAAAGCACGAGAAGCAAAAGAATAAATAGATAAATGGGACTTCCTCAAAATTAAAGCCTTCTGCATCTCAAAGGAGTTTTTCAGGAAAGTGAAAAGATAGCCTACACAATGGGAGAAAATATTTGGTAACCATATATCTGAGAGGAGAATTATAACCTGCATGTATAAAGAACTCCTATATCTTGAAAATAAAAAGACAAACAACCCATTTAAAAAATGACTTATTAGGGGGTGGGAGTGGAACTACAGGCATTCAACAATCAAGCTCCTGTAGTCCAAAAGTGCCTGCAGTTGAGAAGATAAGCAAGGAAATCTCTGCACATCCTATCTTTTTTTTTATTTTTTAATTCATTTTGTAAAAATATTACATTCCAAAAATATGAGGTCCCATTCACCCCCACCACCCCCACCCCACCACTCCCCCCACAGCAACACTCTCCCCCATCATCATGACACATCCATTGCATTTGTTGAGTACATCTCTGGGCATCGCTGCACCTCATGGTCAATGGTCCACATAGCCCACACTCTCCCACGTTCCATCCAGTGGGCCACGGGAGGATCTACAATGTCCGGTAATTGTCCTGCAGCACCACCCAGGACAACTCCAAGTCCCAAAAATGCCTCCACATCTCATCTCTTCCTCCCATTCCCCACACCCAGCAGCCACCATGGCCACCCTTCCCACACCAATGCCACATTTTCTCGATTACTAACCACAATAGTTCATGAATAGAATATCAGTAAGTCCACTCTAATCCTTACTGTACTCCTCCTTCTTGTGGACATGGATACTGGATGCAATCCTTCTGCTTTCAGTTGTAGGCACTCTAGGCTCCGTGGTGTGGTGGTTGACATTCTTCAACTCCATGTTAGCTGAGTGGGGTAAGTCCAATAAACCAGAGTGTAGGAGCTGAAGTCTGTTGAGGCTCAGGGCCTGGCTATCATATTGTCAGTTCTCCAGGGATTCAGATCCCCTAGATATATCTTAAACCTCAGCATCAACTACAATTCCAGTAAAGTAACAGGGAAGTCTTGTGAAAAGAGGTCACATCTGAGTCCAGTTCCATCACTCAGAGACACCAACTCCAAAGAAGGGCCAACTGACATGGCAGTGAACTCCATCTGCCATGACCATAAAACCCTTGGGTCTCTTTAGCCCTCAGAAGAACCAATACCTGGGATTGTATCTACTTTATCTGTCTCTGAGACTCTGCTCAGGTGTGCATAAGGGCAATCCTTCTGACAACCTCCAGACTCTTTTTTAGAGACTCATAGTCATATAAACTCATTTGTCCTTTCCATTTCTCCCTTACTTTAGGTCAAACAGCATTTTTTACTCCTTTTATTATATGTAGACAGGGATATTCTGCTGGTGTGTGTTGAACCTTTTATTCAAGGCCATTTTCTAGTTACGTCATCAGCTGGTACTTGGTAGTGACCCTTGGCGCCAGGGAGGCTCATCCCCGGGTGTCATGTCCCACGCTGGGGGGAAGGCAGTGCATTTACATGCTGAGTTTGGCTTCAAGACTGGCCACATTGAGTAACACGGAGGCTGTCAGGAGGGAACCCTTAGGCACCCTAAGACCTTGTTCTTATTTCAGGTGTATAGGCTCACAAGCATAGTCATTAGTATCAGGGACTCACTTTTGGACCCTCATTCCTTCCTGGTCTTTGCCGTTATACCCGGGGGACTGCTGCTGCTCCCCTAGGGACCACGACAGAACCCCCATGGCCAGGAACCCAGCACCTCCCCCAGCTGTTGTTTCTAATTGTTTCCACTATGAGTATATCCAAACATTTCCATGCACCCCAGACACATGCCCTGTATAACTCCCTGTCAACCCTATGTCCCCTGTCAATAACATCCCATACCAGTATACCTCCACTGCCATTGTTGAACCACTCTGTGATCCAAAACTTCCTGAAAAGTGAAGCCCAATATAATGCCAGGTTCACTTAACAGTAAAATGGAATATAGCGATGAGTTTAAAGGTTAGATATAGGATACATATTGATTTGGAAAAATTCTACATCCTATCTTTTTCTTTTCTTTTTTCCTAATTATTGAGCTTCTCTTCATAAGAGCCATAGATACAGTAATTCATATATACAATATACAGTACGCCCACATATACAATATAAAATCTTTTCCCTTCCACAGCAGGAATCTTTTAACATATTCATACCATATTTACTGAAACTGATGTACAGATATTGAGACAATAGCTTTCAAACAAGGCAATGTTTGTGTTTACATTGTGGTTTATACTTTAGGCTATACAATTTTCTAAATTTTAGTTATCCTATGGTTTACATTATGATTTAAATTATTAGTCTGTTGGCCCCTATATGTTTTTGGTGTAATATTACATGTTTTATATCCATCCTCCTGTACTCTTGTGAAACACTTCTATTGCCCTCACAGTTACGTTGGTTCCATCTATTCAATATCTATTTCCCCCTCCCCTTGGGGCCCATAATGACAGTCAATCTTCATTTCTTGAGGAGCCATGTTCAGAGATACTTGCAACAATGTTGAGGGTTTGACTTGCTCAACTGCCCTAATGCCCTGGGAGCCACCCTTTCTCTTGAGAGATACAGTTCCCTCTATTTGATGGCGTTAGTCCTCCCCAGGATGTGGGTCTACCTTCACTCTCATTATATGGGTCTCTACCCGATGGTATAACCCACTCTGGCAAAATGAGCATCCACATATTCCCTAGGAGACTGTCTTACATCAGATTATCCCCTTTAAGTATCTTAAACAGGTAACTTTCCTAATTATATTTTGAAAAGGTTTTCTCAGCATTATACTCTCAACCAACACCTGATATTCTCCTATGTTCGTATGTTGCCCCATCCTCCCCCCAATTTCTTGGGCAATATTACCCATCTGCCCATCCCTAGCCCCCCTCAATCCCACAAAGCTCCAACCAAAGGTAACCCTATGCCCCCATTTTATCCCTTCCTTGTACACATACTTACCTCCAGCTTATCATAGATTTCACCCATGTAGATGTCAGCTTATATCCTTCCTCTACCCCCCGATTTCCTGTAAGCCTATCTTCCAGTCTCTAGCTCTCTGAGGCAGCTTGGTTTACTTATTTTATATCATTGAGTAGTATTTGTCCTTCAATGCCTGGGTTGTTTCACTCAACATAAGGTTCTCAAGATTCATCCATGTTATCACGTGTGTTTGTAGTGTATTTGTTCTTAAAGCCTAGTAGTATTCCATTGTATGTATATATCACATTTTATTGATCCACTCATCTGTTGATGGGCATTTGGGTTGATTCCAACTTTTGGTGATAGTGAACAATGCTGCTATGAACATTGGTGTGCACATATCGGTTTGTGTCCTTGTTTTCAGTTCTGCTGGGTATATACCCAGCAGTGGAATTGCTGAGTCATATGGCAAATCTATGGTTAGTTTTTTGAGAAACCACCAAACTGTCCTCCAGAATGGTTGGATCCTTCTGCATTCCCACCAGCAGTGGATGAGTGTTCCCATTTCTTCAAATCCTATCCAGTATTTGTAGTCTTCTGTTTGTTTCATAGCTGCCAATCTTATGGGAGTAAGATGGTATCTCATTGCAATTTTGATTTGCATTTCCCTGATAGCTAAAGATTTGGAGCATTTTTTCATGTGCTTTTAGCCATTTGTATTTCTTCTTTGGAGAAGTGTCTGTTTAAATCTTTTTCCCATTTTTTAAATGGGTTGTTTATCTTTTCATTTTCAAGATATAGGAGTTCTTTATATATGAAAGTTATACGTTTTTTTATTGGATATATGGCTGCCAAATATTTTCTCCCATTGTGTGGGTTCCCTTTTTACTTTCTTGACAAACTCTTTTGATGTGCAGAAGGCTTTAATTTTGAGGAAGTCCCATTTATCTATTTGTTCTTTTGCTGCTCGTGCTTTTGGTGTGATATTCATGAAGCCATTTCCTATTACAAGGTCTTGTAGATGTGTCCCTACACTGCTTTCCAAGGTCTTTATGGTCTTGGCTCTTATATTTAGGTCTCTGATCCATCTTGAGTTGATCTTTGTATAAGGTGTGAGATGGTAATCCTCTTTCATTCTTCTACATATGGATATCCAGTTCTCCAGTCACCATTTGTTGAATAGGCCATTCTCTCCCAGTTGAGAGGGTTTGGTGGCTTTATCGAATATTATATGGCTATATATATGAAGTTCTATATCAGAACTTTCAATTCGATTCCATTGTCTCTCCTTATGCCAATACCATGCTGTTTTCACTACTGTACCTTTGTAGTATGTTTTGAAGTCAGGTAGTGTGATTCCTCCAATTTCGTTTTTCTTTGTCAATATGTCTTTGGCTATTTGGGGCCTCTTTCCTTTCCAAATAAATTTCCTAGTTAGTTTTTCAGTTCCTTAAAGAAGACTGTGTTGATTTTTATTGGGATTGCATTGAATGTGTAGATCAGCTTTGGTAGGATAGACATCTTAATAATATTCAGTCTTCCTATCCATGAACAGGGAATATTCTTTCATTTATTTAGGTCTTTTTTGATTTCCTTGGACAGTCTTGTGTAGTTTTCAGTGTATAAGTTTTTTACTTCTTCAGTTAAATTTATGCCTAGGTATTTGATTTTTTAATTTACTATTGTAAATGGTATTTGTTTCTTGATTTCCTCCTGATCTTGCTCATTATTGGTGTAGAGAAATGCTACTGATTTTTGTGCATTGATCTTATAACCTGCGACTTTACTAAACTCATTTATGAGTTCTAGAAGCCTTGTTGTAGACCTCTCAGGGTTTTCTATGTATAGAATCATGTCATATGCAAATAATGAAGTTTTGACTTCTTCGTTTCCAATTTGAATGCCTTTTATATCTGGTTCTTGCCTCAGTGCTCAAGCAAGTACTTATAAAACAATGTTTAATGGAAGGGGGAGAGAGTGGGCATCCTTGTCTTGTTCCTTACTTTAGAGGGAAGGATTTTAGGATTTCTCCATTGTAAAGAATGTTGGTGGTGGGTTTTTCATATATACTCTTTATCATGTTCAAAAAATTTCCTTGTATTCCAATCATCTGGAGTGTTTTTATCAAGAAAGGGTGCTGGATTTTGTCAAATGCTTTTTCTGCATCTATAGATATAATCATGTGATTTTTTTCCTTCAATCTGTTTATATGGTGTATTACATGGATTGATTTTCTTATGTTGAACCATCCTTGCATACCTGGGATGAATCCCACTTTGTCGTGGTGTATAATTCGTTTAATGCATTGTTGAATACGATTAGCAAGTAATTTGTTAAGTATTTTTGCATCTAGGTTCATTAGAGATATTGGTCTGTAATTTTCCTTTCTTGTGGTGTTTTTGTTTAGCTTTGGTACTAGAGTAATGTTGGCATCATAGAAGGAGTTAAGCAATGTTCCTTCTGTTTCAATTTTTTGGAATAGTTTCAGCAGGATTGGTGTTAGTTCTTTCCGGAATGTTTTGTAGAATTCATCTGTGAAGCCATCTGGCCCAGGGCTCTTCTTAGTTGGGAGGTTTTTAAAGACTGATTCTATCTCTTTACTTGTGATTGGTTTGTTGAGATCATCAATTTCTTCTTTCGTCAATATAGGCTGCTTATGTGTTTCTAGGAATTTGTCCATTTCCTCTGAATTGTCATTTTTGTTGGAATATAGTGTTTCAAAGTATCCTCTTATGATAGTATTTATTTCTGTGGGGTCAGTGGTGACATCTCCTTTCTCATTTCTTATTTTCTGTGTTTGCATTTTCTCTCTTTTTTCTTTGTTAGTCTCACTAAAGGTTTGTCAATTTTATTGATCTTCTCAAAAAACCAGCTCTTGGTCTTGTTTACCTTTTCAAGTGCTTTCTTATTTTCTATTTCATTTAGTTCTGCTCTTATCTTTGTTATTTCCTTCCTTCTTCCTGTTAGATTACTTTATTCTTCTTTTTCTAATTCCTCCAAATGTGTGGTTAGTTTTTCAATTTTTGCTCTTTCTTCTTTTTTGATGTATGAATTTATGGCTATAAATTTCCCTCTCAGTGCTGCTTTTGCTGCATCCCATAAGTTTTGGTATGTTGTGTTATCATTATCATTTGTTTCAAGGTAGTTATTGATTTCTTTTGAGATTTCCTCTTTGACCCACTGGTTTTCTAAGAGTGTGCTGTTTAATTTCCATATCTTGGTGTGAAATCTGGGCCCTTGGCCCTTGTAGATTTCCAGCTTCACTCCACTGTGGTCAGAGATATTATTTTGTATGATTTCTATCCTTCTTTTTTTTTTTTTTTTAAGATTTATTTATTTAATTCCTCCCCCTCCCCCGGTTGTGTGTTCTCTGTGTCTATTTGCTGCATTTTGTTTCTTTGTCCGCTTCTGTTGTCGTCAGCGGCATGGGAAGTGTGGGAGGCACCATTCCTGGGCAGGCTGCACTTTCTTTTGTGCTGGGCGGCTCTCCTTACAGGTGCACTCCTTGCACATGGGGCTCCCCTATGCAGGGGACACCCCTGCGTAGTGCAGCACTCCCTGCATGCATCAGCACTGCACATGGGCCAGCTCCACACAGGTCAAGGAGGCCTGAGGTTTGAACCGTGGACATTCCATGTGGTAGACGGACGCCCTAACCACTGGGCAAGTCCGTTTCCCTGATTTTGATCTTTCTGAATTCATTAAGCCTTTCTTTGTGGCCTAGCATATGGTCTATCTTGGAGAATGATCCATGTGCGCTTGAGAAAAATGTATATCCTGCTGTGTTTGGGTGTAATGATCTGTATATGTTTATTAGATCCAGCTTCTCTAATATACTGTTCAAATGTTTTGTTTCTTTAGTGATTCTCTTTTGAGTTGATAGTGATGTATTAAAATCTCCCACTGTAATTGTAGTTGCATCTATTCTTTCACTTAGTTTTTCCAATGTTTGCCTCACATATTTAGAGGCACCCTTGTTAGGAGCATAAATATTTATGATTGTTCGTTCTTTTTTTTTTTTTTTTAAGATTTATTTTTATTTATTTAATTCCCCTCCCCTCCCCCGGTTGTCTGTTTTCTGTGTCTTTTTGCTGTGTCTTGTTTCTTTGTCCACTTCTGTTGTCGTCAGCGGCACGGGAAGTGTGGGTGACACCATTCCTCGGCAGGCTGCTCCCTCCTTCACGCTGGGCGGCTCTCCTTATGGGTGCACTCCTTGCGCTTGGGGCTCCCCCATGGGGGACACCCCTGTGTGGCACGGCACTCCTTGCACGCATCAGCACTGCACATGGGCCAGCTCCACATGGGTCAAGGAGGCCCAGGGCTTGAACTGCGGGCCTCCCATGTGGTAGATGGATGCCCTAACCACTGGGCCAAAGTCCGTTTCCCTGTTCATTCTTCTTGAGAGATTGTCCCTTTCACTAATATGTAGTATCCTTCTTTGTCTCTCACAATTGTTTTGCATTTAAAGTCTATTTTGTCTGAGATTAATATAGCTACTCCTGCCTTTTTTTGGTTATTGTTTGCTTGTAAGATTGTTTTCCAACCATTCAGTTTCAGCCTCCATGAATCTCTGGGTCTAAGATGTGTCTCTTGTAGACAGCATAAAGATGGGTCATATTTCCTCATCCAATATCCATCTGAATCTTTTGATAGGTGAGTTTAATCCGTTGACATTCAGTGTTATTACTTTCAAGGAATTATTTATGTTAGCCATATTTTGATTGGACTTGTGTTTGTCATATTTTGTTTGTTTGTTTGTTTTTTCTTCTCTTTTCATGTTTTTTTTTGTTGTTCTTACACTCTCCTCCAACTCTGCCCATCCTGTTTTTTCCTTTCTTCCTGCAGAACTCCCTTTAGAATTTCTTGAAGGGGAGGTTTCTTGTTGGCATACTCTTTCAATTTCTGTTTATCTGTGAATATTTTGAACTCTCCATCATTTTTGAATGCTCCATTAGCTGGATATTCTTGGTTGGAAATTTTTTTCTTTTAGTACCTTGACTATATCATACCACTGCCTTCTTGCCTCCATGGTTTCAGATGAGAAATCAGCACTTAATCTTATGGAGCCTCCCTTGCATATGATGGTTTTCTTTTCTCTTGCTGCTTTTACAATTTTCTCTTTGTCTTGAGCATTGGATAATTTGACAAGTATATGTCTTGGGGTGGGCCTGTTGGGGTTTATGATATTTGGGGTCCACTGTACTTCTTGGATATGTATATTTGTCTCTCTCAGTAGATTTGGGAATTTTTCAGCCATTATTTTCTGAAACACCCCTTCTGACCCCTTTCCCTTCTCTTCTCCTTCTGGGATGTCTATAATACGTATGTTTGTGCCTTTTGCATTGTCATTCAGGTCCCTAAATCCTAGCTGGATTTTCTCTATCTTTTTATCGATCAATTCTACTATCTGTTTGATTTCTGATGTACTGTCTTCCACATCGCTAATTCTCTGCTCTGCCTCTTCTACTCTGCTGATATTTGCTGAGAGTGTATTTTTGATTTCTTGAACTGTGGTGTTCATTCCCATCATATCTGTTATCTTTTTGCATATGTCTGCAATTCTCCTCCAAGTGTTTTCTTCATATTGTTAACTTCTTCCTTTACTTCATTAAGTTTATCCCTGATATATGTTCCGAGATCTTTAATTACTTGGGCAAAGTTCTGCTCCCCTTCCTGGTTTTTAGTTTGTTCATTGGATTCAGCCATGTTTTCCTGATTACTGGTTTGGTTTGTAGTTTTTTGTTGCTGTCTGGTCATCATTTTATCTTGACGGGTTTAATCAGTTCCTTAGCTTTTTTGTCTAGTCTTGGGGGTTAATTAGCTGTTGTTCTTGCATAAGTGTTATATCTTCTCTTTGTCACTTTGTTCTTCTTATTCTAATTTCTTGTTGCTGGCTGAGTTCACTTTGAAGGAAAATATTAGGGCCAAGGAAAGGCCATTGTGTAAGAAAGGAAAGTGTGTAAAGTAGTATTGGTAATAAATGTTAACAGAGCAACAATATGAGGTCTGGGAGGATGGATATTAGATTCATGTAAGTTGTATAGAGTTATAGCAGTAAGTAGAGTACCTATAATGAGGTAGTTGCCTGAATATGGGAGGAATAGAATGTGAATTAAAAAGCCAGTGTTTTCATAAGAGAAGGTAAGAGAAAAGAAAGACAATAGCATCAAGAGTGGATAAAAGACAGAAAACAAAACAAAGGTATTAGAAATCAAAAGTTAGATAATTTGGGGACCAAAGAAAGGGAGGTGGAATATAGGGGAGACAGTAGATGATGGAGGATATCAAGATGTGGGGGAAAAGGGATAGTGTAGGTAGCCAACATCAATTCACACAGAAGTGAGGTCACAGAGGCCACAGAGGATGAGGAAACCCAGCAAATATGAGGTGTTCCCTGTAGCACCTATTGTATAATTAAGATAAAAGAAAATAAGATGAAAAAGAGGGAAAAGAGAGAAGAAAAAAAAGAGAAGAAAGAAAGAAAAAAAGGGGGGGTTGGTAAAGAAAAGGGAGGGAAACCAGTAAGAAAAAGAAAAGAAGAAAGAGAACAACATCAAAAACCTAAATAAATGAAAAAAAAGACCTTGGGGGATACAATGGGAGTAAAGATTAGGAGATAATGTAATATTAGCAACCAGGACAATAAAAAATAAAAAAAAAAAGAGAAGAAAAAAAAAGAAAAAAGAGAAAAAGGAAAGAGGGAAAAAAAATTGCAAACGTCGAGGTCTAGGACAATCAAGGACCTCAGCTGGCCCTCAGGGCGTGGTGGATTCAGGGATGAAAAGTCTGTGATATTGCAGACTCAAGAGATGTGAGTCTCTGGGGTGTGGGCCACCAGGGTTTAGGGGACACAGACCTGGCAACCTCAAATCTGGTTAACAGGGAGCCTGAGAGCACCGCAGTACAACACAGCCTTCAGGGATCCCCGCAGCTGGGTGCCCAGCCCTATGGGGGGGTGGGGTTCACATCCGCAAACTCTGACCTCTGTGTCAGAAACCCAAAATTCCCCCTCTCACTAGGGTCTCTGCTGTGTCACCAATTCGACTTCAGGACACCTCCCGCCCTGCAATCCCCCGAAACAGCCTGCTGGGGGCGCCTCTATATTGCAGCCGTTTTAAGGAGGGCCAGGCCTAGGGGGAGGGGCTCTAGCCGGAAGTGCTGATATCCATGTCAGAAAACAAAAATTCCACGCCTCCCAAAAATCTCTGTCTCTGTCTCACCAAATCAGTTTCCATAGGCCTCCTGCCCTGCAAGCCCCTGAATAGACCACTAGAGGCTTATGAATTCCCCTGCACCGCACAGCCTCCAGGAATTGCAGCTGCTGCACCGCCTGCCCCAGGGGGGAACGTCCTGGGCGCAGCCCCTACCTCCGTAAAAGAGAGCCTGATTTCTACCTTTTCCACAAGTCTTCTCTGTCACCGTCCCACCAAATCGATGTCCAGACACCTCCTGCCCTGCAAAATCCCGAAACAGCCTGGTCCTGAAGAATTTCCAACGCTGCGCAGCTGCTTCTTTGCAGGAGAGACTATAAGGTGCACTCACTCAGACACCATCTTGCCCCACCCCCCCTCATTGTAGTTTATATATACTTTGGATTTTTCAATATTTTGAAATTTGTAGGTGATTTCGTTAACCTCCAGCAAATGTATATTTTTTATAAATCTTCCACGTGATTTTGAAAAAGTGATAATTATAACATTATTAGGTGCAGTGTTATATTTATGCCAATTAGATAAAGTATATTATGGATACCCTTCACATCTTCCATATACTCATTATTTTTTGTTTGTGTGTTCCAAAAGCTATGAATAAAAGTAGGTTTAAGGTTTCTTGTTAGTATTGTGTATTTCTTATGTCCCTTTTTAGTTTTGATTTACTTTATGCTTTGTATATACATTATTCCATGAACTTTACATTTTCAAACTCCGTAAGGTAGATTTAAAACATTTCTAAATTTTATTTCTTTTTTTAAAAGATTTATTTATTTATTTTTATTTCTGTCCCCTTCCTCCCTACCCCGGTTGTCTGCTCTCTGTGTCTATTTGCTGTCTTCTTTGTCCGCTTCTGTTGTAAGCAGCACAGGAGTCTGTGTCATCTTGTTGTGTCATTATTCCCTGTGCGTGGCGCCATTCTTAGGCAGGCTGCACTTTCTTTTGCGCTGGGCGGCTCTCCTTACCAGGCGCACTCCTTGCGCCTGGGGCTCCCCTACGTGGGGGACATCCCTGCGTGGCAGGGCACTCCTTGCACACATCAGCACTGCGCATGGGCCAGCTCCACACCCTTCAAGGAGGCCCGGGGTTTGAACCCAGGACCTCCCATGTGACCTCCCTAACCGCTGGGCCAAGTCCGCTTCCCTATAAATCTTATTTCAAAAAAGCGTTAATTTTATTTTTATGTATAAACTATAGTGGTGGACGGGTAATTAAAATTAAGAAAATACTGTTTACGATTTTGAAAATATAAACTTTTTGAAGTTGAGAATTTGGTAGGATGGAATAAATTATAAATGGTTTTTTAAAAAATCAAATCTAGATCCACATTTGCTCCAAGCGCGGTGGAGGGGTGAGCCCGCGCCTGCGCCCATACGCAGTCCCTTCTGCCAGCCGCCCTGGGGATGCAGTGCCGCCTCCGGCTTTATTCCCAGCGGCACAACGCCGGCGGTTGGAGGGGGAGGGCTGCACAGTGGGGCTGGCGACACCGGAGGGCGCCCGCACCCCTTCCCCCGCAGCGGGCGCCTAGCGGGAGGGCGTGACCCGGAAAAGAGCCGGGGGGAGGACGCGCAGCTGCAGCGAGCGCGAGTCTTGCCCCCGCGGAGCTCCTACTCCTCGCGCGGGGCCGCTCGCGCCGGCCCGGGCTGGGGGTGGGAGACCGGGAGAGCAGCCGCAGGTGAGGGAGCAGGGGTCGGGAAACCCCTGCAGCCTGGGGGAGCCCCAAAAGTGAGGGGCTGGGCTGGACCTCGCCATCTGTCCGGATCCCACCACGGCTGCAGCTGAAGCCGGATCAGGGCCCTAGTTTCGGGGCTCCCCCCGCCCCACCTCTGGCCCGGACGCGCCTCCACAGCCCCCAGGGCGGGGCCTGCCCTCCCCCCACACAGGGGCTGCTCAGCTCTGCTGGGCTCTGTTGGGTCTAGTCCCTTGACTCCCCGTTTTTATTATTTTCTGGGGTTTTATTTTGCGGGGAGGGCGCGGAGGGAGGTGCCTTTCTTCCTCTTACCCTCACGCGCCGCGTTTCCTGCCCCAAGACAGGCTCCGGTGCCCCCTCTGGCAGGAAGTGGGGCCGGGGCACCCGCGTGGCGCTGCAGGCGGTCGGGACGCATCAGTTTCCCGCGCCCCTGGCCCTGCGCGCCCTGCCCCTTAGCCCCGCTGGGGGCCTCAGCTGCCCAGTGCACGCTCTTGCAGCGTCACCCTCGGCCGGGCCTGGGGTCGGGGCTACAGGGACTTGACCAGGGTGGCCGCACTCCTGCAGCCAGGTCTGCGGGCTGGCTGTGCCTCTGGGGTGGCAAACTTGGCGCATGACAAAGAGCCTTCAGAACAGGAGATAAGGAGCTGATTAGCGCCAATGGTCCTGAAAAAATAAAAAATAAAAAATTAACAAATCTATATGACAATAGCTGCAGAATACTTTTTTTAAAAAACTACAAAGGTACAGCTTTACAGAAAAATAATGCCACGTACACTTAACTTGATATGAATGTGTGATAAATATATTTAAACGCCATCAGACAAATGTCATAGATACATAGATCAATGAATTCCATACTTATAAATTTGATTATTAATGAATATTTATATGCATAGGAAAAAAGAAAAGACTGGGAAATTTTAATTTTGAGGATTGGGTTTATAGTTTCATGATAACCAAAATGATATTGTCCAGATATAACCACAGTGGATTTGATAAAACACTATTACCAATATTAATAAGCATATTAAAATATATGATTAAATCAATGAAAGCTAGATTTTCCTTACTTTAAGCTGTGCTTTGGCACCACAGGAAATATTTTAAAAGGGCAAAGTATAAAATCCAGTAATAAGATACAGGAATGATAACAATATGAAATTTAAAAATCACATTTCTCTTGTTATAAAATATTTTAATTCAAAATTTTATAGCAGTATTTAACATTTAAACTTGATAAAAATCTATTAAAATCATTATAATCATTGTTGATATGATTAATAATTTAGTCCTAATTTGATTTTTCCTCTGACCTGCTGTAGTTACATTTACCAAGATATTTTGAAAAGCAAGAAGATTTTATTAAACAAATCAAGTTTCAGGAATATGTCATAATTATTCACATATCTTCAATGCATAACTAATTTGGAATACATGAGCACCACAATTCATCTACATGACATAAAAATATTTCAAATTAAGTAGGTAGCATTTTGCAGTCATTAAAATACAACTCGCAATCAGCACATCTGTGTTCAAGTGTCGCATTTACTCCGCATTTGGTGATCTTAGAAAACAGTTGTGAGAAAATTAAATGAGATAATAAATTATAAGATCCTTAAATCAGTCCCTGCTTATACAAATTGGTAATACTCAGTTAATAACAATATGTAATAATTGTAAAATGTTGATATTATTGCTTATTGTTAGTATTGTATGGTTTTAAAATTATACATTGTGTGGAAAGATATTAAAGAAGTTCCCTAGAAAAAAAATGAGTTCATATTTCAGAAACTGTTCTTTAGGATGTAATGCTTATGAAAAAAGAATGTGAGAGACGGCAGATGGTAGTGCTGGTAGATGCATTCAAAATAGGGAAGAGGGCAAATTCTATCTCTGCCATCACGATGTGTTTTTCCTTCAGGAGACTGCTGAGCAAGCACTGGGATATGACCATCATACACAAAGTAGTGAATCAGATTCTGAAGGATTACTGAGAGTGATACCTGGAGCTAATGTCTTTTGTTGAGCATTTGCATGTGACATACATATTGTCTTGAGGAAGTGGAAGTAGGTTCAATAATTTCATAAAGAGTTCCAAAATGATACTAAGAGTAAGGATGATTGTTATTGTAGGACACTGAATATTTTATTATTAAAATCAGGAAAAGAAAATTGTGGGTATTATTGTTAAAGAAAGAAAAGATCATGCAAATTAGGATATGGTTGCAACTTGATCAAAACACTCAGATCACTACCAGTGATTTCTTGTCAGGTGGTTGAGTAAGTTTATTTAGTTGTTTTCTTCCATTTTTCCCTTTCATGTTTCAAATTTATTTCTTTTCTTGGTTGCAGTGAGGTTCATTGGCTGGCAATTACATTACAGTAGTTTTTATAATACCCTTAGAGTGGGTTACACAGCTGAGTAGTTTATGGGTATGATCCTCTCTCCAAGTCAGGGTCCATTATTTTTATTTTTTACTTTTAGTCTTGGTCCACTAGAGAGTCCCACTTCCATCTCGTTTTCATTTTTATTAACTATCTTAAGAGAAGACATCTGTCTTGAGTATGACAAGGAAATTGAACAAAATTATGAAATAGTTTATGCAACAAGAAATTAACTGATATAGAATAATAATCAGAACTAAAAGCATAAATCCAAATCAAACTAGTTGCCTTCATATTCCATTAAACTAAGAACCTAGTTCAGGAAGATATGGCATTGAAATATTTGAGCCTAACTGATATCATAAAACCCCTTAACTTGGTTCTTCAAAATATTTAGGTTATTTACATATGTTGTCAGAAGTATTAACATAAATGCAACATTGTTCATGGACAGCCCAGGTGTCTGGAGCCTGTCTGTGTAGCAAGGCCACTGGTGCTAGGCTCTTAACCTCAGTCTGAGAGTCCAAAGTGTTAAAGCTGTTTCATAACTTTAGGTGACTTTATAACCATTCACTCCAGGTCATGTGTTCTTAGGGAAGGTGAGATGGTGCACATGGAAGAGTGGGACTCTATAGTGAGGTAGGTCAAAGGATTGGGGCTATAATGCCTCTTTTGTCTGTTGGAGACCTGATATACAAAAGATCCTGTTAGCTTTTTGACAGGCAGTTAGGGTAGAACAAGATATATAAGATCACAGGCCCAGTGCAATTTACAGGTAGGTAGCAAAAGCACACAGTTATCTGCAGTTTACAAAGGGGATATAAAATAGCTCATAAAATAAACAGGAGCAGCATCTGATAACCAATAAGAGTGTCATATAATTTTCTTTTGAAATCCAAACTTTTTCTATATAGTCTCCCTCCTTTTGATAAAAGATTAAAAAAATGATTATTCTTGATCATAAAGTAAGGCTGGCTTCATTAGATTTGGCCTAAGTATTTCCATATGAGCAACAAGAATGGTGATTTACCATACAGGCCTTTTTAAGTCTAGTCTCCTGGAAGTTGTCATAAGGAAACTTCAATTGGCCTTTGGAAAGCCTCTTGAGGCTGGGAAGCCAAGACAAAAATTCAACACCAGAGTTCACCTACAGTTTGCCAATGCATTTGGGTGAATCCTGTTTCTTAAAGTCAGAGAAAATAAGCAAATACTTGCCAGAAAGTAACTTTCTTTACTGACCTATAAGGTTGGGAACCTAAGAACAAGGTACCAGATTTTCCAAGAGAATTTTATAAGCATTGGCTCCAAAAAGTCAGCCTTAGTTCCTTAAAAGTCTCTGGTCATGTGTGAGTAATTGAGCATCATTCTCAAACATGACATTCCAGTCAAAGTGTTGGTGATATCACCAATGTCTTCCATTATGTCCTGTTAATAAGGGGTACAATTCTGATCAAACCTATGAAAATAATTATAGTGTTGTAAAGATAAAATTATTTAATAAGAGTTTCCAAATTCTAGAGAATTTGCAAGAAAATAGAAATATTAATGAACTTATAATCATGCTTTATAATTTAATTCAGTCTGTAATAATCCTTCTACTGAATTTCATGTTAACAATCACATGAACACATCAATTCCTTCACTAGAGCTCTGGAATCTTGACCCAATCCAGTGTTTCAGTCTTATAATTATTTATCAATATGATTAGTAGTCTATGCCCAAAAGCACTTGGCAGTCTTTTCTATGGGTCACTGAGAGAGTTTGTGCTGAATATGAAGACTTCTAGCCTGTAGTTGATGGCAAACATATTCGGAGAAACATCAGAATGAAAACTAACTGCAGAAGACAAAACATTAGAATGGTTAAATTGTTGCTTTTTTGCAAAAATATATTTTATACTGAGTGTTCATTAAACAATATTTTAAGAATAACTGAAATTATGTCAAATAATTTTACTGCTGTCTAACATCAGGCAGATCAGTTCTAGGATGACTCATAGACTGTGAGGATATTGACAATTAAGTAAAATGTTATATAATTTCTGAAGTGTTTGTATTAATAGTATTTTGCATATACAGACTTAACCAAGAGAAGGTTAGAAAACCCTTTAAATTTTTGATAACACATCCTATGCAATTAATAAAATATCAAGGAAACATAACTTTTTTTTATCCCCTCTTTTTTATAAGTTGAAAGAACAAATCCATTGTGCTTTTCCAGAGGCCCTCTTGAAATTACCAAAAACATTTTGAGATCAAGAAATTATCGTCCAGGGTATAATATTGGAAAGGCAAAATTTCAAAATGGTTAGGTTTGTACGATTTGTTAAAGAGGATCATGGGTCACTCTGAAATGATATTTGATAACTGTAGCAGTTTGATATTTATGAATTTAAAAAGAGATACTGATCATGTTTTTAAGCTGGTCTGTTTCTCTGGGAATGATACCCTTTGATTGATTTAAATTCAAAGGCTTTACATTTGCTTGATTAAATCAAGATTAGGGCTTTGATTCAAACACATCATTAGGGTGTGCAGGGTTGAATCCTGGCCCCTTGGTGGACCCATAGAACAGACTCTCACACAGAAGTAGAAACACAGGAGAAGACACCCAGAGGAAGAGCGACACCTCCATAGACACTGCAGAGACCCCAGGAAGACAGACAAACTATTCACCTGATAGTTTACAGCTGACCTTGTGAAGAGACTTGGGCCCTGGGAAGAGAAATGAGCCCTATGCCAGCCTACAGCTGAGATCAGAAGAAGCTGGACACAGGGAACCTTAAGAGGGAAGAGAAAGGCTAAACCCTCACAAAATGGCAAGCCTGCCATCTTCCTTCAACATGTGGCAACAGAGTTTGGTAAGGAAGTAACCTTTAGTTAGACTCTTTAGGGCCTTGGGACTGTAAGCTTTTACTCAAAATAAATACCCTTTATAAATGCCAACTGATTTCTGGTACTTTGCATCAGCACCCCTTTGGTCGAATAATACAGTTCTCTAAACAAAGTGACTAAGATTTCAGAATTAAATAGTGAAGTTAACATTATTATAAGAAAAATATTCCATTCTTACAATACTTTTCATAAACTTTAAAAAAATTATAGTAAAATTTATTTTTAGAGAAGTACTAGATTACAAAAAAAATACATTAAATTATAAGAGATTCTCATATAACACACATCACCCATATACATATTTTATACTGTTATTGTTACTAGATTTTATCTAGGTTCTTGGCTGTGCTGCAGAAATGAATTTTGAGAGCACACTGGGTGAGTTAGGTCAGTAATTTATTCAGGGATGGAAGGAAGAGAAATGGGAGAAAATAACAGAGCAGGGGTCCCAGGTAGAGAGGAAGGGGGTGAAAAGAGATAAAAAGGGCTGATTTACAAGCTACAATTCCTCATTATAGATTATAAATCCCCAGGTTTACTTGCATGGCCACATGGCAGAGGAAAAATGGTAAAAGTGGCACACAGAGGACAGGATGGGTTCAGAGGCAGGAGAGCAGGGCGAGAGCCCATGCTCTCTCCTGTGCCTAGCTTTTAAACTGTTAATTATTCCACCCCTTTGCTAATGGCAGGAGAGGGGGTTCCATCTGTTTGCTATTTTGATTGATTATCCCACCCATCAACCCCTTAGTGAGGACTCAGTGATAAAGTTCCTAGGGAGCATCTGGGGCTTTTCCTTTCTCCCAGGAAGAAGTCTTGTTCTGGATAGCAGAATCTTGGGGGTGGAGGTCTTCCAGCAGCCATCTTGGGGGTTGCTGATGTCCATGTGGACCCTTTGCCAGGTTCCAGGTCCATGTATTAATTCCCCATCTTACTAGGCTGCTTCATTATTAGCAGCTTATATTAGTGTGAGGCAGTTGGTACAATTGATGAACCAATATTGAAACATTGCTACTAACCAAGGTCTGTAGATTACATTATGGTTTACATTTTATACTGTATAGTTTTTTAGCCTTTGACAAATGTATTGTGTCATGAATTTGTCATTGAAGCATCATACAGAAAAGTTCCAATGTCCTACAAATGTCCTGTGTTTCAACTATTCAGCCATTCTCCTCCCCTCAGAACATCTGATAATCACTGTTTATATTGTTAAAATTTCTTTCATTACTACATGATGGTAAAAAACAATAATAATAAATCTTTGTTCTGTGGTTACACTCCCCCCTTATGTTTTTTCATTCCTTAATCTTGAAGAATTTGGGATTCTGGTTGCTTCTGATTGAAAGGGGTTTATTTATTATGGGGCAGATGGAAGGAATTGTTTTGCTTACAGTTGTAGGTATTCTTTGTTTTTTGGAATGGACTTGTCCATCATCATTTTCTTAGTTACTCTGGGAAAGTCCAGGGAACTGGAGAGTAGGTTTTGGCCACAACTCTGCTTAAACAACACATGAACATACTGAGATTTAAGTCCCTGAGACAGCTCTTTAATGGGGATAGTGATAAATATAGGTTCAGATAAAAGGGGTAGAGGAATCATAAGTAAGGAAATTAAAAATGATTCTAGCTTTGTTATATTGTGGAAATAGATGACCATATATCCAAAAATAGGGCCTGTCAAGGGTTGTTGATTTCATGAAGCTGTATGCCTTGCTTATAGTGCCTGGACTCACTACCACTCCCACAATGAGAGACATAACTCCCAGGGATGAGCCTTCCTGGTGCCAAGGGATTACCAGGAGCCATCAGGGATGTATTTGGAAAAAGACCTTGACTGAAATGGAAAACATTAAATACAAAAGAGCTTTATAGCTAAGAGATTTCAAAGTACATTTCAAAGGTCATTGCAGAAGTTATGCGTATGCAGTTCTCAGGCAAATCTCACTAACTGCCACAGAAAAACAAAGGTTCAAAGACTAAGTTCTTTTAAAAGTGAAAAGGTATGTTTTGTAAAACAATGAACTATTATATGGTCAATATAAAGCACAGAACATTATCTGTTTAGATTCACAATGTTTGCCTTGTAGGCAGATTACTCAGAAGGTTAAGATAACCATTTTAAACATCTTAGCAGGCTAACAAACCAAGAAAACTGTTATGTTAACAAAGAGGAAACAAATTCTATTTTGTGTTAGGGTACTGTCTGGTAAGAACACTTAAAAGTCTCATAAACCTATCAAATCTTAATCAACCTTGGCCATGACAAATAAAATTCCTTTCCCACAAACCTTCTACAAGTTTCTATATCTATACAGATTTTGTCCTACACATTGCTCTTTCTCACTCTGCAACAACCGGTCATTTTACTTTAGGATAAAACTTCTCTTTTCCCTTAACAAAACACATCCTGCATATCTTACATATTTAAATTACCAAAAATATCTGGAAACTGTCTTCAGACCAACAGCTTACAAAACACAATTACTCAAAAAGAAGTTTGTCAAACTAATAACTCAATTTGTGTAAACGGATTTACATTTTTTATCATTTTAAAGAGCTCAATGTTAGCTCAGGAAGCAAGTGACATATGGTGATGCTGGGATGACCTACACGTTTTCAGGCCTAACTCTGTCTCCAAAGCCCTGGATCCCAGTTCTAGAGCATGTCCGGGATCGTGTCTCACACGTGACTGGATGGACCTTCAACTTTGTGCTTATCAACAGATATAAAGATGGCTGTGACCACATTGGTGAACACCGAGATGATGAAAGAGAGCTGGCTCCAGGGAGCCCCATCGCCTCTGTCTCCTTCGGCGCCTGTGGAGACTTCTTCTTTCGACATAAAGATTCTCGAGGGAAGAACTCCTCGTGGAGGGTGGAGGTGGTCCAACTTCAGCTGGCCCACGGCAGTTTACTTATGATGAACCACCCGACCAATATCCACTGGTACCATAGTCTTCCTGTCTGAAAGAAGATTCTGGCTCCATGGGTCAATCTGACATTTCGTAAAATTCTGCCTATTAAAAAGTAAAAGTGTTAAAAAAAAAAAAAAGTAAGCCTACATAAATTTAAGAACATGGCCAAGCAGAAAGAAAATTTATGCTTGTATAATACTTACCATTACAAAAGACACAGCTAATTTTATTTACTGAGCTAATTAATCCTATTTGTGTAAGTTTTTCTGAATTATGTTGATTTGATTTGTTTTTAAGTTTTGGTATAGTTTTGCACATATTCTTTTTTTCTTTGGAAATATTAGAAATTTGGTTTCCTTAATTTCTAAGCCTATATGATTGATTTATATATTAGCATTTATTTGTTTTCTTGCAAATTAGAATAAGGCTTTTAAGGAGGTTTTATAAGTTAATTTGGTATTACCATCCAGAGGAATGAAAATCTCATATCTCAAACATACATACAGATGCAAATAGAGTGTCTAGAGCTTAAGTTTAAAATTTTCCAGCCATTAGTCAGAAATAAGAACACAGAAACATAGAAAACACAGAAATCTCATGAGCTTTTAATTTCTCTTTTACTGTTTGTTAGGAATCCTTTTATTTTAGTATGCCAAGTCTGCCAGTACAAAAACACCAAAAGTCTGTTTGCATTTATAATGGAGATATACTAGGGTAAAAGCTTACAGTCCCAAATCTGCTAAAATGTCCAAATCAAGGCATCATCAGAGGTGCATTCTCATCAATGGTCATCTGCTGGTCAGATCCTGATCTCCCACCACATGACAAAGCAAGATGGTAACTTCTCTTTGCTTTAGGCCTGCTCCACTGATTCCAGCCTCTGGCATTTCTCTCAGGCCCCAGGGATTCCTCTTGTCCTCTCTTTCAGCTTTGCTAGTATTGGAGTCCTCTTTCACATGACAGTGCAAAAATGGCATCCATATTTTTCTGTGTTTCTGTTTCCAGTTCTCTATTTGTGTAAGCCCCCAGCAAGAGGGTGGAGACTCAACGTGGGTCACAACTCACTGAGGTAGTTGAAGCAAAGGCACCAAAGTGATCTAATCAAGTGACCTAATCAAAGTTTCCCATCATGCAATCAAAGTTCCCCCACTCTCTAAGCTGTCAGCACTGTGGAGAAAGTGCTCTCTCAGATTTTGCTCCCCATCTCCAGGCTGTAACATGGTAGGCCCCTGGAAGGAATAAAGAAATGAAGGAATGATGAATGAGTTGTTTAGACATAACTTCACTAAACAATATCAATCATTGTCAAACAACCAATAGATAGGGGGTCAGGACCACTGGGTTCTCATCTGATCCCTGCCACTAACTTAAATCTCAGTTTCCATAAACAAGAGGTAGGGCTACCACTGCCACCAAACCTCCTCAATTACACTCAGTGAGGGATGGCTGAGCTCCTGCTCCCAGGCAGGCTCCTCTGCACCAATTCAGGATAGCTGTCAAGGCATGGGGTTGCCCCCTGCTTGTGTCAGAGTCCTCATTCAGAGCTCTTTCTGCAATCATCCATCATCATCTCTCCCAAAATGTCTTCTAAGCTCTGCAAGACAGGATCCAGTCCCATTTACTTCTGAATCCCAGAGCCCAGCTGGTGCTTGGTGCACAGAAGTACTAAGAGGGGTTTGAATGGATAAAACATGAGTACTCCTTGGAAATCAAAAGAAAGGAGAACAATAGGAAAACAACCATCTGTAACTCAAGTTCATGAGTATAGTAAATGGGCCTGAGAAGTTCTATGGGAACTTGGAGGAGGAAATTATTTATATTGTCTGGGGAACACCAGGGTAGACTTTCTAGAAGAGGTGATATGTGAGCTGTGCTCAATAGGATATTCTGGGGGACATTTCTTACCTCCAATGGAGGAAAGACAAGGCAATATTCCTGTGCTGATAGTTTGAGGATCATATTAGGACAGAGGACAAGGCAATCCTTCCAACACTGGCATTCAGTGAATCTGGTTATTTGAGGATCATATTAGGTCACACCCACTTAGGAGTAAGCTCATCTCAGTGCCAACAGCTTCACTGTTTTCCAGGGATCCAGACAAGGGTAGACATGTAGTGAATGAGGACAAGTGTGATGACATTTCAAAGAACTGTCTAAATCTCAGAAAGTGGAGAGCCAGGAATATCTGTTCTTCTGTGCCTCAAGCTCAGACCTCTTGCATCCAGGTTCAGACATGACACTAGGACTGTTTTAGAGACCCTGGGTTCCTCCAGGATGCAGGCATCCTTTGGATCACTACTCCTGAACATCAGAAGCCACCATGGTCTTATTGTCAGCAATGGCTTTCTGGACACTCACATAGAAGATCACCTGGAAAGCCCATGCATCTATGAGTTTAGGTTCTAACAGTCCTTGGGCACCTGCTCTTGGCTAAGTCTGTGTTGTTCAGTAATTGGGTTGCAAGAAGTAGTGGCCCCTGCAGAATAGTTCTCTTAGCCATGGGGTAAGTATTGAGCAGATGACAGTGGGATGAGGGGACTGGTGTCTGGCTGCTCTCTCTTTCTCTGTCTCCCCTGGATCCCAGCTCACCTCCTTTTCCCCCACACCCACTCCCAACCTTCTCCTTATCTCTCTCTGTGCCTTTTCTCTCTGGACCTCAGCTCTGGTCTGTCTATTTTGTCTGACTTTCTTAGCTTACTCCTAGATCTGCTCCCTCATCACTTCAGCTAGCAGGCTGTCTTCATTTGACATGTCCTTCCTTTATATACTTAAACATGTTACATTTAAACATTTTTACAGTGGAAGTGGTCATTTTTCTTTCCACACCCCTTGAAAATCTCAGGGTAACTGTCACTGATCCATCCCATAGATGCTTGAATCCATCTCCAACACACATACACTTGCTTTTTCTTCCACCTGCTCATGGAAAGCTCCTTTCCTAATCTACCTTGCCTCCCTTTCTTGGCCACATGGGGCCCTTCTCCTGGAGCTATTCAACAAAACCCATCAACCTCAGGAGGCCTTGGTGGCTCCTAGACAATGAGCAGGAAAAGGCTGATCAGCTTTGGCTGAAGAGGGAGCTTAGGGCCATGTGGTCATGCTTTTCCCCAGGCAGCCAAGGAGCTGTGATAAGGCCTCCTGGAGTTCTCAAAGGCTGGAGGAGAGGAAGAGGCAGAGAAGGAAGTGCCTGGTGAGGGGCCTCTCAGCCCCAGGGCAGCCTAAATGCTTGAGTGAGGGGGACCTGGATGGGAAAGATTGGGAGTGAGTATGAGATTTAGAAATGTTAGGGTCTGAGAGTGTCTTCTTTCCTTTGTTTTCCTGCATTCTGGGTGGCTTTTCTCTGCAGTACCACAGCTACAAGATTAGTTTTGAGGTAGTCAGGATGGGCGAGGGAGGAGGAGGGGGCACCTGAGGAGCTAGGCTGGCAGTGTGGTCAAGATAAAGAAAACCAGTCTTGGTCAGGGACCTGAGGCCCCCTGCCATGAAACATGAACCCCTTAGGTGCCAGATCATGGGGAGGTTCTAGGGCCCCAAAGAAAGGGCCAGGGACACTAGGGTAGCACTCGGGGGACTCAAGGCCATGGCAGTTTACCAACCAGCACAGCAATGTTTGAGCAGTGTCAGCACCTGCTGATTTCCAAGTTCACACAAAGGCTTTTTCTTACCTGTGACAGATTCATGGCATCAAACAGCTTGCATAGAAGCTCAGGGTAATGAGAAAACTCTAAGCTTCCCCCAAAATATATGAGGGGAGATGCCATTCCCAGGGGCCAGCCAGGGTGAGGTGGGAGATATGGACAGATTTGGTCAAGGTGAAAGGCCAGAACCTGGGATGCAGCAACTCACATACCCCCTGCCCCAATTCCCCTAATCTCTGAAAGTCCCTGAGCTTTCTTAAGGCCATCAGTGAATGTGCAGGTGTTTGTAGAGTGTAGACTACAATGTAGACCACTGTCCATGTGGTGCAGCAATGCTCCAAAATGTATTCACCAGGTGCAGTGAATGTGCCACGATGATGGAAGAGGTTGTTGATGTGGGAGGAATGGGGTGACAGGGGTGGGAGATATATGGGGACCTCATATTTTTTGAATGTAACATTTAAAAGAAAATAAAGAAGAAAAACAAGTGACTTGTGACTCATAACTGCCAAACTCAGAACAGAGCTGCTCATAAGAGGTCATCTATTTCCCCCCTCACCACATTCCCTAATGCCTTCACAACTCAGGATCTCAGAGCTGAAATTGGATTTCTGGAGCACAGTGCACAGCTCCCAAATCCAGCACTACCCAGGCAATACTCTGGGGCCCCGTGAAGGGCAGCCTTGGCCCAGACCTCCCGAGCAGGGTTCCTGAAGACCTCCATGACCACACAGTGCCTGACACCCAGGAAGGATTTACACTGATCCCATCTTTCTCCTTTCTTCCTGGCCTAGGGTCAGCAAGACATAAACACTGGGCTGAACTCCTGCTCCAGCCTCAGTGGTGTGGCTACTCATCTCCTTTCTCAACCTATCCAATCCTCAGTCTTCCCGTTCTGTAGGATGGATCCTTCTGCTCTATTTCATACCTCACAGCTCCCATTTCCCATTGAAAAGACAAGAGAAGATTTAGAACCAACTTCTAGGAATGGTGGGAGTCATTTTAATTTGCCTGGGCTAATGGCTGGGAGAGGGTGATCAGCTCACTGACAAGAATCCAGTTAACTTTATTGTGCACAGACATACCATGTGTGCATACCTTGGTTAATTTTCTTTCCCCTTTGGGTATGACAAGCCAGCCCAGATGCTTGAGGATCCTATCTAAGGGTTCAGAGTCCAGGACGCCTGGCTCTGGGTCTGTGCTGTTCTTCTGGATTATTTCCTTTCCCACTTTCTAGAATAATGAATCAGCTCCCTAGAGCCTCCAAAGGGGATCAAGATTTGGTCTAGTTGTCACTATCATAAAGGTATGGCCTGTAGCCTGTTTGGTGCTTGTGTGCACCAGTCATGGTGCAGTCATGCCTTCCTGCCTAGAGGATGCCTTTCAAGATGAGCCCCTCTGCTTGGGCATCTTTCTCATGATCCTATGCAAAAAGCCTATTCTCTGGGTACTCAATGTTGTTAGCTTTGAACTTGGTTTCCCAAAATCTGGTTCATGTTCGGGGAAGTACACAAGGAAGAAGGAGAAGGAAGGGAGAAGAGGCTGAGGGTACTGAGGCCTGCTCTGGGCAGTCTGGTTTGTGGACAAGGTGCCCACCCCACCTGCTGTCAGGTACACTGGGGCCAGATGGCCTCTAACCTTCAGGCTGGGGACCTGGTGTTCAGGTCCACCTCTTCCACCACTGCCCTCTCCAACTCACTCCCTGGCTTACTTTGATCCTGTGAAATGATTTGCACCAGCTTGTAGTCCTCTGGCTTGTCCCCATCCAGGTTGTGTTCTTCCATGGCCTTGCAGATCACAGCTGGAGCCATTTCCTGGTTGGTCACCTGTGGTGGGTCAAGGGACAGGCCCTCAGGGCATGGGTTCTGAAGCTGGTTCCCCCAGAGCGCAGCTGCCAGAAACCCTATGTAACCACCTCTGGTCAGGCCTGGGTCTAAATCTCCCTCACTGTCTTCTCTTCTTCCCCTGGGGACACCTCCGTGGAATGAGGTGGGTCTTTCCTCATTCCTCAGACCTCCTCCTACAAGAACTTCTGTCTTCTGGTAGTTTCCCACTGTGGGTCCAAACCCCTGCCCTGTAGGCTGAAATATGTCCTCTGGGTCCTCAGCCTGCACATCTGCTATGGACTCCCAGGGCCCTGGGGACAAAGGGTGACCATGAGGCAGAGGGTGGGGACTAAGGAGTGAACTCTGGGCCTCACTCAGTTGCCTCCTGCCTCTCAATCACAGGAGATGGCTTGCCCTCAGGAAGTGCCCCTGCCCTGACCTGCCTCTCCAGGACACTTCCCAGTCAGATCACACAACATCTAGTCCAAGCTCAGATGTCAGAGAGGAGGAGGGGCTGGATAACAACCCACAGCACACCAGGACTGCCCCAGGCTCCAGGATGCAGCTGTGGTCAGCAAGGTCCAGGTGCAGTTGCCTTGACCATGAGGGCCTAGCTACAGGAAGGCTCAGGTCAAGGATTCAACAAATGACAGCTTAGTAAAACCACACCTGCCCCTTTCTACAAGAGAAGTGCAGCCCAGGGAGGATGTGTAACTTGGCAGCTCAGCCAGCCTCTGTGCAGTGGATGCTGGGGTGGCTCCATCTATACATCCCTTCCAGGATCTGACTCCTGTTCACACCTTTTTGGCCACCATCCTGAGAAAGAACCCATAATCCCTTCTGGGTCATGGCATCAGCCCGTCACTGGCCTATGTCTCCATCCACAGGTCCAATCTCCTTTTTGAAGCCAAACATCACCTGCTGTCCCTGTTCTTCTCTGACCTGCCAGTGACTTCCATCTCCCCCTATGAGAAAAGTCAAGCTTCATCCATCAGCTCACAGGGCCTGATGTGACCCAGCTCCCAAAACCTCTCTGACTTCAACTCTTCCCCTTGACCTCTGCTCCATCACCCTGGCCTCCAGGCTGTTCCTCAGGCAGGTCAAACACATGTGCCCCTTGGGTCTGTCAGGCTGTCCCCTCCATTCTTCTCTTTAGGGCTGCCTCAGAGATCCTTTGCCAGGCCTTCCTCAGCATGCCAGGCTCAGCCCCTATGCCCACCATCTGAGCCCTGACTGTCATCAAGCTCACACTCTTCCTGTCTCTTGAGGTGGCTGTCTGTCCATCCCCAACAACTGGGAAGTCCGCTCCAGGATAGCAAAGAGGGAACATGTCATTTCTTATGTGTCTACTGGCTGAACCAGTGATGGGCCCCAGGGGATAGCTTCACACCCAGCTCACCATGATGCTTTTGTACTGCTGGCCATTGTCCTCCAGGCTAACATGGACAATGCAATAGTCAATCACATGCCACTTATAGGGTGGCCATGGGTTGTGGCACCTGGGGATGAAACATCTGGCCCAGAGTTTGATGGTGGAGGAGGAGGAGGACATTCCTCTAGATGTTGATGTGATAACAGAGGAGTTCTGTGTTGATGCAGAGGTTGACTGCCCCAACTGTGGGTGACAGCAAGATCAGCAGAAGGTCTGGTGCCTTGGGGCACCCTAGGGTGGCTCTAGAATCTCTAGGAGTGTCTAGAAATTCTGTAGGAGTCAACAATTCTTGACCTATTTGTGGACCCAGAGAAGGCCAAGCAGGCACAGGAGAAGAAGGATGAGGGCAAGGGCTGACATGAGATGAGATGGGCACTCACCATCATTTCATGGCCATCTTGGGGACTCTGGGACATGGTCCAGGTGGATTTTCACCTTAGAGCTTGACAAGCTGGCCTCATGTGTGTAAGGTGAGTCAGCTGCATTCCTGCTGCAGAAGTCAGGGCCACACTGGAGCTGGACACTGAAGTAGGGGGTGCTGCTACCACTGGACTCAGTGTCAGGGGCCTGGCAGCTGGATGGATAGGTCGGCTTACCTTGGGGTCCTCCCCTGAAATGCAAGCAAACTTCTCCCCTGCTACCACCCTGCTAAGTGGTCATTCCATTCATAGTATACAGGTACTCTGACTCCCTTAGAGATCATGCAGCATCACCCCATTTCACAGAAGAGGAAACAGGCATAGGGATGGGACAACTCACCCAACTCACAGGCTTGGTTCGGAGTGGAGCTGGGATCCCTGGGCTAAATTGTCAGGCCCCCCAAGACCATACTTAGCCTAAGCTTCCATGAGCCCTGAACCAGCCCACCTTTGCCCATCCTTGATGGGGAACTCACTCTTCATTCCAAAGGCTTGATGCCTTCCAGGTGGTGTTTGTCCTTAAAGTTCTTACTGGCCAAGTGGGATGGGGGCTCCAGCTTACAAAACAGGTGGTAGCTGCAGGGCAGAGTGGCAGCTGTAGAGTCTCAGGAGCCACACCTCAGGTTTCCTTCCCACTGTCTGCACAGCAGCTGGCATTTGGGTACCCCAGCTGTCCTCAGGCAACAGATCCTATGATGACCCAGGAACCTCAATGGTGATCCCACAGCTACCGTGACCTGATGCTGTGTTGGCCTCACCTATATTTCTTGCTTAGCTGCTTCATGTCTCCAAACCAGGCCCCAAATTGCTCATTGGGCATAAGAGAGTCATAGCAGCAGCCTGTCTGGAGCTGCTGGAGCTCAGTGATCATCTGGTATTCCTGGAGCCAGAGGAAAGGAATAGTCACTGCCGAGGCCTGGGTGTGCTTGCAAGGTGGGAAGGGGGGCAGTGGCTGTTTTGCTCCTGTGGGTCCCTAACATCTCCACTCCCTTCCAGTCTCTACCTGCCCTCAGAGCTGAGTTCATACAGCTGATCCCCCATGAAGGTGTCTTTCATCCAAGTATATCCCCCACCGTTCAGAAGAAGGCTTTGGCCCTGTCTTTTCTCCTTAAAATCTCCCCATCAAACTAAGAGGAAGCTGCATGTAGCCTGGGGGTGTCCTTCCCAGGAAGGTCTGTTTTCCATCCTACACCCCATTCCAACACCACCTCAGCAGTGATGGCCACAGCTTCTTATCTTCCTCCTTTTGTCAAAATTGACCATCCTCCCCTGGAAAGGAGAGTTTACATCCATCATGAAGGGCCCCCATCCATTGCCATACCCATAGCCCTTGAGCCCATGTCACACTGCATTAATGCAGGGTTCAACATAAACAGGACATCCCAGACTAGGGATGGAACCAGGCAGGCAATGGGCACCAGGTGTGGAGACCAAGAGTGGAGACAGAGAGAACTTCTAGCCCCAGCCTCTGATGACAATGAAGAGATGGGCCCTTGGACAAGCCTCCTTTATTCATTTTCAAAACGTTCATGGCACTCCAACTTCCAGGAGGCTGTGTGGTTTCAGGAGACCCTGTATGCCCACTGGTGAGAGTTCAGGGCTCAGGGAGTGGCCTCTTCTCCCAAGCCTCTGGGTCTCTTTCTTACCCTGCCCCTGCCCCCAGACTCACTTACTTCTAGATACTCCTGCCTTGCATGGCCCACCACCAAAAACTGAGTGAGAAATGTCCTCAGGCATGGGACAATGCCCCAGATAACACCCTGTGGCACTGGGTAGGAATGAGCACAGACTCTGAGTGGGCTGGGTGGGATGAGCACAGACTCTGAGATGTGCCCCAGACCATGCCCTGAAAACTTCTCAATCTCAGACTCCTAGGACCACACAGCCTTCCCTGGTCAGTGTCAGACACTTAACTCTCACTCCCTATGTTCCCCTTCCAGACTCCAAGGACCACAAACTCCTTTGCAGTCACCTTCCAGCACTGGGTTTTCTAAAGTCACCAAGTTTAATTCCTCCCTTATCCAATCCACTCTGTGTCAGCTCTTCCAGATTCTTACCCTGACTGGCTGCAACTAGTCCCCCAGGATTCCCACAGCTCATGGGCCTAAAGTTTCCAGGGACATTGAAGGGAGGCTTTTCCAGGTGTAGGGGCCAAGAGGGATGGGCTAGAGGAAGGCCCCATGTTAACTTTGGGGCCACTCCTCCCTGATGCTCCCGGCCTCAGGCACACTCACCTTCTTCAGCTGCTGCACCTTCTTCTGGGCTCTTGTGGGTTTCAACTCCAAGGTTGCGAACTTGCAGATCTCCTCCTGCCAGGGTTGAGGACTAGGTCAGTGGGGCCCTCCATCCCTCAAATATTGTCCCTGTGGTCTTGGACACTTGGATCAAGTGGGAAGGTGGAAATCTGCTGCCATCATATGCCTGATGTCCCCTGCATGATCTTGTACAAGCAGACTGGCCTCCCTGAACCTGTTTATCTCCGTTGAAAGGACAGAGACCTAAACCCCCTCATTGGGAGTCCAGAGGCCTTAGTGTTGCATGCTAGCACCAAGGGTGCTCTGGCCATTATGCTTTACCCCTCAGAGTCATGAGAATGCTCAACCATGTTCCTTTTCTCCCTTGAGCCTTGTCATCTCACTGTGAGGGTGGCAACACTAGATGGTCATGCCTCCTTTCCACATGAGGACACAGAGCCCCAAGAGGATATCAACTTGGACTGATTCACTCAGGTGCTTCAGAGGACACCATCTGTTCCCTTCAGACAGTGGTCACATCTGAGCTGACCTCACCCCACCACAGACCACCAGTAGCTGGTGTCGGGTTTTCTTGGCCTCTGAGTGTAGTTTGGGGCCTTGTGTCATCCCAACCATGGAGCTTGAGGATGGGATTTCTCTGGGTGCTCAGGTAAGCAGCTCCTGCCAGCCCCAGTCAAGAGGAGTGGAGACCCCAAATTCTGCCTGAAGCCATACCAAGGGCATTCCCTCTCCAGGGGTCCACTTAGAATATTCTGTGTGCAGACAAGTCCCAGCATGCACTCAGGAATGTGTCTCCAAGGTGCCAGGTCTGATTACCCAGGTAAGGTGGGAGCTGCCAGGAGCACTGGGCATTGAAATTTTGCTTCCACTTTAATGTAGAAGCTTCCGGTTATGGTCAGGAAGGACAGCCATGGTTTCCTGTCTTCCATATATTTCTCGTAGCTCTCTGGCACACATATCATTAGTAACAAGGCAGTTATGAGACCCTCCCACTCAGATGGAGACTTCTCATCCTGCCAGTTCATCATCTCCTCCTGGAACATCCCAGCCACTTCCACTGAACCCAAGAACTACAAGCCTACTGCCCTACATGACCCTTCACCTGCCCATGAATCAAGCATATCCCTCTACATCTTCAACCAGAAAGGCCAGACGGATGTTTTCAAAGAAACTTTCAGTGAAAAACTAACATCCCCACCACCTGAGCCCTGACCCTCCAGCCTCCTCTTTACCTTGATGATCAACTCCCAACTCTGTGAGAAAATGGCAGACAACATCTGAAAGAGGTGGAAGCTGTCCCTGGGGGAAGGCAAGAAGGAAGGAGAAGGGTGGGAGTGGGTAGGAGTGTATAAAGGTTAATCCATTTTATTTTAGCCACCTGGGACTTGGGCTGCCTGGGTGGGTGGTACTGAAACTGGGAGCTCTGAGTGCTACAGGACATCATGGGACTTGGGAGCTGAGCAGCTGGTTCTGATGTGTAGATTTCAATGGACAGAGAGTGGTGCTGAGAAGTAAACACTTAACATGCTCCCATTTGGTTCAACTCTAACTGACAGTGACGGGAACCAGTGCTGAGGTAGAACATTTGATCTCATCAACCTAAAGCTGCATGCCACCTGGCCCTTGCCCAGGAGCCACTGCCTCCTAGGCTCCCCGAAGGGCAATGTCCAGCCCCCACAAGGTCCCTGGTCCAACTTGGTGTCCCAGGAGTACCCTGCCCATCTGGAAACTTCCTCCCATGTCTTAAGACAGTGAATTGAATGGCTTTCAAGAGGAGAGAAGATGGCATAGAATGAGAAGTTTTTGAGGATTTGGCACTCCTGGGAAGGGAGAAAGAATGAGCAGTGAGATGTGGTCTGAGTGCCCCCCTGCTCCAGCTTCAGCCCCTCAGCTGACATCTCTCCTCTAGGATGAGACAGACACACAGGGAGATCCTGAGGGCATGCTGTGGACCCAGAGAGGGACAACCACACTCAACCTGAGACAGTAGCCTCAGTGATAGGTGAAGATAGTGTAAGGCTGTGCTATAGGCCAGAGAGGACCTGCAGGACTGAGAGCCAATAAGATCACAGAAGGGCTCCAGGACTCCAGAGAGGGCCCCTTGAGCATAACCTGGTCACCTTGATCCAGTAATCCACCACCCTGGACCTGTCCAGGGCCACCATACTCTGGTCCCCAAGGCAGGCTGTGATGACACAGTTGGTTACACTGGTTGAACTGGGTGATGATGTCACAGATGGGGGTTTATATATACTCCTTGTCCTTTTTGTTGTGCTGGGACCACGTAGTGCCCAGTGATAGGGCACCACCTTCTTGAACAGCTCCTGGGAAGAGGAGATGTCAGCAGGCCCCACATCCATGCAGCTCAGATAATGCAGGCCCTAAAGGCCAAGGTCAGGGTCCAGTGGTGAGGACAAGGGGTGTTTTCTGTCCCTGAGGGGCCCTAACACTCAAGTGACCCAGAGCACAAGCCTATTGGGGAAGAGAAAGCTGCACTTTCAAGTCCCTCTCATGAACTTCAGCATGGGAGGTGCCTCATGCCTCCACAGGCTCAGATGGTACCATGGTCCCTCCTGATAATGCCCCCTGGGCCTGCTAGCAGTCAGGTACTGGGTCCCTGGGTGGGCAGAGGTTTTGGGTGACTGTCAAAGGATCCAGTGCACATCAGGGTCTTATTAGTGTCAATGTTATGGAGACCCCAGAACAGAGCGGGCCACCCGTGGAGCTGGTTGCACCTCAGTGAGCTCCCTTCAACCCTCAATGGCCAAGCCTCCTCAGGCTTTCTATTTCTTTGCTCTCATGTGATCTTCACAGTTGGTGTGTATGGCAGGTATGTTTAGTGTTCTATAGCTCCTCTCTAGAGAGGGGAAGTGCAGTTTTAAGGATTAATAAACTTGCTCAGGTTACAATGCTGGGAGTGTAGCCAGGCTTTGGAACAAGATCCTAAGATTCTGGATCAGGGGATGCTAAGGCTGGGGTGGCAGATCCTGGGAGGAAGATCTGCCCAGATTCACCCTGCTGATCACAACTATTCATCACATCCATCCATGTCAACTGCTCTGCCACTAGCTGAGGAGAGAAAGCCAGGAGGTTAGCCTTCTCCTCACTCAGCTGGTGGTCTGAGGTCTCAGGCCAAGGGCAGGAAGGTTCTTATATTGTAACCTGCCCTGCTGCTGACTTTAGTTCTGGCAGTGGCTCTGGTGATGCTGCAAGACAATCGTTCCCCTCAAGAGCTGGTGCTACTGAAGGTGAGTAAACAGGCTGTAGTTCCAGAATGCATACTGACATAGACTGCAGGTGGCACTAGAGGTGGTGGTGGGACTGCCTTCAGCTCAGGAATTTGTGATGCAGATGGTGATGTGACCTCCTCCAGTCTGGCAGCATGTGGCTCTACTTTCAGAGTGGCTATTTGTGCTACCTCCATAGGGAGCAGTGGAGGTGGCATCAAAGCTTCTTCAAGCACTAAAGCTGGTGTTCTGATGCTGAAGGAGCAGGCTCTACCTCCAGGTAGCAAGGTAGGTGGAACTGGGCTTGCCTCTTGCACTGCATCTGGTGCATTGATGGAGACCCAGGCTCTGGAACATGTGCTGATTGTGATGTAGCTGCCTCTACCTCCTGAGAAGATGCTCCAGTTGATGACATATATGATGGTCTTGTTTCAGGACAGACATGGATCCTAACATTTTGGGTGGCTGTTGTGGTGGTGTTAGAGCCACCTTCAACTCAGGAGTAGGTGCTACAACAAGTAATACATCAGGAACTACTTCCAGAGCAAGCGCTGGTGCAAACTCAGTAGCTGGCAGTAGAGGTGTCAATGGAGCCAAATCAACCTCTGGAACCACCCCTGTGTTTGCTGCAGGTGGTGGAATTGGTGACACAGGTTGCACTGGAGGCATTTGCAGCTCTGGAGGTGACAAAGGAACTGGAGAAGAGGTAGGTCCCACACTATGAATTGCTCTAAGTGTCTTTCAAATACAGAGAAGATCTCACAATCTCAAGGGCAATATCCAGCCGGAAAAGGTGTTCCCAGACTGCAGTCTCCCAGGTGACTTGTCTAAGGCTCCTCCTTGCTCCTGGCCCAAGGGCAATCTCTGGTAGGTCCTGCCTATGTGGTCCAGTCCTGGCCCCCACCCTACAAGCTCTTGTGCTACCACTCTGAGCACAGGGTGTCTGCCTCAAAGGGTTCAGGATGACTCCTCTCTGAAAGAGAACTATGGCCTGGTGCTCCAGGGCAGAGCCAGGTAAATGCCCCTGGGCATGGGCCACCAGCAGCTTGAGGCAGGGAGAGTCTGCAGGTTGTAGGAAATCTTCAGAGTACTGGTTCAACCAGGTGCTCAGGAGGGAGGAGAGGAAGCTGAGGGCAGGTGGGTGGGCAGTAGAGCCAGAAAATGGCCTTTCTTCCACACTGCCCACAGGGACCCTCCCACTGGAACATAAAGCCCATAAGGACAGGGAAGAGTTTTGACTGGTTTGTTATTAGCCTGGCACTAACACACAGTAGAAGTTTCATCAATATGTGAGTAATGAGAGGACAGGGTCTGTCCTTCTGTCCTGGGCCCTCCTGGCCCCCACCCAGTAACTTCTGGCCTGAGGGGCTGCCTCATCTTCTGCCATGTGTCACGTGCCTCCTCTTCCCACTGACACTGCCCTCCTTAATGATAGGGGCACAGCTGGCCCTGCCATCTGTGCAAGAGGCAGACAGGACTGAGGTCCAAGGCAGATTTGGAGCAGGCTCCTAACCACCTCCTATCGTGGGTTTGCATGAAATGATGTTTTGGGGTCTTGGTGCTGTGGTAGGAAAGGATTCTCTCAGAGACTGAGAATGAGCTCCCAGGGTCCTCTGCAGCCAGTACCCCAGGACCCCACCCACAGCTTCCTTTGACTCCTTTCCAACTGGAGGGGGAAGCCTCTAGACTCAGCCCTCCAGGGGGATCATAGAATGAGTGGGGCCCAGTGTTCTGCCCAGCCCTTCCCTGCCACCGACCACCCAACTCCCCACACTGGTCTCAGGTGAGGAAAGCCCCTCCCCCTCTCCCAAAGTGCACTCACTTTTTCATTTCAAGGCATATGTCCTGCCTGCCACTGACATGGCGTTTACGTCCATATCTAGGGGAGACCGTGAGTGTGTCTCAGCTAACTTACTAAGTACAACCCCTGCTTAAGATGACTCGTGTTACTGCCTGCAGTTCCAACTCTAATAGAACCCAGAAGAGCAGGGAAATTTGTCCACTTTGTTCACTCCATGGAGCTACATGCTTCAGAAAGTGTCTGCAACTAATAGACACTCTTTGGTGAAGCAATGAGTCCTAAGCAGCACCATCTCAGACCTAAGGTGAGTCTGGACCCTCTGTTGGCCTACAAAGATCCCTACTTTGACCACACCAAGGTTGGAGGCACTGAAAAGGTCTCAAACCTCCTTTAGAAATGAGAAAACTGGGGTAAGTAAAGGGGAGAGACTGAGAGCTTCTTCATTGGGAAGAGGAAAGCCCTGCCTAGGAACAGCACTGCCACTCCAGCCACCCTGTCCACTGAGTCAGGCTCTGGGAAGCACTTTCCATGGATTCTCCCAGTTAGACCTTATAATCAACCTTGAAGTGTTTTTCTTTAACCACTCCCCGTCCCAAGGAGGAACACGAGGCCAGTGGGTGAAATGACATTTCTGAGACACAAGCAAGTTGGGGGCAGGGCAGTCAAGTGGTCAGGGATGGGGCTGGCTCTCACCTGTGGAACAACCAGTCTAGGACCTGCTCAGTGGTGGTGAAGACCCAGTATGTTACAAAGATGCTGATATACATGAGGTTGCCCTCCTGGAAGGCGGGCACCAGGTGATCCACCAGCTTGACCATCGGCAGCGTGTGGATCTCCTCCCCATGAGGATTGAGTTGTTCTTCCTTTAGGGTGGGACAGAAGAGGCACAAGTGGTCGGAGGCAGAATTGTAGACCCCCAGGTGATGCTGGGGCTGTGGGCAGACCTGCTACACCTAAACCCTCAGTGACTTGAGGCCAAGGGGGAATGTGTGTGCCTCTGGCAGAGAAAGGTCCTCAGCCTTAAAATTGAATTTGAGGTGAGGAAATAATTGAAAGATGAGATTCTAGACTCAGCAAGGGGCAGAAAGCTGGAGTGGCCCTGGGGAAAGAAAGGCCCCTGCAGGCCAGAGGATCTGAACAGACACCTCAGAGAACAGCAGACCCACCTGGTTAGTAAACAACTTTCAGGACTCCACTGCTCACGGAGCTAGAACCACAAGACTATGCCATTTGCCACCCTGACCCCAGATCAGGAAAATGAAGGAAAATGAAAAGAGCCTGTTCCTGGCAGGGTGCAGGGACTCTCCTACCCAAAGAGCCAGCTGGTGATAACTGAACTGCTCCAGCCTTAGGTATTTAACCTTCACTGTTGAAAGTGATGTCTGCGTGTCCTCTGTTCAGTCATCCCTTTCCTGGGAACCTCTACCAGGGGCAGGAGGGATCAGGGTACGTGGGAGGTGTTCAGAGCAGCAGTGCTGACAGGGCCACAGGGGAGGACAGTTCAAGGTCCAGCAGCACCAAAGGCCAAATCACTGCTCTAAGCTGCCTCCCTTCTGGAATATTGGGCAGCCAAGTCAGGTCTCAGCTCCTGACCTGGGAAGGAGAAGGAGAAGGGGAAAGTTATTGGTGACAGCAAGAACCTAAGTGAGAGAGCTGTATGGCTTGGAGCAGCTCACAAAGACTGCTGCTGGGGACAGGGGCTAGGGAGTGTAAACAAAAATACAGCAGCAAAAAACACATATATGTGAAGTGAGCCCACCCTTCCACCTACTTTGAGGGGAACCCCATGGAAAAGACTCCTTTCTGCTATTCCTTTAACCATTTGAAGAGATCTGCCTCCTGGTCTGTGGAATGGCACTGTGGTGGGTGATTGGTGGGGACCCAGGTTTCTCAGGAAGCAGGACACTAGGTCACTCAGGTGTGAAATTCCTGGAAGAGAGCAAGGGAGAGGCTAGGATGGGAGAAAGGACCTGGGGTGCTCCCCTACTGTTGCAGGACCTCATTTGTCACCTGCTCCCACCTAGAACCAACGCTGGGACCGTGATGGACCTGCATCTTCTACAGAGAGATGGTGTAGATGAGGCCACCCTCCAGCTCCTCGACAGCCACCTGCATGGAGCTCTGTGAATACAGTGCTCAGCAGACTGGCCAAGAGACATCAGCAAGTGGACTGCCCTACTCCACAAGGGAAGCTTCTCCTTGTTTGAGCTGGGACCCTGATCAGACACAGATGGGTGCCTGCTCCCTCTCCAGCTCCACTGGAGAGGAGATGACACCTGAGAGCTCAGGGTTAACACTGGTACACATGGGTGTCACCCCAAGATGAGACTTCCCACCCTTCCAGCCATGATCTGGCAGATGACAGGGAAGGACCTACTGGGTTCCCATTCCTGACAGTCTGCTCCATCCCAGGTGGTCCCACTGCTCATGTCTTCTACTCACTGGGAGGTTGGTGGGACATGGAGCTGCCCAAGCAAAAGCAGAGTAGGTGGCATGTGCTGAATTAGCTGTCCCTGACTCACCCCACATTACCTTTGGGTACCTCCTGTATGAGGGCCAAGGAATTTGTGACTGCGACCTGAGTCAGTGTTGAAAACAATGGGGACTCACTCCTGACTTGGTTGAGGCTGCAGCCTCATGAACTAGGAATACAGCAGGAGAACATGGTTCCTTCTTGGGTGTCTCCTGCCAAGTGAGCTGGGAAGGGGCTGCCTTTGGAATCTGGGTGCCTGGTTACCAGAGTTCCAAGTTCTGTTGGGGTCTCTCACCAAGGAAGTGAGGTCACCTTCTTTGGTCCCTTTACCTGGGTCCCTCAACTATAAGAACTCCACAAAAGTCCCTGTGCATGTCTGTCTGTGTATCCTCCTCACCTAGATCACCTTGTTAACTGGACACAGTTCTGCCAACACGTCCCTCCCCATAGCTACCTGGGAAGGCCTATGTGCAGCTCAGTCCCCAGCTATGAGGAGATCCAGTCTGGTTCAGACCCAGCTACTCCTTCTTTTCAGTTTTGTGACCCCAGACTAGTAACCAAGGCCTCCCCAGGCTCCTAACTGACACAGTTGGAATCATTCTAGCATCTGGCTCCCAGTGGCAAAATCAAGCCTAAGTGGGGAGAATACTGCAAACTCCACAGTCTTGTTTCCCATGTAGATAATACACAGACAAACATGGAATAAACAGATGGATGTAGCATTCAATAAAATTCACAACAGGACTGGGGAGGGCTGTGTGAGTTTTTTTTTATTTTTTTTATTTTTTTATTTTATTTTATTTTTTATTATATATATTTTTTATTGACTTTGTAATAATATTACATTAAAAATATATATGTGAGGTCCCATTCAACCCCACCTCCCCCCACCTCTCCCCCCCCCCCCCCCCAGCAACACTCATTCCCATCATCATGACACATCCACTGGATTTGGTAAGTACATCTTTGGGCACCTCTGCACCTCATGGTCAATGGTCTACATCATGGCCCATACTCTCCTCCATTCCATCCAGTGGGCCCTGTGAGGATTTACAATGTCCGGTGATTGCCTCTGAAGCACCATCCAGGGCAGCTCCATGTTCCAAAGACGCCTCCACCTCTCGTCTCTTCCTGCCTTTCCCCATACCCATCAGCCACCATGTCCACTTTTCCCAATCCAATGCCACCTCTTCTATGTGGCCATTGGATTGGTTGTGTCCATTGCACCTCTATGTCAAGAGGAGGCTCAGATTCCACATGGATGCTGGATGCAATCCTCCCACTTTCAGTTGTAATCACTCTAGGCTCCATGGTGTGGTGGTTGTCCTTCTTCAACTCCATCTTAGCTGAGTGTGGTAAGTCCAATAAATCAGATTGTAGGTGCTGGAGTCTGTTGAGGCTCAGGACCTGGCTATCACATTGTCAGTCCAGAGATTCAAATCCCCTAAATCTATCTTAAACCCCAACGTTAACTGCACCTCCAGCACATTAGCATGAAAGTCTTATGAAGGAAGATCCCATCTGAGTCCAGATTCATCACACATAAACACCATTTCCAAAGAGGGGCCATCTGACCTGGTAGTTAACCACATCGGCCATGACCATAACTCCCATGGGTCTCTTTAGCCCTCAAAGGAACCAATATCTGGGGGTTGCATCTGCTTTATCTGTCTCTCTGACTCTGCTCAGTTGTGCATGAGGGCAATCCTTCTGCCAGCCTCCAGACTCTTTTTTAGAAACTCGTAGCCATATAAACTCATTTCTCCTTTCCATTTCCCCCTTACTTTAGGTCAAACAGCATTTTAAAGTCATGTTATTTTATGTAGACATGGATATTCTGCTGATCCGCATTGAACCTTCCGTTTAAGGTCATTTTCCAGTTGCATCATCAGTTGGTAGTTGATAGTGGTCCCTCGGTGCCAGGGAGGCTCATCCCCGGGTGTCATGTCCCATGCTGGGGGGAAGGCATTGCATTTACATGCTGAGTTTGGCTTCGAGACTGGCCACATTTGAGTAACATGAAGGCTGACAGGAGGAAATTCCCAGGCACAATGTTGCTCTAGGCCTTGTTCTTATTTTAGGCTTATCAGCTCACAAGAATAGTCATTAGCATCAGGGGCTCACTGTTGAACCCTCACTCCCTCCCGGTCCCCGCCGCTGTACCTGGGAGACTGTCGCTGCTCCCCTAGGGACCACGACAGAGCACCACTGGCCAGGAATCCAGTACCCCCCCTGCTGTGGTTTTTAATTGTTGCCACTATGAGTATATCCAAACATTACCATGCACCCTGGACATATGTTTTGTACAGCTCCCTGTCAGCCATATATCACCTGTCATTGGTATCCCATACCAGTATCCCTCCATTGCCATTGTTGAAACACTCTGTGATCCAGAACTCCCCAAAATTTGAAGCCCAATATAATGTCATGGTCCCTTACTAGGGAATGGCATATAGCGATAGGTTTAAAGGTTAGATAAAGAACTTGGATAAAGTTAGATAAAGAACTTAGATAAAGAATGTTGACTTGAAAAATTCTACATCCTATCTTTTTCTTTTTTTTTTTTCCCCCCCTAATTATTCAGCTTCTCTTCACAGGAGTCCTAGACCACAGCAATGCATATATATAATATACAGCACTCCCATACATCCACCACAAAACCTTTTTCCTTCCACAGTGATACTCTTACACCCTATTCACATCATATTTACTTAACGTGATGTACAGAGTCTAAGACATTAGCTTTCTAACAAGGTGACATCTGTGCTTACATTATGGTGCATACTTTAGGATACACAGTTCTTTACATTCTTAGTTATCCTATGTTTTACATTATGGTTTACATTATCAGTCTGTCATCTCCTATATGTTATGGTGTAATATTACATGTTTTATATCCATCCTTGTGTACTCTCAAGAAACTCCTCTCTTACCCCCCATTTACCTTGGTTCCATACATTTAACGTCCATTTTCCCTTCCACCTTGGTGCCCACAGTGACAGCCAACCTCCGTTTCCTGAGGAGCCACTTCCAGAGATAGATGGAATAGTGTTCAGGGCCTAACTTGCTCAACTGCACCAATGCCCTGGGAGCCACCCTTTCTCTCGAGGGATACAGTTCCCTCTATTTGATGGCATTAGTCCTCCCCAGGATGTGGGTCCACCCCCACTCTCACTACTTGGGTTTCTACCCCATGGTGTCACCCACTCTGGCAGAATGAGCATTTAGACATTCCCCAGGAGTCCGTCCTGCATCAGACCCTCCCCTCCGAGCATTCTAAACAGGTAACCCTCTTTATTATATTTTGATATGGTTTTCTCGGCATTTTACTCTCCACCAATACCTGACCCTCTCCTGTGTTCACATGCTACCCCTCCCTCCCCCCACTTTTGGGCAATGTTACCCATCCGTCCCTCCCCAGCCACCCTCAAACCCGCAAAGCCCCAACCAAAGGCAGCCCCTTGCCCCCCTTTTATCTCTTCTTTGTGTTCATACTTACCACCATCTCATCTTAAATTCCACCCCTGCAGACATCGGCTCATATCCTTCCTCCACCCTCCGATTTCCTGTAAGCCTATCGTTCAGTCTCTTGCTATCTAGGGCAGCTTGTTTATTTCATATCATTGAGGTCAGGTAGTATTTGTCCTTCAATGTCTGGGTTGCTTCACTCAACATAAGGTTCTCAAGATTCATCCATGTTATCACATGTGTTTGTAGTGTGTTTGTTCTTACAGCCGAGTAGTATTCCATTGTGTGTATATACACATTTTATTGATCCACTCATCTGTTGATGGGCATTTGGGTTGATTCCAACTTTTGGCAATAGTGAACAATGCTGCTATGAACATTGGTGTACATATATCGGTTTGTGTCCTTGTTTTCAGCTCTGCTGGGTATATACCTAGCAGTGGTATTGCTGGGTCATATGGCAAATCTATGGCTAGTTCTTTGAGAAACTGCCATACTGTCCTCCAGAATGGTTGGATTCTTCTGCATTCCCACCAGCAGTGGATGAGTGTTCCCCTTCCTTCACATCCTCTCCAGCACTTGTATTCTTCTGTTTTTTTCATAGCTGCCAATCTTATGGGTGTAAGATGGTATCTCATTGTAGTTTTGATTTGCATTTCCCTGATAGCTAGAGATTTGGAACATTTTTTCATGTGCTTTTTTGCCATTTGTATTTCTTCTTCAGAGAAGTGTCTGTTTAAGTCTTTTTCCCATTTTTTAAATGGGTTGTTTACCTTTTTATTTTCAAGATATAGGAGTTCTTTATATATGCAAGTTATAAGTTTCTTATCAGATATATGATTGCCAAATATTTTCTCCCACTGTGTGGGCTCCCTTTTTACTTTCTTGACAAACTCCTTTGAGGTGCAGAAGGCTTTGATTTTGAGGAAGTCCCATTTATCTATTAGTTCTTTTGCTGCTCGTGCTTTTGGTGAGATATTCATAAATCCATTTCCTATTACAAGGTCCTGTAGATGTTTCCCTACACTGCTTTCTAAGGTTTTTATGGTCTTGGCTCTTATATTTAGGTCTTTGATCCATCTTGAGTTGATCTTTGTATAAGGTGTGAGATGGTAATCCTCTTTCATTCTTCTACATGTGGCTATCCAGTTCTCCAGACACCATTTGTTGAATAGGCCACTCTCTCCCAGTTGAGAGGGTTTGGTGGCTTTATCGAATATTATGTGGCTGTATATGTGAGGTTCTATATCAGAGCTTTCAATTCGATTCCATTGGTCTATGTGTCTCTCCTTATGCCAATACCATGCTGTTTTCACCACCGTAGCTTTGTAGTATGTTTTGAAGTCAGGTAGTGTGATTCCTCCAATTTCGTTTTTCTTTTTCATTATGTCTTTGGCTATTCGGGGTCTCTTTCCTTTCCAAATAAATTTCATAGTTAGTTTTTCTAGTTCCTTAAAGAAGGCTGTGTTGATTTTTATTGGGATTGCATTGAATGTGTAGATCAGTTTTGGTAGGATAGACATCTTAATAATGTTCAGTCTTCCTATCCATGAATAAGGAATAGTCTTCCATTTATTCAGGTCTTCTTTGATTTCCTTGAACAGTCTTGTATAGTTCTCGGTGTATAAGTTCTTTACCTCTTTAGTTAAATTTATTCCTAAGTATTTGATTTTTTTATTTACTATTGTGAATGGTATTTGTTTCTTGATTTCCTCCTGATCTTGCTCCTTATTGGTGTACAGAAATGCTACTGATTTTTGCGCATTGATCTTATAACCTGCGACTTTACTAAACTCATTTATGAGTTCTAGAATCTTCGTTGTAGATCTCTCAGGGTTTTCTATGTATAGGATCATGTCATCTGCAAATAATGAAATTTTGACTTCTTCCTTTCCAATTTGAATGCCTTTTATTTCTGGTTCTTGCCTCAGTGCTCGAGCAAGTACTTCTAAGACAATGTTAAATAGGAGCGGAGACAGTGGGCATCCTTGTCTTGTTCCTGAGTTTAGAGGGAAGGAGTCTAGGATTTCCCCATTGTAAACAATATTGGCTTTAGGTTTTTCATATATACTCTTTATCGTGTTCAAAAAATTTCCTTGTATTGCAATCTTTTGGAGTGTTTTTATCAAGAAAGGGTGCTGTATTTTGTCAAATGCTTTTTCTGCATCAATAGATATAATCATGTGATTTTTTTCCTTCAATCTGTTTATATGGTGTATTATGTTGATTGATTTTCTTATGTTGAACCACCCTTGCATACCTGGAATAAATCCCACTTGGTCGTGGTGTATAATACGTTTAATGTGTTGTTGAATACAATTAGCAAGTATTTTGTTAAGTATTTTTGCGTCTAGGTTCATTAGAGAAATTGGTCTGTAATTTTCCTTTCTTGTGATGTCTTTGTTTGGCTTTGGTACTAGGGTAATGTTGGCATCATAGAAGGAGTTGGGTAATGTTCTTTCTGTTTCGATTTTTTGGAATAGTTTCAGCAGGATTGGTGTCAGTTCTTTCCGGAATGTTTTGTAGAATTCACCTGTGAAGCCATCTGGCCCTGGGCTCTTCTTAGTTGGGAGATTTTTAATAACTGATTCTATCTCTCTGCTTGTGATTGGTTTGTTAAGATCATCTATTTCTTCTTTTGTCAATATGGGCTGCTTATGTGTTTCTAGGAATTTGTCCATTTCCTCTAGATTGTCATTTTTGTTGGAATATAGTTTTTCAAAATATCCTCTTATGATAGTCTTTATTTCTGTGGGGTCAGTGGTGATATTGCCTTTCTCATTTCTTATTTTGCGTATTTGCATCTTCTCTCTTTTTTTCTTTGTTAGTGTTGCTAAAGGTTTGTCAATTTTGTTAATCTTCTCAAAAAACCAGCTCTTGGTCTTGTTTATCTGTCCAAGTGCTTTCTTATTTTCTATTTCATTTAGTTCTGCTCTTATCTTTGTTATTTCCTTCCTTCTTCTTCCTGTTGGGTTACTTTGTTGTTGTTTTTCTAATTCCTTCAAATGTGCAGTTAGTTCTTCAATTTTTGCTCTTTCTTCTTTTTTGATATATGAATTTATGGCTATAAACTTCCCTCTCATTACTGCTTTTGCTGCATCCCATAAATTTTGGTATGTTGTGTTATCATTATCATTTGTTTCAAGGTAGTCATTGATTTCTTTTGAGATTTCCTCTTTGACCCACTGTTTTTCTAAGAGTGTGCTGTTTATATTTCCAAATCGTGGTGTGAAATCTGGGCTTCTGTCCCTTGCAAATCTCCAGCTTGACTCCACTGTGGTCAGAGATAATGTTTTGTATGATTTCAATCTTTCTGAATTCGTTCAGCCTTTCTTTGTGGCCTAGCATATGATCTATCTTGGAGAATGATCCATGTGCGCTTGAGAAAAATGTATATCCTGCTGTGTTTGGGTGTAGCGATCTATATATGTCTATTAGATCCAGCTCCTCTAATATACTATTCAGATGCTTTGTTTCTTTGGTGATTCTCTTTTGAGATGTTCTGTCCAGAGTTGATAGTGGTGTATTAAAATCCCCCACTATAATTGTAGATGTATCTATTCTTTCACTTAGTTTTTCCAGCATTTGCCTGACGTATTTAGAGGCACCCTTGTTAGGGGCATAGATATTTATGATTGTTCGATCTTCTTGACAGATTTTCCCTTTCACTAAAATGTAGTATCCTTCTTTGTCTCTCACAATTGTTTCACATTTAAAGTCTATTTTGTCTGCTATTAATATAGCTACTCCTGCCTTTTTTTGGTTATTGTTAGCTTGTATGATTGTTTTCCAGCCATTCACTTTCAGTCTCCATGCGTCTCTGGGTCTAAGATGTGTCTCTTGTAGACAGCATATGGATGGGTCATATTTCCTTATCCAATGTCCCAGTCTGAATCTTTTGATAGGTGAGTTTAATCCGTTGACATTCAGTATTATTACTATCAAGGAATTATTTGTGTTAGCCATATTTTGATTGGATTTGTGTTTGTCATATTTTGTTTGTATATATTTTTTTGTCTTTTTTGTTGTTGTTGGTCTTATACTCTCCTCCAACCCTGCCTTTCCTGTTTTTTCCTTTCATCCTGCAGAACTCCCTTTAGAATTTCTTGAAGGGGAGGTTTCTTGTTGGTATACTCTTTCAGTTTCTGTTTGTCTGCGAATATTTTGAACTCTCCATCATGTTTGAATGCTAGTTTAGCTGGATAGAGTATTCTTGGTTGGAAATTTTTTTCCTTTAGTACCTTGACTATATCATACCACTGCCTTCTTGCCTCCATGGTTTCAGAAGAGAAATCAGCACTTAATCTAATTGAGCTTCCCTTGTATGTGATGGTTTTCTTTTCTCTTGCTGCTTTTAGGATTTTCTCTTTGTCTTGAGCATTGGATAATTTGACAAGTATATGTCTTGGGGTGGGCCTTTTGGGGTTTATGACTTGTGGAGTGCGCTGTGCTTCTTGGATATGCACATCTGTCTCTTTCAGTAGATTTGGGAAGTTTTCAGCCATTATTTCCTGCAACACTCCTTCTGACTCCTTTCCCTTCTCTTCACCTTCTGGAATGCCTATAATACGTATGTTTGAGCATTTTGCATTGTCATTCAGGTCCCTAAATCCTAACTGGATTTTTTCTATCTTCTTATTGACCCCTTCTACTATCTGTTTGATTTCTGATGTACTGTCTTCCACATCACTAATTCTCTGCTCTGTCTCTTCTAGTCTGCCGATATTTGCTGCAAGTGTATTTTTGATTTCTTGAACTGTGGTGTTCATTCCCATCATATCTGTTATGTTTTTGCGTATGTCTGCAATTTCCCCTCCAAGTGATGTCTTCATGTTGTTAACCTCTTTCATTACTGCATCAAATTTGTCGGTGATAAATGTTCTGAGATCTTTCATTGCTTGTGCCAAGTTTTGCTCCCCTTCATGATTGTTGGTTTGTTGATTGGATTCAGCCATGTTTTCCTGATTACTGGTTTGGTTTGTAGATTTTTGTTGCTTTCTGGTCATCTCTTTATCTTGATGGATTTAATCAGTTCCTTAGCTTCTTTGTCTGCTCTTGGTGGTTATTTAGCTGTTATTTTTGTATAGGTGTTATATCTTCTCTTTGTCACTTTTTTCTTCTTATTCTAGTTTCTTGTTGTTGGTTAAGTTCACTTTAAAGGAAAGTATTAGTGTTGGGGAAAGGCAATTGTGTAAGCAAGGGAAAAGTGTAGAGTAGTATTGGTGATATATGTTAACAAAGCAAGAATATGAGATCTGGGAGGATGGAGGTTAGATTCATGTAAATTGTGTAGAGTTATAGCAGTAGGTAGAGTACCTATTATGAGGTAGATGATTGAATATGGGAGGAATATGGTATGAGCTAAAAAGCTATTGATTTCGTGAGAGAGGGAAAGAGAAAAGAAAGGTAATAGTTTCAAGAGTGGATTACAGACAGAATACAAAGCATAGGTATTAGAAATTAAGACTTAGACACTTTGTGGATTGAAGAAAGGGAGGTGGGAGGTGGAATATAGGAGAGCCAGTAGATGGTGGTGGATATCAAGATGTAGGGGAAAGAGGATATTGTAGGTAGCCTAAATCAGTTCACACAGAAATGAGGCAGTGAAGGATGAGAAAACCCAGCGAATGTGAGGTGTTTCCTGCCGCACCTATTGTATAATTGAGTTAAAATAAACTAAGTAGAATATGAGGGACAAGAGGGAGAGAGACAACAGAATAAAAAGGGAAAAAAAGAAAGAAAAAAAAGGGGGGGGGAGGAAGGGACGAGAGGAAGAAAGGAAAAGAATGTGGCCAGGGGTGGGGAACAGGTAGGGGAAAGAAAGAAAAAATAAAAAAAAAAACAGATATACACGAACCAGAATTAAAACACCCACTACACCACACCTAGCACAAAAAAAAAACCCCTTAAATAACTGAGTAAAAAAAGACTTTGGGGGATACGCTGTGAGAGAAGACTAAGGGATAATGCAGTGTTAGCAATCAGGAAATTGAAAAAAGTAAAGAATTAGTCAAAATGAAAATAAAAACAAAACAAAATGAAACGATAAAGAAAAAACGCCAACGTTGAAGGCTAGGGCATTTAAGGACCTCAGATGGACCTCAGTGCGTGATGGATTCAGGGATGGAAAGTCTGAGATATTGAGGACTCAAGAGGTGTGAGTCTCTGTAGTGTGGGCCACCAGAATTTAGGGAATTCAGACCTGGCAGCCTCCAATCTCGTCAACAGGAAGCCTGGGAGCCCCACAGTGTAACACAGCCCTCAGGGATCCCCACAGCTGGGTGCCAACCCTATGGGGGAAGTCAGATCCGCAAACTCTATATTGTGACTGAACCCTGCAATTCACTTTGCTGGGCTCATTAGTACGTTATCTTTCATTTGAGCTTTTGGACAGCTCCCGCCCTGTGATTCCAAACCACTGCCACTAGAGGGCGCCTCTACACTGCAGCCACTTTACTAGTACAGATCCGAAGCCCAGCCAGTGACGCGGAAAACGGATTCCAATACCAGAATTCTCAAGCTTCGCAGAATATTCCCTAATCTGCTTCCAGACGTGCCCCCCCCCCTTGCCGCAGCCTAGATCAATTTTCCAATTACTTCTCTTTATTGCCTACAGCCTATTTGGGTTGGAGAACGATTGCCGGGCTTTTGGGGGCGGGGCTTCAGGCGGAAGCGCTATTGTTTATATTCGCACTCAAAAGTTTCTCCCGCTTCACAACAAAACACCGTCTATCTTCCGAAATCGATCCACAAAGGCGATCTGTCACATCCACCTGTCAGCAGCTCATCCAGAGCTCCTGAACTCCTTAGCCCTTCAGAGTCATCTAAAAGCGGTACCGCCAGGCTGGACCGCGGTTCCCCCCACCCCCACCAGGGAGGAGCCCGTGCGCGGGTCTCACCTGCGGGCAATAGAACCCAAATTATATCTACTAGACCAATCCTCTCCGTTACCTTTCCACCCAATCGATGTCCCGACACTTCTGCCCTGCAAAAATCCCGAAAAAGCCTCGCCTTGGAGAACCTGCCGCCGTGCCCAGCCGTCTCTTCCCGGGACAGACCACAAAGGCAAGTTTACTCAGCGACCATCTTTTCAACTACCTCTTCTTTGTTCTTCAGTAGAAATTAAGGTAGTGATAAAGGTTAAGATATCTCAGAGAAATAATTAAATCTACTTTTCCTCACTCAGTGTGATTGTGAAAAAGGAACTCATTAACTCTGATAGTTTTGGAGCAATATTATAAAGCAATAACAGGGCAGTGGGCTTGGCCCAGTGGATAAGGCATCTGTCTTGGACCAATGGTTAGGGTGTCCGTCTACCACGTGGGAGGTTCCCAGTTCAACCCCTGGGCCTCCTGACCCATGTGGAGATGGCCCACGCGCAGTGCTGATGCACTCAAGGAGTGCTGTGCCATGCAAGGAGTGCCCTGCCATGCAGGGGTGTTCCCAGTGTAGGGGAGCCCCACGTGCAAGGAGTGCACCCCTTAAGGAGAGCTGCATAGTGCGAAAGAAAGTGCAGCCTGCCCAGGAATGGCACCGCACACACGGAGAGCTGAAACAACAAGATGACTTAGCAAGAAGAAACACAGATTCCCGTGCAGCTGACAACAACAGAAGCAGACAAAGATGACGCAGCAAATAGACACAGAGAACAGACAACCGGGGTGGGGTGGAAGGGGAGGGAAATAAATAAATAAATAAATCTTTTTTAAAAAATGCCAATCTTTAAAAAAAAAAAAGCAATAACATAAAGACCTTACCATGTGGCAGGCACCACAGACAATAGTGAAATGAGGGGGAGGCAGCCATGTCCTGGGTTGACATCACTAAGCTAACAGATGAGCCAATCTAGACTCACCAAATGCTGAAGACTCGTTTTGATTAAGATATCACTTATCTGCAGCTGAAAACATTCTTCCTTGGTCAGGAATGGAGAATTTTACAATTTTTTTTGCCAGAGTATTCACCAAGAGATCAGTACCCAACTTCAACCACAAAGTGACCATTTTTAAACATGAAAATGTATGACACTGAAATGCTGAGTGTTTGCTTTTTCCTCAGATGCACAGCACTGCGTCCAATGCCCAGCTGAAGAGTGTTCAAACACTGAGAGAAATCGCTGCGTCTCAAAGGTGGTGACCTTCCTGTCTTTACAGGATACATTGGGTGTGCTTCTAGCCTGCACAGCTCTTTGCCTCTCTCTTGTCACAGCTGCAGTTCTGTGGGTCTTTATGAAGCATAGAGACACTCCCATTGTGAAGGCGAATAACCGAGCTCTCAGCTACATCCTGCTCTTCTCCCTTCTCCTGTGCTTCCTCTGCTCCTTACTCTTCATTGGCCGTCCCAACACAGCCACCTGCATTCTTCGTCAAGTCACCTTTACAGTTGTGTTCACTGTGGCTGTTTCCACTGTATTGGCCAAAACCATCACCGTGATTCTGGCATTCAAAGCCATGAAACCCGGAAGAACAATGAGATGGCTGCTGACATCAGGGGTTTCTAACTCTGTCATTCCCATCTGCACCTTGATCCAAGTGATGATCTGTGGAATCTGGCTGGGAACTTCTCCTCCTTTCATTGACATAGACACACACTCTGAGCCCAGAATTATCATCATTAAGTGCAAAAAGGGCTCTGTGCCTGCCTTCTACTGTGTCCTGGGCTACCTGGGCTCATTGGCCCTGGGAAGCTTCATTTTAGCTTTTCAGGCCAGGAACCTCCCTGACACCTTCAATGAAGCCAAGTTCTTGACGTTTAGCATGCTCCTGTTTTGCAGTGTGTGGGTTACCTTCCTCCCTGTCTACCATAGCACCAAGGGAAAGGTCATGGTGGCTGTAGAGATTTTCTCCATCTTGGCTTCCAGTGCAGGATTACTAGGTTCCATCTTTGCCCCCAAGTGCTATATTATTCTGATAAGACCTGATAAGAATTCTTTGAAACAATTAAGGGGTAAAATGAATTCCACAAGGAAATAGTGATTGTAAGTTTTATATCATAAATCTCTATCATATTTTCAGGCTTTGGAGCAACAAACTGCCCTGAATTTCGCATCTTGGTATTACAAAATAGTGAAAACTGCTTTCCATCTTTATTTGACACAAGTATCCTGGTCATTATTATTATTTTACAATACTCAAAGAGTTGTTATATTTTAGGAAAGAAAATCTTGGGACAAGAACAATGATGGAAATGATGGAAATGGAGAACTTCAGCTAGAGGTGAAAAATATATCAAAGGGAATAAGTTTATTTGGGCTCTATTTTATCTCAGACACAATTATATTTCATTACTTCCTTGGTTGATGATACACTTCCCCATAATTGAAGGTCAATAGGATTATATTTTACTAGTTTTTGTGCACTATTTATGTCTGGTACTCATGATGCTGACTTTTTTTTTTTTTAAGAGTCCATGTATACAACTACCCTTAGACATGAGGACTCACAAATAGAAATATACTTCAGGTAAATGGCTATCACGAAATATTTGCCACAAATTTTTTCTATATTTTTAAAGTGACTGATAGAGTATAAAATCATATTTTTCATAAATCTAAGTTATACTTGCATTTTTCCTATTTTCTTAATACTTTAGAACAATTTTTTAAAGTTTTTAATTTAATATTTATCATATATTTGAAATTTTTCTTGTCATTAGGTCTTAATTCATCAATATAAATTCTGTACTAATGTTCAATCTCTGGGTATTGTTTTTTGTTTTTATTCTCATTTTATTTGCCCTAATTCCAGACATATAAAATTGATTTATGTAATTATTCCTAAGTTTCTAAAATTTATCCTCTATTCACTGCTCCTAGTAATGTCTATTTCTGTGATTTTTGTATCCCAGGATATTTCATATGAGAATAATCATTGTGTATTTGTCATTCTGTGACTTGTTTATTGCATTCATTACAATATTTTCAAGTCCATTTCTATTTAGCATGCATCAGAAATATATTCATTTTATGACTGAATAATATTCCATTGTATGTAACTCAATTTGTTTTTTCGGGTTTTTTATCTTTATTTTTTTTAATGTTACATTCAAAAAATATAATAGGTTCCCATATACCCCCACTCCCGTCCCCCCACTACTCCCACATCAACAACCTCTTTCATCATTGTAGAACATTCATTGCATTTGATGAATGCATTTTGGAGCACTGCTGCACCACATGGATAATAGTTTATGTTGTAGTTTACACTCTCCCCCAGTACATTCGGAGGGTTATGGCTGGATATATAATGTCCAGCTTCTGTACCTGCAATATCATTTAGGACAACTCCAAGTTCTGAAAATGCACCCACATCACATCTCTTCCTTCCTCTCCCTACCTCAGAAACTTCCATGGCCACTCTCTCCACATCAATGTCACAATTTCTTTCATTACTAGCTGCAACAGTTCTATAGTAGAATACCAGCAAGTTGACTCTAATCCATAATTTATTCCTCCGTCATTTGACCCCGGAATGGTGATGTCCACTCCATCTCTATATTGACAGGGGGCTTAGATTTGACATGGATGATGTATGCAATTCTCCTGCTTGCATTTATAGGCACTTTCGATTCCCTGGTGTGGTGGTTGACCATCTTCACCTCCTGTTAGTTGACCTGGGTAAGTTCAACGAACCAAAGGGTAGGAGTTGCAACTCTGCTGAGGATCAGGGCCCAGCTGGTACATGGCCAGTCCAGAGATTCAAGTCTCCTGAGTATACACCAACCCTAGCACCAACCACAGGTTCAGTAAAAGGCACAGAAGGGGCATGTGTAGAAAGCTCACATCTGAGTCCAACTCCATCACAGTCAGGAACACAAATTCCAAAGTAGGGCAAAATGACAAAGCACTGAACTCCAGAACCATCTGCCATAACCATAGAACCAGTGGGTCTCTCTAGCCCTCAGGAGAACCAGTACCTGTGCTTGTATCTACTTTGGCTGTCTCTGAAATCCTGCTGAGGCATGCATAAGCATTATCCCTCTGATGACCTCCTGACACTTTTTGGAGACTCATAACCATATAAACTCATTTGTCCTTTCCATTTCCCCTTTTTATCCCAAGTCAAAAAGCAGGTTTAAACACCTGATATTATATGTAGGCTGAGATATTCTTCTGGTCTGAGTTGACCCTTTTATTCAAGGTCTTTTTCTAGTTACATCATCAGCTGGTGCTTGGTAGAAATCCCTCAGCACCAGGGAGGCTCATCCCCAGGAGTCATGTCCCACACTGGGGGGAAGGTAATGCATTTACATGCTGAGTTTGGCTTAGAGAGTGGCCACATTTGAGCAATATGGAGGCTCTCAGGAGGTAACTCTTGGGCACTCTGCAGCTCCACGCCTAGGTCATATTTCAGGCACACAGGTTCATAATCATAGCCATCAGTATCAAGGGTGCATTGCTGGATCATTTGTCTTTATTGGTCATTGACATTGCCCATGGGGGACTGTTGCTGTTGCATTGGGAAATGTGATAGAACTCCCCTGGCTAGGAACTCAGCACTCCCTCAGTTGTTGTTTGTAACTGTAACTACTATGAAAATACCCAACATATATCCAAACATTTTTATGTACCCTATATACATGTCCTGGAGAACTCCCAGCCATGTGTCCCTCATCAATAACACCCTATACCAGTGTTCCTCTCCTGCCATAGTTGGACCTCCCTGTGGTCCAAATCTTCTTTAAAAATGAAGCCTAATATATTGCCAAATTCAATCAAGGAAAATGAAATATAGTGATGAGTTTAAAGATTAGAAAGAGAATACATACTAATTTAGAAAAACTAAAATAAAGTAAAAACAAATTGGGGTATTAAAAGATGAAAAATATAATAAATTTTTGTTTTTGATGTTTTGCCTTTCATCAGTGCAATAGTTTTTTTTTTTAATTTTTTAATTTTTTATTGACTTTGTAATAATATTACATTAAAAATATATATGTGAGGTCCCATTCAACCTCACCCCCTCACCCCCCCTCTCCCCCCCCCCCCAACAACACTCGTTCCCATCATCATGACACATCCATTGGATTTGGTAAGTACATCTTTGGGCACCTCTGCACATCATATACATTGGTTCACATCATGGCCCATACTCTCCTCTATTCCATCAAGTGGGCCCTGTGAGGATTTACAATGTCCGGTGATTACCTCTGAAGCACCATCCAGGGCAGCTCCATGTCCCGAAGACGCCTCCACCTCTCATCTCTTCCTGCCTTTCCCCATACCCTTTGTCCATTATGTCCACTTTTCCCAATCCAATGCCACCTCTTCTATGTGGACATTGGATTGGTTGTGTCCATTGCACCTCTATGTCAAGAGGAGGGTCAGATTCCACCTGGATGCTGGATGCAATCCTCCCATTTTCAGTTATAATCACTCTAGGCTCCATGGTGTGGTGGTTGTCCTTCTTCAACTCCATCTTAGCTGAGTGTGGTAAGTCCAATAAATCAGATTGTAGGTGCTGGAGTCTGTTGAGGCTCAGGATCTGGCTATCACATTGTCAGTCCAGAGATTCAAATCCCCTAAATATATCTTAAACCCCAACATTAACTGCACCTCCAGCACATTAGCATGAAAGTCTTATGAAGGGAGATCCCATCTGAGTCCAGATTCATCACACATAAACACCATTTCCAAAGAGGGGCCATCTGCCCTGGTAGTTAACCCCATCGGCCATGACCATAACTCCCATGGGTCTCTTTAGCCCTCAAAGGAACCAATATCTGGGGGTTGTATCTGCTTTATCTGTCTCTCTGACTCTGCTCAGTTGTGCATGAGGGCAAACCTTCTGCCAGCCTCCAGACTCTTTTTAGAAACTCGTAGCCATATAAACTCATTTCTCCTTTCCATTTCCCCCTTACTTTAGGTCAAACAGCATTTTAAAGTCATGGTATTTTATGTAGACATGGATATTCTGCTGATCCGCATTGAACCTTCCGTATAAGGTCATTTTCCAGTTGCATCATCAGTTGGTAGTTGACAGTGGTCCCTCGTTGCCAGGGAGGCTCATCCCCGGGTGTCATGTCCCACGCTGGGGGGAAGGCATGCAATAGTTTTTTGAGGGCGGATGGCGGCTGAGTGAACATCCCTGTTAGAGTCTTCTGCAGGGAATCGGCTGGGCGGCGTTGGAGACTCTTTGGGACCGGATTGTTTTGGGATTTTTGCTGGTCCGGAGGTGTCTGGACATCGATTTGGAGGGAAGGTAACAGAGAGGATTCGTCTGTGAAATATACACGGAGATCCCAGCTACCTGTAGAGGATTCCCTTCTTGGGTAGGCGGAGACGAGGCATCTAGCCCCGCTCGGTGGGGATGGGCCAGGCCGGGCCGCGCTGCCCCGGCGGTGAGCGGGGCCGGGCGGGGCCGAGCCAGGCCGAGCCAGGCCGCGGTAGCGTTTGGAGCCGGGCGGGGCCGGTGCAGGCCCCGGCTACGGGTCGCGGTAGCGCTTGGAGCCGGGCGGGGCCGGTGTAGGCCCCGGCTGCGGGCCACGGTAGCGCTTGGAGCCGGGCGGGGCCGGTGCAGGCCCCGGCTGCGGGCCGCGGTAGCGCTTGGAGCCGGGCGGGGCCGGTGCAGGCCCCGGCTGCGGGCCGCGGTAGCGCTTGGAGCCGGGCGGGGCCGGTGCAGGCCCCGGCTGCGGGCCGCGGTAGCGCTTGGAGCCGGGCGGGGCCGGTGCAGGCCCCGGCTGCGGGCCGCGGTAGCGCTTGGAGCCGGGCGGGGCCGGTGCAGGCCCCGGCTGCGGGCCGCGGTAGCGCTTGGAGCCGGGCGGGGCCGGTGCAGGCCCCGGCTGCGGGCCGCGGTAGCGCTTGGAGCCGGGCGGGGCCGGTGCAGGCCCCGGCTGCGGGCCGCGGTAGCGCTTGGAGCCGGGTGGGGCCGGTTCAGGCCCCGGCTGCGGGCCGCGGTAGCGTTTGGAGCCGGGCGGGCCCGGGTCAGGCCGCGGCGGGTACGGAGCCGGGCAGGGCCGGTCCAGGCCGCGGTGGCGGGAGGTGGACGCCGGAGCCGGCTGGGCCGCTGTAGCGAGCGGAGCTGGGCGGAGCCAGGCCAGGCCAAGGCGGCGTGAGGAGCCGGGCAGAGCCGGTCCAAGCCTCCGTGGCGGGCGGAACCGGGCCTGCGGAGGGGTTTCTGTTTTTTGTTTGTTTGTTTGTTTGTTTGTTTTTTGTTTTTTGTTTTTTTTAATTTTACTTAATTTTTTTTTTTTTTTTTTTTTTTTTTTTGAGCATCTGCAGTACTGGGGAGTTCGTGGGCCCTGGGCGGCCTATTGGGGGTTTGTGGGAAGGGAGGTGCTTGCAGACCCATTTGGGCAGACAGACGGGGGGGTTTTAGGGCAAAGCGGGGGGAAGTTGTTTTAGATAGTGTTGCAATTGTGACATGTGTGTACCTGTATCTCTCTTCTCCCTATCCGTTCCCCACCGTTTGCCCATCCTCTTTTTCTTTCTTCCTTTCTTCTTGCCTTTCTTTTTTCTTTATTATAATTAGTTTTTCTTCTTTTCTTCTTTTTTCGGTTTTCTCTTTCCCTCTTGTCCCTCATCTTCCACTTATTTTTACTTTAATTCAAGTATACAATAGGTGCTACAGGGAACACCTCACATTTGCTGGGTTTTCCCATCCTCCACTGCCTCATTTCTGTGTGAACTGATTTAGGCTACCTACACTATCCCCCTTCCCCTGCATCTTGATATCCACTATCATCTACTGTCTCTCCTATATTCCACCCCCCACCTCCCGTTCTTTGATCCACAAAGTGTCTAACTCTTAATTTCTAATACCTTTGTTCTGTTTTCTGTCTATTATCCACTCTTGAAACTATTACCTTTCTTTTCTTTTTCCCTCTCTCATGAAAACAATAGCTGTGTAGTTCATACCATATTCCTCCCAAATTCAGTCATCAACTTCATAAAAGGTACTCTACCTACAGCTATAACTCTATACAATCTACATGAATCTAACCTCCATCCTTCCAGATCTCATATTCCTGCTTTATTAACATACATCACCAATACAACTTTACACTTTTCCCTTGCTTACACAATTGCCTTTCCCCAACACTAATACTTTCCTCTAAAGTGAACTTAACCAACAACAAGTAACTAGAATAAGAAGAAAAAAGTGACAAAGAGAAGATATAACACCTGTGCAAAAATAACAACTAATTAACCTCCAAGAGCAGACAAAGAAGCTAAGGAACTGATTAAATTCGTCAAAATAAAGAGATGACCAGAAAGCAACAAAAATCTACGAACCAAACCAATAATCAGGAAAACATGGCTGAATCCAATCAACAAACCAATAATCACGAAGGGGAGCAAAACTTGGCACAAGCAATGAAAGATCTCAGAACATTTATCACCGACAAATTTGATGCAGTAATGAAAGAGGTTAACAACATGAAGACATCACTTGGAGGGGAAATTGCAGACATACGCAAAAACATAACAGATATGATGGGAATGAACACCACAGTTCAAGAAATCAAAAATACACTTGCAGCAAATATCAGCAGACTAGAAGAGACAGAGCAGAGAATTAGTGATGTGGAAGACAGTACATCAGAAATCAAACAGATAGTAGAAGGGGTCAATAAGAAGATAGAAAAAATCCAATTAGGATTTAGGGACCTGAATGACAATGCAAAACGCTCAAACATACGTATTATAGGCATTCCAGAAGGTGAAGAGAAGGGAAAGGGGTCAGAAAGAGTGTTGCAGGAAATAATGGCTGAAAACTTCCCAAATCTACTGAAAGAGACAGATGTACATATCCAAGAAGCACAGCGCACTCCACAAGTCATAAATCCCAACAGGCCCACCCCAAGACATATACTTGTCAAATTATCCAATGCTCAAGACAAAGAGAAAATCCTAAAAGCAGCAAGAGAAAAGAAAACCATCACATACAAGGGAAGCTCAATTAGATGAAGTGCTGATTTCTCTTCTGAAACCATGGAGGCAAGAAGACAGTGGTATGATATAGTCAAGGTACTAAAGGAAAAAAATTTCCAACCAAGAATACTCTATCCAGCTAAACTAGCATTCAAACATGATGGAGAGTTCAAAATATTCGCAGACAAACAGAAACTGAAAGAGTATACCAACAAGAAACCTCCCCTTCAAGAAATTCTAAAGGGAGTTCTGCAGGAAGAAAGGAAAAAACAGGAAAGGCAAAGTTGGAGGAGAGTATAAGACCAACAACAACAACAAAAAAGACAAAAAAAAATATACAAACAAAATATGACAAACACAAATCCAATCAAAATATGGCTAACACAAATAATTCCTTGATAGTAATAACACTGAATGTCAATGGATTAAACTCACCTATCAAAAGATTCAGACTGGGACACTGGATAAGGAAATATGACCCATCCATATGCTGTCTACAAGAGACACATCTTAGACCCAGAGACGCAGGGAGACTGAAAGTGAATGGCTGGAAAACAATCATACAAGCTAACAATAACCAAAAAAAGGCAGGAGTAGCTATATTAATAGCAGACAAAATAGACTTTAAATGTGAAACAATTGTGAGAGACAAAGAAGGATACTACATTTTAGTGAAAGGGAAAATCTGTCAAGAAGATCGAACAATCATAAATATCTATGCCCCTAACAAGGGTGCCTCTAAATACGTCAGGCAAATGCTGGAAAAACTAAGTGAAAGAATAGATACATCTACAATTATAGTGGGGGATTTTAATACACCACTATCAACTCTGGACAGAACATCTCAAAAGAGAATCACCAAAGAGACAAAACATCTGAATAGTATATTAGAGGAGCTGGATCTAATAGACATATATAGATCGCTACACCCAAACACAGCAGGTTATACATTTTTCTCACGCGCACATGGATCATTCTCCAAGATAGATCATATGCTAGGCCACAAAGAAAGGCTGAACGAATTCAGAAAGATTGAAATCATACAAAACATTATCTCTGACCACAGTGGAGTCAAGCTGGAGATTTGCAAGGGACAGAAGCCCAGATTTCACACCACGATTTGGAAATTAAACAGCACACTCCTAGAAAAACAGTGGGTCAAAGAGGAAATCTCAAAAGAAATCAATGACTACCTTGAAACAAATGATAATGATAACACAACATACCAAAATTTATGGGATGCAGCAAAAGCAGTACTGAGAGGGAAGTTTATAGCCATAAATTCATATATCAAAAAAGAAGAAAGAGCAAAAATTGAAGAACTAACTGCACATTTGAAGGAATTAGAAAAACAACAACAAAGTAACCCAACAGGAAGAAGAAGGAAGGAAATAACAAAGATAAGAGCAGAACTAAATGAAATAGAAAATAAGAAAGCACTTGAACAGATAAACAAGACCAAGAGCTGGTTTTTTGAGAAGATTAACAAAATTGACAAACCTTTAGCAACACTAACAAAGAAAAAAAGAGAGAAGATGCAAATACACAAAATAAGAAATGAGAAAGGCGATATCACCACTGACCCCACAGAAATAAAGACTATCATAAGAGGATATTTTGAAAAACTATATTCCAACAAAAATGACAATCTAGAGGAAATGGACAAATTCCTAGAAACACATAAACAGCCCATATTGACAAAAGAAGAAGTTGATGATCTTAACAAACCAATCACAAGCAGAGAGATAGAATCAGTTATTAAAAATCTCCCAACTAAGAAGAGCCCAGGGCCAGATGGCTTCACAGGTGAATTCTATAAAACATTCCAGAAAGAACTGACACCAATCCTGCTGAAACTATTCCAAACCATCGAAACAGAAAGAACATTACCCAACTCCTTCTATGATGCCAACATTACCCTAGTACCAAAGCCAAACAAAGACATCACAAGAAAGGAAAATTACAGACCAATTTCTCTAATGAACCTAGACGCAAAAATACTTAACAAAATACTTGCTAATCGTATTCAACAACACATTAAACGAATTATACACCACGACCAAGTGGGATTCATCCCAGGTATGCAAGGATGGTTCAACATAAGAAAATCAATCAATGTAATACACCATATAAACAGATTGAAGGAAAAAAATCACATGATTATATCTATTGATGCAGAAAAAGCATTTGACAAAATACAGCACCCTTTCTTGATAAAAACACTCCAAATGATTGGAATACAAGGAAATTTTTTGAACATGATAAAGAGTATATATGAAAAACCTAAAGCCAATATTGTTTACAATGGAGAAATCCTAGACTCCTTCCCTCTAAACTCAGGAACAAGACAAGGATGCCCACTGTCGCCGCTCCTATTTAACATTGTCTTAGAAGTACTTGCTCGAGCACTGAGGCAAGAACCAGAAATAAAAGGCATTCAAATTGGAAAGGAAGAAGTCAAAATTTCATTATTTGCAGATGACATGATCCTATACATAGAAAACCCTGAGAGATCTACAACGAAGATTCTAGAACTCATAAATGAGTTTAGTAAAGTCGCAGGTTATAAGATCAATGCGCAAAAATCAGTAGCATTTCTGTACACCAATAATGAGCAAGATCAGGAGGAAATCAAGAAACAAATACCATTCACAATAGTAAATAAAAAAATCAAATACTTAGGAATAAATTTAACTAAAGAGGTAAAGAACTTATACAACGAGAACTATACAAGATTGTTCAAGGAAATCAAAAAAGACCTAAATAAATGGAAGACTATTCCTTGTTCATGGATAGGAAGACTGAACATTATTAAGATGTCTATCCTACCAAAATTGATCTACACATTCAATGCAATCCCAATAAAAATCAATGCAGCCTTCTTTAAGGAACTAGAAAAACTAACTATGAAATTTATTTGGAAAGGAAAGAGACCCCGAATAGCCAAAGACATACTGAAAAAGAAAAACGAAATTGGAGGAATCACACTACCTGACTTCAAAACATACTATAAAGCTACGGTGGTGAAAACAGCATGGTATTGGCATAAGGAGAGACATATAGACCAATGGAATCGAATTGAAAGCTCTGATATAGAACCTCACATATACAACCACATAATATTCGATAAAGCCACCAAACCCTCTCAACTGGGAGAGAGTGGCCTATTCAACAAATGGTGTCTGGAGAACTGGATAGCCATATGTAGAAGAATGAAAGAGGATTACCATCTCACACCTTATACAAAGATCAACTCAAGATGGATCAAAGACCTAAATATAAGAGCCAAGACCATAAAAACCTTAGAAAGCAGTGTAGGGAAACATCTACAGGACCTTGTAATAGGTAATGGATTTATGAATATCTCACCAAAAGCACGAGCAGCAAAAGAACTAATAGATAAATGGGACTTCCTCAAAATTAAAGCCTTCTGCACCTCAAAGGAGTTTGTCAAGAAAGTAAAAAGGGAGCCCACACAGTGGGAGAAAATATTTGGCAATCATATATCTGATAAGAAACTTATAACTTGCATATATAAAGAACTCCTACATCTTGAAAATAAAAAGATAAACAATCCATTTAAAAAATGGGAAAAAGACTTAAACAGACACTTCTCCGAAGAAGAAATACAAATGGCAAGAAAGCACATGAAAAAATGTTCCAAATCTCTAGCTATCAGGGAAATGCAAATCAAAACCACAATGAGATACCATCTTACACCCATAAGATTGGCAGCTATGAAAAAAACAGAAGAATACAAGTGCTGGAGAGGATGCGAAGGAAGGGGAACACTCATCCACTGCTGGTGGGAATGCAGAAGGATCCAACCATTCTGGAGAACAGTATGGCGGTTTCTCAAAAAACTAGCCATAGATTTGCCATATGACCCAGCAATACCACTGCTGGGAATATACCCAGCAGAACTGAAAACAAAAACACAAACCAATATATGTACACCAATGTTCATAGCAGCATTGTTCACTATTGCCAGAAGTTGGAATCAACCCAAATGCCCATCAACAGACGAGTGGATCAATAAAATGTGGTATATACACACAATGGAATACTACTCGGCTGTAAGAACAAACACACTACAAACACATGTGATAACATGGATGAATCTTGAGAACCTTATGTTGAGTGAAGCAACCCAGACATTGAAGGACAAATACTACATGACCTCAATGATATGAAATAAACAAGCTGCCCTAGATAGCAAGAGACTGAACGATAGGCTTGCAGGAAATCGGAGGGTGGAGGAAGGATATGAGCCGATGTCTGCAGGGGTGGAATTTAAGACGAGATGGTGGTAAGTATGAACACAAAGAAGAGATAAAAGGGGGGCAAGGGGTTGCCTTTGCTTGGGGCTTTGCGGGTTTGAGGGTGGCTGGGGAGGGACGGGTGGGTAACGTTGCCCAAAAGTGGGGGGAGGGAGGGGTAGCATACGAACCAGGAGAGGGTCAGGTGTTGGTGGAGAGTAAAATGCCGAGAAAATCATATCAAAATATAATAAAGAGGGTTACCTGTTTAGAATGCTCGGAGGGGAGGGTCTGATGCAGGACGGGCTCCTGGGGAATGTCTAAATGCTCATTCTGCCAGAGTGGGTGACACCATGGGGTAGAAACCCAAGTAGTGAGAGTGGGGGTGGACCCACATCCTGGGGAGGACTAATGCCATCCAATAGAGGGAACTGTATCCCTCGAGAGAAAGGGTGGCTCCCAGGGCATTGGGGCAGTTGAGCAAGTTAGGCCCTGAACACTATTCCATCTATCTCTGGAAGTGGCTCCTCAGGAAACGGAGGTTGGCTATCACTGAGGGCACCAAGGTGGAAGGGAAAATGGACGTTAAATGTGTGGAACCAAAGTAAATGGGGGGTAAGAGAGGAGTTTCTTGAGAGTACACAAGGATGGATATAAAACATGTAATATTACACCATAACATATAGGAGATGACAGACTGATAATGTAAACCATAATGTAAAACATAGGATAACTAAAAATGTAAAGAACTGTGTATCCTAAAGTATGCACCATAATGTAAACACAGATGTCACCTTGTTAGAAAGCTAATGTCTCAGACTCTGTACATCACTTTAAGTAAATATGATATGAATAGGGCGTAAGAGTATCACTGTGGAAGGGAAAAGGTTTTCTGGTGGATGTGTGGGAGTGCTGTATATTATATATATACATTGCTGTGGTCTAGGACTCCTGTGAAGAAAAGCTGAATAATTAGGGGGGGGGGGAAAAAAAAAAAAAAAGGGAAAAAAAAATAGGATGTGGAATTTTTTCAAGTCAACATTCTTTATCTAAGTTCTTTATCTAACTTTATCCAAGTTCTTTATCTATCCTTTAAACTCATCGCTATATGCCATTCCCTAGTAAGGGACCATGACATTATATTGGGCTTCAAATTTCGGGGAGTTCTGGATCACAGAGTGTTTCAACAATGGCAATGGAGGGATACTGGTATGGGATACCAATGACAGGTGATATATGACTGACAGGGAGCTGTACAGAACATATGTCCAGGGTGCATGGTAATGTTTGGATATACTCATAGTGGCAACAATTAAAAACCACAGTAGGGGGGGTACTGGGTTCCTGGCCAGTGGTGCTCTGTCGTGGTCCCTAGGGGAGCAGCGACAGTCTCCCAGGTACAGTGGTGGGGACCGGGAGGGAGTGAGGGTTCAACAGTGAGCCCCTGATACTAATGACTATGCTTGTGAGCTGATAAACCCAAAATAATAACAAGGCCTAGAGCAACTTTGTGCCTGGGAATTTCCTTCTGTCAGCCTTCATGTTACTCAAATGTGGCCAGTCTCGAAGCCAAACTCAGCATGTAAATGCAATGCCTTCCCCCCAGCGTGGGACATGACACCCGGGGATGAGCCTCCCTGGCAACGAGGGACCACTATCAACTACCAACTGATGATGCAACTGGAAAATGACCTTATACGGAAGGTTCAATGCGGATCAGCAGAATATCCATGTCTACATAAAATACCATGACTTTAAAATGCTGTTTGACCTAAAGTAAGGGGGAAATGGAAAGGAGAAATGAGTTTATATGGCTACGAGTTTCTAAAAAAGAGTCTGGAGGCTGGCAGAAGGTTTGCCCTCATGCACAACTGAGCAGAGTCAGAGAGACAGATAAAGCAGATACAACCCCCAGATATTGGTTCCTTTGAGGGCTAAAGAGACCCATGGGAGTTATGGTCATGGCCGATGGGGTTAACTACCAGGGCAGATGGCCCCTCTTTGGAAATGGTGTTTATGTGTGATGAATCTGGACTCAGATGGGATCTCCCTTCATAAGACTTTCATGCTAATGTGCTGGAGGTGCAGTTAATGTTGGGGTTTAAGATATATTTAGGGGATTTGAATCTCTGGACTGACAATGTGATAGCCAGATCCTGAGCCTCAACAGACTCCAGCACCTACAATCTGATTTATTGGACTTACCACACTCAGCTAAGATGGAGGTGAAGAAGGACAACCACCACACCATGGAGCCTAGAGTGATTACAACTGAAAATGGGAGGATTGCATCCAGCATCCAGGTGGAATCTGAGCCTCCTCTTGACATAAAGGTGTAATGGACACAACCAATCCAATGTCCACATAGAAGAGGTGGCATTGGATTGGGAAAAGTGGACATAATGGACAAAGGGTATGGGGAAAGGCAGGAAGAGATGAGAGGTGGAGGCGTCTTCGGGACATGGAGCTGCCCTGGATGGTGCTTCAGAGGTAATCACCGGACATTGTAAATCCTCACAGGGCCTACATGATGGAATAGAGGAGAGTATGGGCCATGATGTGAACCAATGTATATGAGGTGCAGAGGTGCCCAAAGATGTACTTACCAAATCCAATGGATGTGTCATGATGATGGGAACGAGTGTTGTTGGGGGGGCGGAGAGGGGGGGTGGGGGGGGGTGGGGTTGAATGGGACCTCACATATATATTTTTAATGTAATATTATTACAAAGTCAATAAAAAATAAAAAAATTAAAAAAAAAAATAGTTTTTTGACCTGTATGTACAGTGGCAATGTAATTTCTTTCATTTCTTCCTCAGTGTCTACATCCTTTCTTTTTTTTCTTCTACTTTTAAATTTTGTCTTCACAAAAGTTTTAGATCACAGTAATTCACATATGCAATATAGGGGACTCCCATATATTGAACATCAAATCCTCTTCCCCCTTCCCAAGCAATGATATTTTTACATATTCATGTTATATTTGATGCAGCTGATGTACAGATATTGAAACATAGCTTTCAAACATGGTTCCATTTTGGTTTACATTATGGTTTATATTTTAGACTGTAAAATTTTCTAAATTTTTGTTACCTTATGTTTTACATTATGGTGTACATTTTAGCCTATAGACTTTTACACATTTTTGGTGTAATTTAACATGTCCTATAGTCATTGCATGAACTTGTGGAGCATTTCCATTGCCCCCCAGTTACCCTGATTCCATCTATTCTATACCTCTCTGTGCCTCCCCTCAGGGCCCACAGTGACACTCAAACTTCATTACTTGAAGGACCAGATTCACAGATTCTTGCAACAATGCTGAGCACTTGACATACTAGACTGCCCTAACCCATTTGGAGCCACCGATTCTCTTGAGAGACACATTTTCTCTGTTCAAGAACATCAGGCCTTCCCAGGATGTGGTTACAGCTTCCCACTCATTGTATGGGTCTCTAGCCAATGGTATAACACACTATGACAAAATGAGCACTCACACATTCCCTAGAAGCCTGCCCCAGTGCCAGATGCTCCCCCTCCCCCCCTTAAACACCTTAAACAGGTAATCCTTCCTTATTATATTTTCTGAAGGGTTCTCTCGACATTATAGTTTCAACTGCATACAGGACAATCTCTCATTTTCAAATGCTCCCTCCAGCCCTCTCCTCAATTCCTTGGGCCATCTGACCCATCCTCCCAACCCTAGCCCCCTTCAAGCCCACAAAACCCCACCCAAGGGTATCTCTATGTCCCCATCTCATCCCATCTCTGTACAAATACTTACCTCCAGCTTATCCATAGATTTCTCCCATGTAGGTGTCAGCTCGCAACCTTCCTCTCCCCCAAATTTCCTTTAAGCCTAATATCCAGTCTCTAGCTCTCTGAGACAGCTTGCTTTACTTATTTCATATCAGAGAGGTCATGTAGTATTTATCCTTCAACACCTGGCTTGCTTCACTCAACATAAGGTCTCAAGATCCATCCATGTTATCCATGTATTTGTCCTATATTCCTTCTTACAGCTGAGTAGTATTCTATTGTATGAATATACTATATTTTATTATGCATTCATCTCCTGATGGACATTTGGGTTGATTCCAACTTTTGGCAGTAGGGAATAATGCTGCTATGAACGTTGGTGTGCATATATCAGTTTGTGTCCTTGTTTTCAGTTCTTCTGTGTTCAGTTCTCCCAGGAGTGGAATTGCTGGTTCATATTGCAAATCTATATCTAGATTTTTGAGCAACTGCCCCTTGTCCTCCAGAATGGCTGGCTTGTGCATTCCCACCAGCAGTGGATGAGAGTTCCCATTACTCCACATCCTCTCCAGCACTTGTAGTCTTCTGTTTTTTTGATAGCTGACATTTTCATGGGAGTAAGATGTTATCTCATTGATTTGCATTTCACCAATAGCAGTGATTTTGAGCATTTTTTCATGTGCTTTTTAGCCATTTGTATTTCTTCTTTGGAGAAGCATCTGTTCAAATCTCTTGCCCATTTTTTTAAATGGGTTGTTTGTCTTTTTATTTTTGAGATGGAGGAATTCTTCATATATGCAGGATATTAGTCTCTTATCAGACATATGGTTACCAAATATTTTCTCCCATTGGGTGGGCTGTCTTTTCACTTTCTTGACAAACTCCTTGAGGTGAAAAAGTTTTAATTTTAAGGAAGCCCCATTAAATATTTGTTATTTTGCTGCTCGTGCTTTGTGCACGAAGTTCATGAACCATTTCCTATTACAAGGTCCTGTAGAAGCTTTCCTACATTTTTTCCCAAGGTTTTTATAGTCTTGGCTCTTATATTTAGGTCTTTGAGTTATCTTGAGTTGATTTTTGTGTAAGGTGTGAGGAGGTAATCCTCTTTCATTCTTTTACATATGGATATCCAGGTCTCCAGGCACCATTTGTTGAAGAGACTATTCTAACCCAGTTGAGTGGGTTAGGTTGGCCTTGGTGAATATCATATGAGGATCTATATCAGAATTCTCAATTCAGTTCCATTTGTCAGTGTATCTATCCTTGTGCCAATATCATGCCATTTTCACTACTGTAGCTTTGTAGTAGGATTTAAAGTCAGATAGTGTGATTCCTCCAATTTCATTTTTCTTTTTCAGTGAGACTTTGGCTATTTAGGGCCTCTTTCATTTTTAAATAAATTTGGTAGTTAGTTTTCTAGTTCATTAAAAAATGCTGTGCTGATTTTTATTGGGATTGCATTGAATCTGTAGACCAGTTTTGGTAGGATAGACATCTTAATAATATTTAGTCTTCCTAGCCATGTACAAAGAATATTCTTCCATTTATTTAGGTCTTCTTTGATTTCCTTGAACAGTGTTGTGTAGTTCTCTGTGTATAAAACTTTTACATCTTTAATTAAATTTATTCCTAGGTATTTGATATTTTTATTTACTATTGTAAATGGTATTTGTTTCTTGATTTTCTCCTCAGATTGCTCATTATTGGTGTACAGAAATGCGACTGATTTTTACCCTTTAATGTTATAACCTGCAACTTTACTGAACTCATTTATAATTTCCAGAAGCTTTGTTGTAGACTTCTCAGGGTTTTCTATGCATAGGATCATGTCATCTGCAGATAGTGAAATTTTGACTTCTTTTCCAAATTGGATGAGTTTTATGTCTGGTGTTTGCCTCAGTGCATGAGCAAGTACTTCTGAGACTATATTAAATAGAAGGAGTGATAGTGGACATGCTTGTCTTGTTCCTGATCTCAGAGGGAAAGATTTTAGGATTTCACCATTGTAAATGAAGTTAGTTGTGGGTTTTTCATATATACCCTTTATCATGTTCAGAAAGTTTCCTTTTCCTATCTTTTGCAGTGTTTTTATCAAGAGAAGGTGCTGTACTTTGTCAAATGCTTTTTCTGCATCTATAGATATGATCATGGGATTTTTTTTCCTTCAATCTGTTTATGTCGTGTATTACATAATTGATTTTCTTCTTTTGAACCATCTTTGCCGACCAGGAATGAATCCCACTTGGTAATGGTGTATAATTAATTTATTGTGTTATTTAAATCGAATAGCAAATAGTTTGTTGAGGATTTTTGCATATACGTTCATTAGAGAGATTTGTCTGTAATTTAACTTTCTTGTGGTGTCTTTATTTGGTTTTGGTATTAGGGTAATGTTGGCATCATAGAATGAGTTATCAATGTTCCTTTTGTTTTGATTTTTTTGGAAGAGTTTAAGCAAGATTGGTGTTAGTTCTTTCCAGAATGTTTGGTAGAATTCACCTGTGTAGCCATCTAGCCCTGGGCTCTTCTTAGTTGGGAGGTTTTTAATGACTGATTCTATCTCTTTACTTGTGACTGGTGTGTTGATATCATCAGTTCCTTCTTTCTTCAGTGTAGGCTGCTTATATGTTTCTAGGAATTTGTCCATTTCCTCTAAATTGTCATTTTTGTTGGAATATAGTTTTTCAAAGTATCCTCTTATGATAGTCTTTATTTCTTTGGCAGCAGTGGTGGTATCCCCTTTTTCTTTTCTTATTTGTGTATTTGAATCTTCTCTCTCTTTTTCTTTGTTAGTCTGGCAAAGGGTTTGTCAATTTTATTGATCTTCTCAAGAACCAACTCTTGATTTTATTTTTTTTGGAGTGCTTTCTTATTTTCTATTTCATTTAGTTCTGCTCTGATCTTTCTTTGTTATTTCTTTCTTCCTTCTTCTTTTGGGTTTAGTTTGTTATTTCTTGCTAATTCCTCCAAGTGTTCATTTAGTTCTTCAATTTTAGTTCTTTCTTCTTTTTTGATATATGGATTTATGGCTACAAATTTCCCTCTCAGTACAGCTTTTGCTGCATCCCATAAGCTTTGACATGTTGTATCATTTTCATTATTTTCAAGGTAGTTGTTGATTTCTGTTGATATTTCCTCCTTGACTCACTGATTTTCTTCTTTCTTCTTTCTTTATTTCTCTCCCCTTCCCTACCTCCCCCCCCAAGTTGTCTCCTCTCTCTGTCTACTAACTGTGTGTTCTTGTGTCCACTTGTATTCTTGTCAGTGGCACCAGGAATCTGTGTCTCTTTTTGTTGTGTCATCTTGCTGTATCCTGCTCCATGTGTGTGGCACCACTCCTGAGCAGGCTGCACTTTTTTCATGCTGGGTGGCTCTCCTTATGGGGTGCACTCATTGTGTGTGGGGCTCCCCTATGTGACAGACACCCCTGCATGGCACAGCACTCCTTGCACACATCAGCACTGCACAGACCCACTGTTTTTCTAAGAGTGTGTTCTTCAAATTCCATATCTTGGTGCCAAATCAGGGTCTCTGGCCCTTGTAGATTTCCAGCTTCATTCCACTATGGTCAGAGAAATTATTTTGTATTATTTCAATCTTTCTGAATTCATTGAGACTTTCTTTGTGACCTAGCATGTGGTCTATCTTGGAGAATGATCCATGTGCACTTGAGGAGAATATATATCCTGCTCTATTTGGGTGTATTGTTCTGTATATGTCCATTAAGTTCAGGTCCTCTAATATATTGCTCAAAGTCTTTGTTTCTTTATTGATTCTCTTTTGAGATGTTCTGTCCAATGGTGATAGTGGTGTGTTAAAGTTCCCCACTATAACTATAGAGGCATCTATTCCTTCACTTAGTTTTTCCAGTGTTTGCATCATGTATTTGTTAGGAGCATAACTGTTTATGATTGTTCGTTCTTGAAAGATTATCCCTTTCACTAATATGTAGTGTCTATCTTTGTCTCTCACAAGTGTTTTGCATTTAAAGTCTATTTTATCTGATATTAATATTGTTACTCCTGCCCTTTTTTGGTTATTGTTTGCCTGTAAGATTGTTTTTCAGCCATTCACTTTCAACCTCCTTGAATCCCTGGTTCTAAGATGGGTTTCTTGTAGACAGCACATAGATGGGTCATATTTCCTAATCCAATCTTCCAATCTGTGTCTCTTAACAGGTGAGTTTAATCCATTGACATTCAGTGTTATTACTTTCAAGGAATTAATTATATTAGCCATATTTTCTCTGGATTTGTGTTGTCATATTTTGTTTGACTTTTTTCTCTTTTTGTCTTTTTAGTTGTTCTCACACTTTTCTCCAACTCTGTCTCTCCTGTTTTTTCATTTTCTCCTGCAGAACTTACTTTAGTATTTCTTAAAGGGCAGATTTCTTGTTGACATACTCTCTTCATTTCTGTTTATCTGTGAATATTTTGATCTCTCCATCATTTTGGAATGCTAGCTTTGCTTGATAGAGTGTTGTTATTTGGAAATATTTTTCTTTTAGTATCTTGACTATGTCATACCACTGCCTTCTTGCCTCCATGATTTCAGATGATAAATCAGCAGTTAATCTTATGGAGCCTTTTTTGTATGTGATGGTTCTCTTTTCCCTTGCTGCTTTTAGTATTTTCTCTTTGTCTTGAGCATTGGATAATTTGAAAGGTTTATGTCTTAGGGTAGGCCTGTTGGGATATATGCTGTTTGGGGTGCATTGTGCTCCCTGGACATATACATCCATCTCCCTCAATAGGTTAGGGAAGTTTTCAGCTATTATTTCCTCCAACACCCCTTCTGTCCCCTTTCCCCACTCTTCTCCTTCTGGGATGCCTACAATGCACATATTTGTGCATTTTGCATTGTCATTCAGGTTCCTAAGTCCCTTCTGGATTTTTAAAAAATCTTTTTATTGATCAATTATATCTGTTTGATTTCAACTGCTCTGTCTTCCACATCACTAATTCTTTCCTCTGCCTCTTCAAATCTGCTATTATTTGCTGAGAATGTATTTTTGATTTCTTGAATTTTGCTGTTTATCACCATCACATCCATTATCTTTTTGCGTATGATTACAATTTCTTTATGCACTCAAAGTGTTTTCTTTATATCCTTAATCTCTTCCTTCACTTCATTAAAATGGTCCCTGATATATGTTTTGAGACCTTTGATTAATTGTTCATTGTTCTGCTCCTCTTCCATGTTTTTAGTTTGTTCATTGGATTAGGCCATGTTTTCCTGATTATTGGTTTGGTTTGTAGTATTTTCTTGGTATCTTGTCATCATTTTATCTTGATGGGTTTATTCAGTTAATTAGCTTCTTCATCTCATGTCAGGGTTTAAGTGGTATTTTTTGCATGTTTGTTAAGTCTTCTCTTTGTCTCTTTGTTCTTATTCTATTTCCTTGTTGTTGGCTAAGTTCCCTTGAAGGAAAATATTAGGGCCAGAAAAAGCAAAAGGGTTAAGAAAAGAAAAAGTGTAAAAGTAGTATTGACAGTAAATGTTAGTGGAACCATGTGAGATCTAGGAGATTTGATATTAAACTCATGTGAGCTGTTAGAGTTATAATAGTAAAAAAAGTTGAGTACCTATAATGAGATTGTAAACTGAATATGGGAGGAATATAGTATGAATAAAAAGGCCACTGTGGTCAGGAGAGAGGGAAAGAGAAAGGAAAGGACAATAATATAAAAAGTGAATAAAAGACAGAAAATAGAACAGAGATATTAGAAATAGAAAGGCAGAAAAATTGGGGGCTAAACAAAGAAAGTGGAATGTAAGGGAAACAATAAATGGTGGAAGATAGAAAGATGTAAAGGAAAGGGGATAGCATTGGTAGCCAAATCATTACACACAGAAAAGAGGAAATCGAGGATGAGGAAACACAGCAAATAAGAAATGCTGCCTGAAGCACCTAACATAAAAAAAGAAAAAAGAAGAGAAAAAAAGAAAAAGAAAAAAAAAGGGTTGTGGGGGATAAAGAGGAAGGAAAAACAAGAGAACAAACCAACAAAAATCACCAGACAAGGCTTCAAGCAAGGAATCTTCTTTGCTTAATAAACTGCTTAGGAGTCTGACCTTCCCCCTTCCTCACTTCCTCACTTCCCCACTTCCTCACTTCCTCACTTCCTTACTTCCTCACTTCCCTCTCTCCCAGGACAGCAGGAAGGCCATGTGAGGGGTTCTGTTGGAGATTCAAATGGGATCCTGGTGAACCAACTCACCACAGAAAAAAATGACCCTTAATTTTTTGAGAGAGTGCACCCACACCTTGCCAGGAACCATAAATATGCTGTTGGAAACCTGAAAAGCATGTCCCACTGTCCCTCTCCCTTAGATGTGCCATGGGAGGGCTAGTTAATTTTTTGACTCCACCTTCTTCCAGACCAAGTTTCCCATCCCAGGGCATCCAGGTAAATTGGACTTTCTCAGCAGATTTGCCCCTCCCTTCTTCCTAAGTTCCCCTCAAGCCAGCTGGCATGCTCTTCCAAGCAAAAAAAAAAAAAAACACCTCAAAAAACAAAAAGGGGAGGACCAGAGAATTGAACCCATGCTCCCCAGTCCCTCCACACCTCTCCCAAACCCTCCCACTCCGGGAGTTAGTCCAAGACTGGAGGGCTAGGGTAGGGGAATCCCAAATTTTCAGGGGCACTGGATTTGGGAAACAGAAGCCCGGAATATTGCAGACTCGAGGTATACCAGTCTGTGGAATGTGGGTTACAGGAGTTCAGGGAACTCAGGCTTGGGAATCATGTGTTTGGGGAACACAGGGCTTGGGAATGCCACTGCACAACTGGCAGTCTTCAGTGAATGCTGCAGCCTTCAGCCTTAGAGGGAAGGGATTTGCCTTCCTGCAATTTCTGATGTCAGTGTTAGAAACCTGCAGTTTTACCTTGTGGAAGCACTACTTTAGTCACAGTCTCTCCAGATCGATGTTCAGACACCTCCTGCTTTGTAGGTTCCTGAAACAGCCTGCTCCAGCAATGTTCTGACCCCATCCAGCTGGTCCTCTGCAGGAGAGATTACAAGGGTGCACTCATTTGGAAGCCATCTTGCCCCACCTCTCTCAATTTGTTTATCCATTCATTTGTTGTAGACACATGAGTTATTACCACTTTTGACTTATGTGTATGATGCTGCTATGAACAGTGGAATACAAGTTCCCATTTGAGTCCCTGATTTTCATTGTTTGGGGTATATACCAATGAGTGGCTGATATTCTATGATAAAATTATTATTAAGAATTGTGAATTCTTAAGTTTTTAAATCTGTAGTCTCTGTTCTTATAGCCTATAATTGTGAATGGTTGACTTGTCTTTGTCCTTTGGAATGTTATAATGCAGTTATGCAGGCAACCCCATCATCCATTACCCAAAAACAAATGTTTAAAAGAAGGAAAGTCCTCAAGCATGATATGTACACATCCTGTTTGAATCCCCTGTAAAACTAAAAGTTTAAGACCTCTATGAACATAGAGTACCATACCTAGAATAGAACAAAGATCCCTTAAGACACCGCATCTCGTCTGTTGAGGGCTGGCAAGCCCCACACTTGGTTACTTTCAATGTGGTCATTCCTCATGTTTTGCAAGACTCTTTGTGAGTTCTGAGGTTCAGAATCCCTTAAAAGGGATGATCTCTAAGCTGTCATTTGGAACCTTGGAAAGGAGATTGGCCTGGGACAGTTTTTTCAATTGGGTTTCTAATCAGCTACAAAGGGGCTCCCTAGCCACGTGAGACTTCAGATGTTGAGTTTTCCCCTGATTTGGTGAGTGATTGTATTATACTTTCATTCTTTCCTATGTCTTTAATTGATTCTTTTATATTGTGATTGCTTAATTGTTATAATCATTTGATATAATCCCCAAGTCACCTGATAGAATAAAAGTACATTTGCATAGCATTTAGAGTTTTGCCTTTCCTTAGAAAAACATTTAATAAAAATGCCTCTGCATAGCATTTAGGGTGTCTGCCTCTTCCTTAGCAGAACAGTAAGAGAGCTGTGCCATATGGGTTTTCTATCTTCAACTTTTTTTAGAACCACACTCCAAACATGTACAAGGATGGGAATTTTTTACCTCTCTCTACCACTTATTGTTTCCACTATTTTAATAAGTGTCATCCTTTTGGTGTGAAGTGGTGTCTCAGGTGGTTTTGGCATAATTTATCTAATGCCTTATAATGGTAAACACCTTTTTTGTGTGTGTGTTTATCATTTGTAGATATAACTTGAAGAACCATTTTTTGAATCCTTTTGCCCAATTTTTTAATAAACAGAGTTGTTTATCTTTGTGTTATTGAGTGGAAGGATTTACCAAATATATATTTGAATTTATTTTCTTCCATTATTTAAATTATCTTTTCTTTTTCTTCATGAGTGTTTTAATGTTTTAAGTGAAATGAATTTGAATTTTTCTGTTATTTCTTTTATTGCTCATGTTTTTGTTGTCATATCAAAGAATTCATATCAACTGGTCCAACTTCATGATGTTTATTGAAAAGTTTTCTTCTAGGCAATTCATGGTTGTAGTTATATTTAGTACCTTGATCCTTTGATTAAATATTAGTATATAATGTGATGAAGGGGCTAACTTAATTTTTAAGTAAGGGAAATATTATTTTCCAGCAATATTTATTTAAGAGTAATATTTTCCCCATTCTGTGCTCTTAGCAGCCTTCCCATATGTCAAGAGGTCAATAGATAAATGAGTTCTTTCTGGACACTCAGTTCTATTAAAATGGTCTTTCTATATACTTATCTTTATGTCAGTTCAAAACTTATTTTTATACACTACATTTGGATGAAACCAATATATAACCTAGATCTAATCACCCATGCATTACCCACCAAAATTTGATGATAATAATAAAATCAACAAGCATAAAAAAAGATAATACTCTAAAACAATTCAAGTATAAGAACTTTTCTTTACAGCTGTAAGAGTTTCACAGATCAATTTAATATACGTGAACAATGATAAAAAGGTCATATAAAAATCATAGATGTGATGCTGACTTAAATGTACCAAAATAATAAATATATAGCAAAATTAAATAATAGGAGCAAACAATTATGTACTACCTACTACATGCCAGAATTTTTCCTAATGTTTTGTATATTTTTACATATTTAGTCCTCAAAAATTAAACTATAAAATATTTTTCAGAAAAAAATTTCAGTTAGCAAACTATATGCTGTAATTTTCTTCCATTTTTTTCTTGGAAGATTAGAATGATATATAATATTTCCCTAAGTTTCCCATTAATTTGTTGAACTGCACTTATATTCTAATTAATTATGATCCTTAAACCAGATTGTAAAAATATTTGTTAAAATGCATAATCATAGCTGATACACCTAAATAAATTGTGAATCCTTCTGAAAAAGGCTAGTAAAATAGGAAAACAGTAGCTGGATCTGGAACCCGGCAGAGTCAACATGGACATCAATAACCCCAGGATGGCTGCTTGAAGACCCTCCCCAAGATTTGCCACTCAGAAGATTTCCTCCATAAGCCAGGAGAAGCCCTGGATATCATCCAAGGACTTTATCATTGGGCCCTCCTGAGAGATTGATAGGAGAAATAAGCAATCAAAAAGGTAAAAAGCTGGAACTCTTCCCTTGCCATTAGCAAAAGGGGGGATAATCAACAGTTCAAAAAGGCAGGCACAGGGTCTAAGCTCTCTCTTTCATGTGCTGTCTTGCCTGTGGAGACATCCTGCCCTCTGCACACCACTCTCACCATTTTTCCTCTGCCATATGGTCACACAAGTAAACCTGGGAATTTATAACCTATAGTGGAGAATTGTAGTCTGTAAATCAGCCCACCTTATCACTTTCAACCCCTTCCTCTCTACCTGAGACCCAAGATTTGTTCTTTTCTCCCATTTGTCATCCCTCCCTGCCTGAATAAATTACTAGCCTAACTCATCTGACTTGCTCTTGAAATTCATTTCTGTAGCAAATTCAAGAACCTAGATAAAATCTGGCAACATATTTGGTAACCCAGTCCAGGAGTTCATTTGTGAGTAAAACTATGGCCTACAGCTTGTTTAATGACTTGCTTTGGTTCTCCATTTCAAATGGGTTCACCTACAAGCCCCCACAGATAATCCTATAAGGGAAGGGGCAGGGCTTGTGAATTCTCTGCATCCATGCCACACACCCAGGCTTGTAAGATCTGACCTCAGCCAGGATGGCTGGGTGATTGGGCAATGGCTTAAATCACAGCCCTGCCAAGACAGAGGTTCCCCATCAGAGCACCAGGCCCTGCAAATCTTCTTTTTCCAGCCCTTTTAGAAGCCAGAGTCTTTGTTCCTGGGCCTGCTCACTGTTGCCTTCTCCAGCCCTCTACCCTCAGAGGTAACATGGCAATGGCAGAGAACACTGGGGGCTTGCCCATGGCCTGCAGTGGGTCCATGCAATGCAAACAGCTTTCCTATCCAATCACACCCAGCTACTTGGGGATGAGCTTGGAAGGAAGAGAGCAGTACTAAAATGGATGCCATGGGAGTTCCCTTCCCCAAGGGTGTCATAGACCAGGTTACCCCTGATCATAGTTAACCTTTATCCATGTTTTGTTTTCCTAGTTCTTGATACTGAATTTTTCTTTACAGGTTTGTGTTAGAATGCTTTGGAATGTCTTAAAAACTGTGAAAATGGAAATACCTATTTTAGCAAGGAACCTATTGCCTCAGGGCCCCAAAGCCTGTTAGCTAGAGCAATTAATCTCTAATCATTTAATGGCCTTTTGATGGCTGGTTTAACTGGGAAACTTTCAGACAGTAAAGTCATAAAACTAGGATGGCTTTAAGAATGTCAGTAAGGTATTGGTTCTTTTGAGGAATAAAGAGACCCATGGGTTCTATGGTCATGGCAGATGGGGTTCACTGCCATGGCAGATGGCCCTTCTTTGGAGATGGTGTTTCTGCGTGATGGAATTGGACTCAGAGGGGATCTCTTTTCACAAGTCTTGCATGCCACTTTATTGGAATTGTAGTTGGTGCTGGGGTTTTAGATATATTTAGGGGATTTGAATCTCTGGACTGATAATATGACACCCAGGCCCAGAGCTTCAACAGACTTCAGCTCCTACACTTTGATTTATTGGACTTACCCCACTCAGCTAACATCGAGTTGAAGAAGGTCAACCACCACACCATGGAGCCTAGAGTGTCTACAACTGAAAGCAGGAGGAGTGCATCCAGTATCCATGTGGAATCTAAGCCCCCACTTGACATAGATGTGCAATGGACACAACCAATCCACTGTCCACAGGGAAAATGTGGAATGGGTGTGGAAAGGGTAGCCATGATGGCTGCTGGGTTTGGGGAATGGGAGGAAGAGATGAGATGTGGAGGCGTTTTCGGGACGTGGAGTTGTCCTGGGTGGTGCTTCACGGACAATTACGGGACATTGTAGATCCCCCCAGGGCCCACTGGATGGAACATGGGAGAGTGTGGGCTATGATGTGGACCATTGACTATGGGGTGCAGTGATGCTCAGAGATGTACTTACCAGGTGCAATGGATGTGTCACGATGATGGGAGAGAGTGTTGCTGTGGGGGGAGTGAGGGGTGGGGGCGGTGGGGTTGAATGGGACCTCATATTTTTTTAATGTAATTTTTAAAAATAAATAAATAATTTAAAAAATTATAACAAATGTACCACATGATGCAAAGGGTGAATAATGGGGGAGGGCAATAAGGGAACTCTGTATTTTATGCATGCTTTTTCTGAAAATCTGTAACTTCTCCAATAAAAATAAAGTTAAAAAAAAAAAAAAAAGAACCTCAGTAAGAATACGAAGAAGCTTTTTTGCCCCTTCTCAAAACATGGAGCAATATTTGAGGGAGAAGCACTTTTCAACTTGACAACATCAGGCTGAAATCTATTCAGTCTGTCTCCCAAGCCCAGAATAACCCCAGGATTGCCTGGCAGCAAGGGCTATGTTATTCCCTGGGGTGGTGGGAATCACAGAGCAGCCAAACTTTTCCTCAAATTTAATTCAGAAACTTCTGTTTGGGTAAATGTGTATTTGGTCTCAGACCTGTAATAATCAGAGGTGCCAAGGACCAGAGCAGTAAACTGAATGGTCCCCATTCCTTGAGCCCATCCATTCAGAGAGCAGCCAAATATCCCCCAAAACTGACATCTCAGGTGCTTTGATTTGGGGCAACTGCTCAGTTTCCCACCAGTTAGGCTTGGTGCATTGATCTGATCACAGGAAGAAGCATCAGATATCCCCCAGGACCTGGGCTGTCCACAGGGATGCCTGTAGGCCAGGCAGGCTCTGAAAATTGAAAATCTCAGGATGCTGGAACAGAGTATCAGCTCCAAATTATGTGGACTGGTGAACATTTTAGTCAGACTAGGACTTGGGATGCCAGATTGGTCGACCAAATAGGTTCTTCTTCATTCTTCCTAGAATAATGGTTGCAGCCTCTAGCATGCCAGCAAACTCCCCATAGGAGTCTCTTCTCAGGAATCAGAAATTCTGCCTACTGCTGGTCCACGTGGTCACAGTATACCTGAGAGCAGCCTCTGTATAGGTTCCACCTCATACAGTTAAACCAGTGTAAGAAAAGAGAACAGATAAATCTGAGGCCCAGAAACCTCCTGTCATTTCTGCTTAAAGATGAGAAAATAAACTTCAAACTTCTCACTTTAAACTCAGTTGTACCTATAAAAGGTGTGAATAGTGATCAAGGGAAAAAAAGCCTGATGTGCCATCAATTAAGATCAAAGAGTTATTAGAAATGCTAAAGGTATAAAATTCTCTCCTGTTTTAACTTGTGCATAAGTTTGTGTTAGACTTTGAAATTTGTGTTGAATTTTGTCAGTTTGCTTGTGCCTGGGAAATCAGATTTGGCATTCACCTGTAATGAACTGGATAACAGTGAAAGATAACCTAAAAATGAGTCTTTAAATGTCAATACTGTCTTATTAGCAGATTTAATGCATAAATCACAAGTGGACTTTGTTTAATTGCTGGAAAAGCAGAGAAACTTCACAGTTGTTACTAATAAAATTCTTGTGGCTTAGTTAATAAAGGTACCCAGTTCACCTAGAGGAAAAAACTTCCTAGAAACACTAAAAGTTAAGATCTTTTATAGATGCCTTTATATAATGAAACAGAAGGATAATAACTGAAATTGTATCTGGCTAGCTATAACCTAAACCCACTATTACAAGTACAAAATTTAAAACTGAACTTACCTTCATTTAAAAGTCCTGGTAAACTTCATTTTCTAAGTAGTTAATGAACATGCTTAGGCCAGGTCTCTCACCTAGCCCTTAGTCCAGAACCTGTCATACTTATACCCTGGGGAGGACTGGAAGACCCACATGCCATTGTACCAGGGCTAAGCATTTTCCCACCAGAAGGGAAACAGCAAATGGGGTGGCTAACACCCACTTCAGCTTAGGCCCTTTGAAATGGTCCATGGACAATCTTTCCTCCCCCAAGACCTGCAAACCAGGTTCTGATCAAAACTTGTCTAGAAAATAATCCTTGTTCTCAATTAGAGCCAAAATGTAAGAAACTTTACTTTGTAGTTCTTATCACTCCTACGGCTCTTAAAGTTAAAGGAATTTCCAGCTTGGTACACTAACCTTGAGTGAAAGCCAGCTGCCTAAGAAAGTGCCAGCTCACCAGAAGCACCTGACAGGATGTACTATTGCCTGTCTTGGACAGCCTGAAATACCTCTTTAAGGAAAAAAGCTAAGTAGTGTCTATGTCAAAGTCAGCTGTTCCCTCAAACTCTAGCTCAAATGCCTATAGCTAGGGGGAGTGCAAAGAAGACATCCCTTTTAAAAATATTGTCTGGTTTCATCTCCTTTAACTTAACTAAAAAGGCAATGCCTCTTCTCATTTCTCTCTCCTACTATAAAACTGGGATTGGCAATTTATACTTAACCCAGTTGTCTATTGCAATTTCTCTCTAGAGTTACCAACAGCATAAAATAACTGAAGAAAAAATTGTGTTTCCCACCAACTTTGGGAAAATGCAGACTTTGCAGGCACCTAGCCTTTTCTACTTCTGTGGTCCAGTATCCTCTTAGTGGGAACATACATTTTCAGAATTCTAATCAAGTCTATTTCTTCCTGAATCAACATCTTGTTAGCCATATGGGAACTTCATCCTGTTTCAAGATGCCAGATCCATCTTCCTCCAACTGAGATAGAAAAGCCAGAGTTTTACATTTTGTCCTAACCTACAGGAAGTAGCTATAGAAGAATGATCATCTCCCTTAAGCACCTCTTTAAGATTAAAGGTGTAAAACTTATTAAGCAGGGAATGAAGCAGGCTAGTAAAATAGGGAATCAATAGATGGATCTGGAACCTGTCAGAGAGTCTACATAGACATCAATAACCCCAAGATGGCTGCTGGAAAACCATTCTGAAATTTCTGCCAATCAGATGAAGAATTCCTCCAGAAGCCAGAAGAAACCCTTAATATTCCCCAAGGAATTTATCATTGGCCCCTCCTAGGAGTTTGACAGGAGAAATAAGCAATCAAAATGGTAAACAGCTGGAACTCCTTCCCTGTCATGAGCAAAAGGGTGGGATAATCAACAGTTCAAAAAGGCAGGCACAGGGCCTAAGCTCTTTCTCATGCATTGTCTTGCCTGTGGACCCATCCTGCCATCTGCACACTGCTCTCATAATTTTTCCTGTGCCATGTGGACATGGAGTAAACCTGGGGATTTATAACATATAATGGAGAACTGTAGTCTGTAAATCTGCCCACTTTAGCACTTTTCAACCCCTGTTTTCTATCATTTCTAATCCCTCCCTGCCTGAATAAATTACTGTCCTAACTCACCCAACTTCTCCTGAAATTCATTTCTGAAGCAAAGTCAAGAACCTAGATAAAATCCAGCAACTCTTCCCTTTAGGTATAGGCATGAAAACTAGATAACTCAGGATCCCCTCAGGATATCTTGAAAGAACATTGTTCTTAACAAAATAAGAGAAAATAGTGTGATAAATATCCCATACACATATTCTGGAACCTATTGGGGTCTTGAGTTCTTAGGGCAAACAACTGGTCCAAAACCTATGGAATAAAAAGACAAAAATATAAGCTTAAAGGGGCAGGATGTGACCAATCCCCCAAAGATTTCAGCTTGGGTGATTAGCAAATTGGTGGAAAATAAGTGGTACTGGAGAGACACAGTGAGACAATGAGGAATTCAATTATGGGGGAAAGTGCACACTCTTCCAACTTTTCTCCATAAATACTATCAGATATTCACAGAAAAGAAATGGGAAATGCTACTAAACTGCTGTCAGGGTGCAGAACTGAGAAAAGGGAACCAAAGTCAGATTGAGCCTGTCCCACTCAGAAACACACAACAGTTTCTTTGTCTCACACCAGCACACTCTAATTACATGAATTCGAGTACATATATGCAGGAACTGAAGGATTACCACGGGAGATAAGTAGCAGGTGCACACCCAAATGTGGATCCCTAAACACAGTCGCCCACTGCACCAGGTTGGACTCACATAGTATGGGCAGCCTTGCATTTAGCTCAACCTCAGTGTTTTGTGATTCCTTCTTTTTGTTGTGAGCTATTATTGGAGAATACTTATAGCTATGTGTTAACAATCTCCTCTTGAGAATTTTGTTAATTTCCAGCATGGAAGGTCTTAAGACTCTGGGTGCTGTGAACAAATTAAAATGTTTCTTTGTGAACACTTGTACACAGTTCTGTTGGTGATATTTTTGTGCAGGGTAACAGAAACTGAATATATACATCTTTAGAGATTCTGCCCAACATTTTTCCAACATGGTTCTACCAAATTATAGAAAAATATATGAAAACAATTGTGTCAACACATTTATTTCCTATTTTAAACTTTGTTGTTAATGTATAGTTGTTTTTTATATGAATGAATATCACATAGAAAGTTGCATACTAGACATTAATATTTGTCAAGTAATAGTAAGGGTATTTGTACATTTTGTATATGTCATTATCAGTTATCTAGGTCAGATTATTTTACTATCACAATTTTTATGAATGAAAAGCAGTACTGAGTCATGCAGTCTTCAAATAATCTAATTCTGTTGAAAATATATTTTTTCCCATTATGATTTTAGGATATTTTGATTTAACATATATGATTTTAGCATATTTTTAAAAATATCACATCATCAGTGATAGTCAAAGTTTTCATTATAGTTAATTTCTCATTCTCTTCCAACCAATAACCCTTCCATCTATATCTCTGTCTCTTTCCCACTCTGTCTCCATAATGTTGTTCATCAGAGTACTTATTTCTACATGTAACTATCTTTTAAATGCATTCTGTGTATTATCTTCTCAGAAACACCAAAGCTAAATAATATTAGTGACAATTTAATTTTTTTAATCATTGAATTAATTCAGAGGTTAATTCATACTAGGTGAACTATAAATTGGTAAGCAAATAATTTCCCTGCAAATGGGAACCTTTTGGGAATGAATTATTGCTCTCATAAATGGAACTTTTTTCCCTTATTTTCTCTTTGGATAGCTCGTTATTAGTATACAGACATGTTTATAATTTTTAAATGTTGAACTTTACTGGACTCATTCTTCAGCTCTGGAAGTTTTATTGAAGTTTTTTTGGTACTTTCACATCATCTGCAAATAGTGAAAGTTTTACTTCTTTCTTTCCTTTGTGGACTGCTTTTATATATTTTTCTAACTTAAGTGCTTGAGCAAGTCCTACCAGCACAATATTAAATGAGAGTGATGATAGTGGGCTTCCTTGACTTGTTCCAACTATTAGAAGGAAAATATTAGCCTTTCACCATCAAGTGTGAGGTTAGCTGTAGGTTTCTCATATATGTCCTTTATCAATTTGGGTAACTTTCTGTCAAATCCTATCTTTTGAAACATTTGTATTGAAGCCTTTTAAAATTTTTAAAATTTATTATTTTATTGTCAGAGAGATGATTGATTGGCCAAAACAGGCAACCTAAGAAGATTATCCTAACCTATTTTCATGGTCTAAGAGGCAGTGCCAGATTTTTGTTTCCATTCCTATTTGTTTTGAATGCTTCTTCTCTACTTCCTTATTTGCATTCTTTCTTCTGATTTTCCTCTTTTCTTTCTTCTTTTCCCATTTTCATCTGATTTAATTTTTTGGTTTTCTTTTTCCCTCCCTTATGTTTTATTTATTATTTTACATACATTTCTCAATTTTTCTCTTTCCTTCCACCTTTTATTTTTTATTTATTCTCTTATTTTTCCTTCCTTTCTGGTTTTTTCATTTTTCTTCTCTTCTCACTTATCTGGCCTTTTACTTTGTCTAATTATATTTTCCAATTTATTTTTTCACTCATTTACATTTTTGTACCTCTTTACTATTTTTCTACCATTTGATTTTTTTTCCATTTCTTTTTCTGTCTTTATTTATTTTTTAATATTACATTAAAAAAATATGAGGTCCCCATATACTCCCCACCTCTTCACCCAACTTCTCCCCCAATAACAGCAACCTCCTCCATCATCATGAGACATTCATTGCACTTGGTGAATACATCTCTGAGCACCACTGCACCTCACAGTCAATGGCCCACACCATAGCCCACACTGTCCTGCAGTCCACCCAGTGGGTCATGGGAGGACATACAATGTCTGGTAACTGTCCCCGCAGCACAACCCAGGACAACTCCAAGTCTAGGAAACACCCTTACATCACATTCTTCCTCCCACTCCCTACCTGCAGCAGCTACCATGGCCACTTTCTCCACACTAATGCCACATTTTCTTCAGTTACTAATCACAATAGTTCATGAATAGAATATCAATAAGTCCACTCTAATCTATACTCTATTCCTCCATCGTGTGGACCTTAGAATGGTTGTGTCCACTCCACGTCTGTATCAAGAGGGGGCTTAGATTCCACATGGATGCTGGATGCAATTCTCCTGCTTTCAGTTGTAGGCACTCTTGGATCCCTGGTGTGGTGGTTGACCTTCTTCAACTCCATGTTAGCTGAGTGGGGTAAGTCCAATAAACCAGAGTGTAGGAGTTGCAAGTCTGTTGAGGCTCAGGGCCTGGCTATCACATGGTCAGCTAGAGATTCAGGTCCCCTGGGTATACACTAAACCCCAGCACCAACTACAGATCTGGTAAAAGTAATAGGAGAGGCTTGTAGAAAAAGATCACATCTGAGTCCAGCTCCATCACACAGAAACACAAACTCCAAAGTAGGGCCAACTGACAGGGCACTGAACTCCATCTGCCATGACTGTAGAACCTGTGGGTCTCTGTAGCCTTCAGAAGAACCAATACCTGGTTTTGTATCTACTTTATCTGTCTCTGGGCCCCTGCGGAGGTGTGCATAAGGGCAACCCCTCTGATAACATCCCGGCTATTTTTGGAGACTCATAGCCACATAAACTCATTTGTCCTTTCCATTTCCCCCTTTTATTCAGGTAAAAAAGCATTTTTAACTCCTGGTATTATATGTAGACTGAGATATTCTACTGGCCCAAGTTGACCCTTTTATTGAAGGTCATTTTCTAGTTACACCATCAGCTGGTACTTGGTAGTAATCCTTTGGTGCCAAGGAGGCTCATCCCTGGGAGTCATGCCCCACCCTGGGGGGAAGGCAACACATTTACATGCTGAGTTTGGCTTCGAGACTGGCCACATTTGAGCAACACGGAGGCTCTCAGGAGGTAATTCTTATGCACCCTGCAGCTCTAGACCTTGTTCTTATTTCAGGTGCACAGGCTCACAAGCATAGTCATTAGTATCAAGGGCTCATTGTTGGACCTTCATTCTTTTTTGGTCTTTGCCATTGCACTTGGGGGATTGTTGCTGTTCCTTTAGGGGCTGTGATAGAGCTACCCTGGCTAGGAACTCAGCAATCCCTCAGCTGTTGTTTTTAATTGTAACCAGTATGAAAATATCCAAACATTTTTATGTACCCTGGATATATGCCCTGGAGTACTCCCTGCCAACCATGTGTCCCCTCTCAATAACATCCCACACCAGTATTCCTCCCCTGCCATTGTTGAACCTCTCTGTGATTCAAAACTTCTTAAAAATGAAGCCCAATATAGTGCCAGGTTCCATTAATAGTAAAATGGAATATAGTGATGAGTTTAAAGGTTAAATATAGAATACATATTAATTTAGAAAAATTAAGGTAAAAATAAATTGGGGTATCAAAAAATTTAAAAATGCAAAAGTTTTGATTTTTATGTTTGCCTTTCATCACTGCAATAAGTGATGTATGCAAATTGGTAAGGCAACTTCTTCTATCTTTTCCTCAGTGTCTATGTTCTTTTTTTCCCCCTTAATATTAAGCTTATCTTCACAAAAGTTTTAGCTCACAGTAATTTGTAAATACAATATATAGTACTCCCACATATCCAACATAAAACCTTTTTCCCGTCCACAGCAATAATCTTTTTACATATTCATACAATATTTACTGAAATTGATGTACAGATACTGAGACAATAGCTTTCAAACAAGGTAACATTTGGGTTTACATTGTGGTTTATATTTTAGACTATACAATTTTCTAAATTTTTAGTTATTTTATGTTTCACATTATGATTTACATTTTAGCCTATCAGCTAAATGTATATATTTTTGGTGTAATTTTACATGTTCTATATTCATCCTTGCATAATCTTGTGGAACACTTCTATTGCCCACACAGTTACATTGATTCCATCTATTTAATACTTCCTTCCCACTCCCCTTAAGGGCCCACAGTAACAGTCAATCTTCAAAGCTTGAAGGACCATGTTCAGAGATACCTGCAACAGTGTTGAGGGATTAACATGCTCAACTGCGCTAATGCATTGGAAACCACCATTTCTCTCAAGAGATACAATTCCCTCTATTTGAGAACATCAGTCCTCCCCAGGATGTGGTTATATCTTCACACTCACTATATAGGTCTCTATCCAATGATATAACCCACTCTGGCAAAATGAGCACCCACACACTCCCTTGGAGCCTGTCCTGCATCAGATTATCCCCTTTAAGCATCTTTAATAGGTAACCTTCCTTATTATATTTTTGAAAAAGTTTTCTAAGCATTATACTCAACCAAATACCTGACAATCTCCTATATTCATATGTTGCCCCACCCTTCCCCCAGTTTCTTGGGCAATAGTACCCATCCTCTCATCCGTAGCCCCTCTCAAGCCCACAAAGCCCCACCAAAGATAACCCTATGCTCCCATTTTATCCCTTCATTGTACAAATACTTGCCTCCAGCTTATGATAGATTATACCCATGTAGGTGTCACCTTACATCCTTACTCTATCATTTCCTTTAAGCCTATCATTCAGTCTCTAGCTCTCTGAGGCAGCTTGGCTTACTTATTTCATATCATTGAGATCATGTAGTATTTGTCCTTCAATGCCTGGGTTCCTTCACTCAACATAATGTTCTCAAGATTGATCCTTGTTATCACATGTGTTTGTAGTGTACTTATTCTTAAAGCTGAGTAGGATTCCATTGTATGTATATACCACAGTTTATTTATCCATTCATCAGTTGATGGGCATTTGGGTTGGTTCCAACTTTTGGCAATAGTGAACAATGTTGTTATGAACATTGGTGTGCATATATAGGTTTATGTCCTTGTTTTCAGTTCTACTGGGTATATACCCAGCAGTGGAATTGCTGGGTCATATGGCAAATCTATAGCAAGTTTTTTGAGAAACCACCAAACTGTCCTCCAGAATGGCTGAATCCTTCTGCATTCCCATTAGCAGTGGATGAGTGTTCCCATTCCTCCACATCCTCTCCAGCATTTGTAGTCTTCTATTTTTTTCATAGCTGCCAATCTTATGGGAGTAAGATGGTATCTCATTGTAGTTGTTTTTTTAAGATTTCTTTCTTTCTTTCTTTCTCTCCCCTCCCCCCCTCCATCCCAGTTGTCTGCTCTTTGTGTCCATTTGCTGCATCTTCTTTGTCTGCTTCGGTTGTTGTCAGTGGCATGGGAGGCATGGGAATCTGTGTTTCTTTTTGTTGCATCTTCTTGCTGTGTCAGCTCTCCATGTGTGTGATGCCATTCCTGGGCAGGCTGCACTTTCTTTCATGCTGGGCGGCTCTCCTTATGGGGCACACTCCTTGTGTGTGTGGCTCCCCTACTTGGGGACACCTCTGCGTGGCACAGCACTCCTTGCACACATCAGCACTGAACATGGGCCAGCTCCACACAGGTCAAGGAGGCACGGGGTTTGAACCACAGTCCTCCTATGTGGTCGACGAATGCTCTAACCACTGGGCCAAGTCTGCCACCTCTCATTGTAGTTTTGATTTGCATTTCCCTAATAGCTAGAGATTCAGAGCATTTTTTTCATGTGCTTTTTAAGCATTTGTATTTCTGTTTAAATCTTTTTCCATTTTTTAAATGGGTTGTTTGTCTTTTTATTTTCGAGATATAGGAGTTCTTTATATATGCAGGTTATAAGTCTCCTATTAGATATATGGTTGCCAAATATTTTCTCCCATTGTGTAGGTTCTCTTTTCACTTCCTTGACAAACTCCTTTGAGGTGCAGAATGCTTTAATTTTGAGGAAGTCCTATTTATCTATTTGTTCTTTAGCTGCTCATGCTTTTGGTGTGAAGTTCATGAAGCCATTTCCTATTACAAGGTCCTCTAGATGCTTCCCTACACTGCTTTCCAAAGTCTTTATGGTCTTGGCTCTTATATTTGGGCCTTTGATCCATCTTGAGTTGATTTTTGTATAAGGTGTGAGTTGGTAATCCTCTTTCACTCTTTTACATATGGATATCCAGTTCTCCCAGTACCATTTGTTGAATAGGCCATTCTCTCCCAGTTGAGAGGGTTTGGTGGCTTTATTGAATATTATATGGCTATATATATGAGGATCTATATCAGAACTCTCAATTCGGATCCATTGGTCTGTGTGTCTCTCTTTGTGCCAATACCATGCTGTTTTCACTTCTGTAGCTTTGTAGTATGTTTTGAAGTCAGGTAGTGTAATTTCTCCAATTTAGTTTTTCTTTTTCAATATGTCTTTGGCTATTCGAGGCCTCTTTCCTTTCCAAATAAATTTCATAGAGCTAGTTTTTCTAGTTCCTTAAAGAAGGCTGTGTTGATTTTTATTGGGATTGCATTGAATGTGTAGATCAGTTTTGGTAGGCTAGACATCTTAATAATATTTAGTCTTCCTATCCATGAACAGGGAATATTCTTCCATTTATTTAGGTCTTCTTTGATTTCCTTGAACAGTCTTGTGTAGTTCTCTGTGTGTAAGTTTTTTTACATTTTTAGTTAAATTTATTCCTAGGTATTTGATTTTTTAAATTTATTATTGCAAATGGTATTTGTTTCTTGATTTCCTCCTGAACTTGCTCATTATTGGTGTACAGAAATGCTACTGATTTTTGCACATTGATCTTATAACCTGAGACTTTACAAACTGATTTATGAGTTCTAGAAGCTTTGTTGTAGACCTCTCAGGGTTTTCTATGTATAGGATCATGTCATCTGCAAATAATGAAATTTTGACTTCTTCCTTTTCAATTTGAATGCCTTTTATATCTGGTTCTTGCCTCAGTGCTCGAGCAAGTACTTCTAAGACAATGTTAAATAGAAGAGATGATAGAGGGCATCCTTGTCTTGTTCCTGATCTTAGAGGGAAAGATTTTAGGACTTCACCATTGTAAATGATGTTGGCTGAGGGTTTTTCATATATACTCTTTACATGTTCAAAAAATTTCCTTATACTCCAATCTTTTGCAGTGTTTTTATCAAGAAAGTGTGCTGTATTTTGCCAAATGCTTTTACTGTATCTATAGATATAATCATGAGATTTTTTTCCTTCAATCTTTTTATATGGTGTATTACATTGATTGATTTTCTTATGTTGAACCATCCTTACATACCCAGAATGAATCCCAATTGGTCATGGTGTATAATTCATTTAATGTGTTGTTGAATACAGTTAGCAAGTATTTTGTTGAGGATTTTTGCGTCTAGGTTCATTAGAGAAATTGGTCTGTAATTTTCCTTTCTTGTGGTGTCTTTGAGTTTTGTACTAGGGTAATGTTGGCATCATAGAATGAGATAGGTAATGTTCTTTCTGTTTTGATTTTTTGGAAGAGTTTCAGCAGAACTGGCATTATTTCTTTCTGGAAAATTTTGTAGAATTCACCTGTGAAACTTTTCTGGCCCAAGGGTCTTCTTAGTTGGGAGTTTTTAAATGACTGATTCTATCTCTTTACTTGTGATTGGTTTGTTGAGATCATCAATTTCTTCTTTCATCAATGTAGGCTGCTTATGTGTTTCTAGGAATTTGTCCATTTCCTCTGAATTGTCATTTTTTTTTTTTTTGGAATATAGTTTTTCAAAGTATCCTCTTATGATAGCCTTTATTTCTGTGGGTCAGTGGTGATATCTCCTTTCTCATTTCTTATTTTGCGTATTTGCATCTTCTCTCTATTTTCTTTGTTATTATACCTAAGGGATTGTCAATTTTATTGATCCTGTCAAAGAACTAGCTCTTGATTTAGTTCATCTTTTCAAGTGCTTTCTTATTTTCTATTTCTTTTAGTTCTGCTCTTATCTAATGTTCTTTCTTTCTTCTTCCTGTGGAGTTACTTTTTTTAAAGATTTATTTATTTTTTATTTCTCTCCCCTCTCCCCCACCCCAGTTGTCTGTTCTCTGTGTCTATTTGCTGTGTCTTCTTTGTCCACTTCTGTTGTTGTCAGCAGCATGGAAATCTGTGTTTCTTTCTGTTGCATCATCTTGTTGTGTTAGTTCTCTGTGTGGGTGGCACCATTCTTAGACAGGTTGCACTTTCTTTCACGCTGGGTGACTCTCCTTATGGGGCACACACCTTGCACGTGGGGCTCCCCTATGTGGGGGGCACCCCTTTGTGGCACAGCACTCCCTGCATGCATCAGCACTGTGTATGGGCCAACTCCACACGGGTCAAGGAGGCCTGGGGTTTGAATCAGGGACCTCCCATGTGGTAGACAGACGCCCTAAGCACTGGGCCAAATCTGCTTCCTTGTGGAGTTACCTTGATTTTTTTTTTTTTTTACTAATTCCTCCAAATGTAGTTAGTTCTTCAATTTTTGCTCTTCCTTCTTTTTTGATGTATGAATTTATGGCTATAAATTTCCCTCTCTGGACTGCTTTTGCTGCTTCCCATAAGTTTTGGTATGTTGTGTTATCATTTTCATTAGTTTCAAGGTACTTATTAATTTCTTTTGAGATTTCCTCTTTGGCCCACTGTTTTTCTAAGAGTGTGCTGTTTAATTTCCATATCTTGGTGTGAAATCTGGGCCTCTGGCCCTTGCAGATTTCCAGCTTCACTCCATTGTGGTAAGATACATTATTTTGTATGGTTTCAATCTTTCTGAATTCATTGTGCCTTTCTTTGTGACTTAGCATTTGGTCTGTCTTGAAGAATGATCCATGTGCACTTGAGAAAAATGCATATTCTGCTGTATTCGGGTGTAATGATCTGTATATGTCTATTAGGTCCAGCTCCTCTAATATACTGTTCAAAGTTTTTGTTTCTTTATTGATTCTCTTTTGAGATGTTCTGTCCAATGTCAATAGTAGTGTATTAAAGTCCCCCACTATAATTGTAGAGGCATCTAGTCTTTCACTTAGTTTTTCAAGTGTTTGCCTCATGTATTTGGAGGCACCTTTGTTAGGAGCATAAATATTTATGACTGTTCATTCCTCTTGAAAGACTATACCTTTCACTAATATATAGTATCTATCTTTGTCTCTCAGAATTGTTTCACATTTAAAGCCTATTTTGTCTGATATTAATATAGCTACTCCTGCCTTTTTTTGTCACTGTTTGCTTGTAAGATTTTTTCCAGCCATTCATTTTCAACCTCCTTGAATCCCTGGGTCTAAGATGTGTTTTTGTAGACAGCATATTGATGGCTCATATTTCCTTATCCTGTCTTCCAATCTGAATCTTTTTACAGATGAGTTTAATCCATTGACATTCAGTGTTATTACTTTCAAGGAATTATTTATGTTAGCCATATTTTGTTTGGACTTTTGTTCATCATATTTTGTTTGTATTTTTCCTTCTCTTTTTGTCTTTTTTTGTTGTTGTTGCTCTTACACTTTCCTCCAACTCTGCCTCTCCTGTTTTTTCTTTCTTCCTGCAGAACTCCCTTTAGTATTTCTTGAAGGGCAGGGTTCTTGTTGGCATTCTCTTTTAATCTCTATTTATCTGTGAATATTTTGAACTCTCATCATTTTTGAATGCTAACTTAGCTGGGTAGAGTATTCTTGGTTGGAAATTTTTTTTCTTGTAGTACCTTGACTATATCATACCACTACCTTCTTGCCTCCATGGTTTCAGATGAGAAATCAGCACTTAATCTTATGGAGCCTCCCTTGTATGTGATGGTTCTCTTTTCTCTTGCTGCTTTTAGAATTTTCTCTTTGTCTTGAGCATTGGATAATTTGACAAACATATGTAATGGGGTAGTCCTGTTGGGATTTATGGTGTTTGGGTGCATTGTGCTTCCTGGACATGTACACTCATCTCTCAGTAGATTTCAGAAGTTTTCAGCCATTATTTCCTCCAACACCCCTTCTGTCCCCTTTCCCTTCTCTTCTCCTTCTAGGATTCCTATAATATGTATGTTTGTGCATTTTGCATTGTCATTCATATCCCTAAGTCCCAGCTGGATTTTTTCTATCTTTTTATCGATCAATTCTACTATCTGCTTGATTTCAGATGTACTGTCTTCCACATTGCTAATTCTCTCCTCTGCCTCTTCTAATCTGCTGCTATTTGCTGAGAGTGTATTTTTGATTTCTTGAACTGTGGTGTTTATCGCCATCATATCCATTATCTTTTTGCATATGTCTGCAATTTCTTCTGTATTCTCTCTGTTTTCTTCATATTGTTAATCTCTTACTTTACTTCATTAAGTTGGTCTCTAATATATGTTTTGAGATCTTTAATTACTTGTCCAACGTTCTGCTCCTCTTCCAGGTTTTTAGTTTGTTCATTGGATTCAGCCATGTTTTCCTGATTATGGGTTTGGTTTGTAGTTTTTTGTTGCTGTCTGGTCATCATTTTATCTTGATGGGTTTAATCAGTTCTGTAGCTTCTTTGTCTAGTCATGGGGATTAATTAGTTGTTGTTCATGTGTAAGTGTTATGTCTTCTCTTTGTCACTTTGTTCTTCTTACTCTATTTTCTTGTTGCTGGCTAAATTCACTTTGAAGGAAAACATTAGGGCTAGGGAAAACAAAATGAGTAAGAAAAGAATATGTGTAAAGTAGTACTGGTAATACATGTTAACAGAGCAACAATGTGAGATCTAGGAGAATAGATATTAGACTCATGTAAGTTGTGTAGAGTTATAGCAGTAAGTAGAGTACCTATAATGATACATTCAACTGTAAATGGGGAGGAATATAATATGAATTAATAGGCCAGTGTCTTCATGAGAGAAGGAAAGGAAAAGAAAGACAATAATATTAAGAGTGGATAAAAGACAGAAAACAGAACGAAGGTATTAAAAATAAAAAGCCAGACAATTTGGGGGCCAAAGAAAAGGAGGTAGAATGTAAGAGAAACAGTAGCTGATGGAGGGTAGAAAGATGTAGGGGAAAGGGGATTGTGTAGGTGGCCAAAATCAAGACACACAGAAAAGAGGAAATGGAGGATGAGGAAACAGCAAATGTGAGGCACTCCCTGCAGCATCTATTATATAAAGAAAAGAAAAAAGAAGAAAAAGAGAGAAAAGGAAAAAAGAGAAGAGAAAAGAGGGGACAAAGAAAAGGGGGGAGCTAGAAAAAGAAAAAGAGGAAAAAACTAAATAAATGAAAAAGGACCTTGGGGAATAAAATGGGAGAAAAGACCAGGAGACAATGCAATATTAGCAACCATGACAAAAAAAGAAAGAAAGAAAAGAAAGAAGAAAGAAAGAAAGAAAGAAGGAAGGAAGGAAGGAAGGAAGGAAAGGAAAGAAAGAAAGAAAGGAAAGAAAAAAGAAAGAAAGAAGAAAGAAAGAAAGAAAGAAGAAAGAAAGAAAGAAAGAAAGAAAGAAAGAAAGAAAGAAAGAAAGAAAGAAAGAAAGAAAGAAAGAAAGAAAGAAAGAAAGAAAGAAAGAAAGAAAGAAAGAACCAGCATTTCAAACTAGGAATCCTCTTTGCAGTTAAATAAAGCACTTGGGGATCTGGCCTTCCCCCTTTCTCCCTTTCTCACTTCTTTCTCTCCAGGGCAGCAGGAAAGCTGCCTGAGAGGTCCAGTAGGAGATCCAAGTGGTTCCTTGTTGAACCTACTCAACACAGAAGACTATGAGTCTTTATTTCCAGTGTGAGAGCACCTACACCTCACCAGATACCCCAAATATGCTATTGGAAGTTTGAATAATACCTCCTACAGTCCCTCCCCCTTAGGTGTACTAGGGGAGGTTTAATTGATTTTCTGACTCCACCTTCTCCCAGATCAGTTTTCCTATCCCAGGACGTTTAGGTAAATTCAGCTTCCTCACCAGATTCACCTCTCCTTTCTTCCTAGACTCTCCCCAAGTCAGCTGGTACCCTCCTCCAAGCTCATGGAGAAAAAAAACAACAACAAAAAATATGGAGCACTAATCAAGGACCTCAGATGGACTTCTGGGCACGGTGAATTTGGGAATGGGAAGTCCATGATATTGTAGACTCAAGGTGTGTGAGTCTCTGGAGCATGGTCTACCAGGGTTTAGGGGATACAGTCCTCAGAACAACACATCCAGTTAACCTGGGGTTTGGGAACACCACAGCACAACAAAGTCACACACAGCCAGGCTGCCAGCCCTAGAAAGAGGGGTCCCACCCACAACTTCTGACCTCCATATCAGAAACCCAAAATTCCACCTCTCACAAGAATCTCTTCTGTCACTGTCTCACCAATTCGACATCCAGACATATTTTTCCCTGAAAGTCCACAAAACAGCCCACTCAGGGTTTGGGAACACTGCAGCAAAACAAAGTTTTTAGGAATCACTGCAGCCAGGCCACCAGCCCTAGGGGGAAGGGTCCCACCCACAACTTCTGATCTCCATGTAAGAGACCCAAAATTCTACCTCTCGCAAGAATCTCTTCTGTCACTGTCTCACCAAATCTACGTCCAGACACCTCCTGCCCTGCAAACACCCAAAACAGCCTGCTCCAGCAGGACTCCAACCCTACTCAGCCACTTCTTTGCAGGAGAGATTATGAGGTGCACTCACTCAGGTGCCATCTTGCCCCATCTCCCCAAAATAGACTTTAAATGCAAAACAATTGGGAGAGACAAAGATGGATGCTACATATTAATGAAGGGGATAATCTTTCAGGAAGAAAGAACAATCATAAACATACATGCCCTAACAAGGGCACCTCCAAATACATGAGGCAAACACTGGAAAAACTAAGTGAAGGAATAGATGCCTCTACAGTTATAGTGGGGGTCTTTAATACACCACTATCAACTTTGGACAGAACATCTCAAAAGAGAATTGATAAAGAAACAAAGACTTTGAGCAATATATTAGAGGAGCTGGACCTAACAGACATATACAGAACATTACACCCAAATACAGCAGGATATACATTCTTCTCAAGTGCACATGGATCATTCTCCAAAGTAGACCATGTGCTAGACCACAGAAAAAGTCTCAATGAATTCAGACAGAAATCATACAAAATAATTTCTCTGACTTAGTGGCATGAAGCTGAAAATCTGCAAGGGTCAGAGACCAAGATTTGGTAACAAGGTATAGGAGCTAAACAATTCACCCTTAGAAAAACAGTGGGTCAAGGAGAAAATCTCAAAAGAAATTAACAACTACCTTGAAACTAATGAAAATGATAACACAATATATCAAAACTTATGGGATGCAGCAAAAGCAGTACAGAGAGGAAAATTTATAGCCATAAATTCATACATCAAAAAAGGAGAAAAAGCTAAAATTGAAGAACTAACTGCACACTTGGAGGAATTAGTAAAAAAAAAAAAAAACAAAAAAAAACAAAAAATAACCAAAGGAAGAAGAACTAAATGAAAGAGAAAATAAGAAAGCATTTGAAAAAATAAACAAAACCAAGAGCTGGTTCTTTGAGAAGATCAATAAAATTGACAAACCCTTAGCTAAAGTTAACAAAGAAAAAAAGAGAGAAGATGCAAATACACAAAATAGGAAATGAGAAAGGAGATATCACCACTGACCCCACAGAAATAAGGATCATCATAAGAGGATACTTTGTTAAACTATATGCCAACAAGAAAGGCAATTTAGAGGAAATGGACAAATTCCTAGAAATACATAAGCAGCCTACATTGGTTGAAACAAGAAATTGATGATCTCAACAAAGCAATCACAAGTAAAGAGATAGAATCAGTCATTAAAAACCTCCCAACTAAGAAGTGCTCTGGGCCAGACGGCTTCACAGGTGAATTCTACCAAACATTCCAGAAAGAAATAACACCAATCTTGCTTAAACCCTTCCAAAAAAATTGAAAGAGAAGGAACATTGCCTAACCCATTCTATGATGCCAACATTACTCTAGTACCAAAGCCAAACAGAGACACCATAAGAAAGGAAAATTATAGACCAATCTTTCTAATGAACCTAGATGCAAAAATCCTCAATAAAATACTTGCTAATTGTATTCAACAACACATTAGATGAATTATACACCACGACCAATTGGGATTCATTCCTGGTATGCAAAGATGTTTCAACATAAGAAAATCAATTAATGTAATATACCACATAAACAGAATGAAGGAAATAAATCACATGATCATATCTATAGATGCAGAAAAAGCATTTGACAAAGTACAACACCATTTCTTGATGAAAACCCTGCAAAAGATCAGAATAGAGTGAAACTTTCTGAACATGATAAAGAATATATATAAAAAACCCACAGCTAACATCATTTAAAATGGTGAACTCCTAAAATCTTTCCCTCTGAGACCAGGAAAAAGACAAGGATGCTCACTGTCACTTCTTGCACTGAGGCAAGAACCAGACATAAAATACATCCAAACTGGAAAAGAGAAGTCAAAATTTCACTATTTGCTGATGATTTGATCCTGTACATAGAAAACCCTTAGAACTCTACAACGAAGCTTCTAGAACTATAAATGAGTTCAATAAAGTCACAGGTTACAGGATCAATGTGCAAAAACCAGCAACATTTCTTTACACCAATAATGAGCAATCTGAGCGGGAAATCATAAAACAAATACCATTTATGATAGTAAATAAAATTTTCAAATACATAGGAATAAATTTAATTAAAGATATAAAAGACTTATACACAGAAAACTACACAACACTGATCAAGGAAATCAAAGAAGACTTAAATAAATAGAAGAATATTCCTTTTTTTTATTTTTTATTTTTATTTTTTATTTTTTATTTTTTTTATTTTATTATTGACTTTGTAATAATATTACATTAAAAATATATATGTGAGGTCCCATTCATCCCCACCCCCCCTCCCTCTCCCCCCCCAACAACACTCGTTCCCATCATCATGACATATCCATCAGATTTGGTAAGTACATCTTTGGGCACCTCTGCACCTCATAGACAATGGTCCACATCATGGTCCATACTCGCCTCCATTCCATCCAGTGGACCCTGTGAGGATTTACAATGTCCGGTGATTACCTCTGAGGCACCATCCAGGGCAGCTCCATGACCCAAAGACGCCTCCACCTCTCATCTCTTCCTGCCTTTCCCCACACCCATCTTCCACCATGTCCACTTTTCCCAATCCAATGCCACCTCTTCTTTGTGGACATTGGATTGGTAGTGTCCATTGCACCTCTATGTCAAGAGGAGGCTCAGATTCCACATGGATGCTGGATGCAATCCTCCCATTTTCGGTTGTAATCACTCTAGGCTCCATGGTGTGGTGATTGTCCTTCTTCAACTCCATCTTAGCTGAGTGTGATAAGTCCAATAAATCAGATTGTAGGTGCTGGAGTCTGTTGAGGCTCAGGACCTGGTTATCACATTGTCGGTCCAGAGATTCAAATCCCCTAAATCTATCTTAAACCCCAACGTTAACTGCACCTCTATCACATTAGCATGAAAGCCTTATGAAGGGAGATCCCATCTGAGTCCAGATTCATCACACATAAACACCGTTTCCAAAGAGGGGCCATCTGCCCTGTTAGTCAACCCCATCGGCCATGTCCATAACTCTCATGGGTCTCTTTAGCCTTCATAGGAGCCAATATCTGGGGGTTGTATCTGCTTTATCTGTCTCTCTGACTCTGCTCAGTTGTGCATGAGGGCAATCCTTCTGCCAGCCTCCAGACTCTTTTTTAGAAACTCGTAGCCATATAAACTCATTTCTCCTTTCCATTTCCCCCTTACTTTAGGTCAAACAGCATTTTAAAGACATGTTATTTTATGTAGACATGGATATTCTGCTGATCCGCATTGAATCTTCCATATAAGGTCCTTTTCCAGTTGCATCATCAGTTGGTATTTGATAGTGGTCCCTCGTTGCCAGGGAGGCTCATCCCCGGGTGTCATGTCCCACGCTGGAGGGAAGGCATTGCATTTACATGCTGAGTTTGGCTTCGAGACTGGCCACATTTGAGTAACATGAAGGCTGACAGGAGGAAATTCCCAGGCACAATGTTGCTCTATGCCTTGTTCTTATTTTAGGTTTATCAGCTCACAAACATAGTCATTAGCATCAGGGGCTCACTGTTGAACCCTCATTTCCTCCCGGTCCCCTCCGCTGTACCTGGGAGACTGTCGCTGTTCCCCTGGGGACCACGACAGAGCACCACTGGCCAGAAACCCAGTACTCCCCCTGCTGTGGTTTTTAATTGTTGCCGCTATGAGTATATCCAATCATTGCCATGCACCCTGGACATATGTTCTGTACAGCTCCCTGTCAGCCATATATCACTTGTCATTGGTATCCCATACCAGTATCTCTCCATTGCCATTGTTGAAACACTCTGTGATCCAGAACTCCCCGAAATTTGAGGCCCAATATAATGTCGTGGTCCCTTACTAGGGAATGGCATATAGCGATGGGTTTAACGGATAGATAAAGAACTTGGATAAAGTTAGATATAGAACTTAAGGAATGTTGACTTGAAAAAATTCCACATCTTATCCTTTTCCCCCCCCCCCCTAATTATTCAGCATTTCTTCATAGGAGTCCTAGACCACAGCAATGCATATATATAATATACAGCATTCCCATACATCCACCATATAACCTTTTTCCTTCCACATCGATACTCTTACACCCTATTCATATCATATTTACTTAAGGTGATGTACAGAGTCTGAGATATTAGATTTCTAACAAGGTAATATCTGTGCTTACATTATGGTGCATACTTTAGGATACACAATTCTTTACATTTTTAGTTATCCTATGTTTTACAATATGGTTTACATTATCAGTCTGTCATCTCCTATATGTTATGGTGTAATATTACATGTTTTATATCCGTCCTTGTGTACTCTCAAGAAACTCCTCTCTTTCCCCCCATTTACTTTGGTTCCACACATTTAACGTCCATTTTCCCTTCCACCTTGGTGCCCACAGTGACAGCCAAACTCCGTTTCCTGAGGAGCCACTTCCAGAGATAGATGGAATAGTGTTCAGGGCCTAATTTGCTCAACTGCCCCAACGCCCCGGGAGCCACCCTTTCTCTCGAGGGATAGAGTTCCCTCTATTTGGTGGCATTATTCCTCCCCAGGATGTGGGTCCACCCCCACTCTCACTACTTGGGATTCTACCCCTTGGTGTCACCCACTCTGGCAGAGTGAGCATTTAGACATTCTCCAGGAGCTCGTCTTGCATCAGACCCTCCTCTCCGCGCATTCTAAACAGGTAACCCTCTTTATTACATTTTGTTATGATTTCTCGGCATTTTACTCTCCACCACCTCCAGTCCCTCTCCTATGTTGGTATGCTACCCCTCCCTCACCCCATTTTGGCAACGTTACCCAACCGTCCCACCCCAGCCACCCTCAAACCCGTAAAGCCCCAACCATAGGCAACCCCTTGCCCCCATTTTATCTCTTCTTTGTGTTCATACTTACCACCATCTCATCTTAAATTCTACCCCTGCAGACAACGTTTCATATCCTTCCTCCATTCTCTGATTTCCTGTAAGCCTATCGTTCAGTCTCTTGCTATCTAGGGCAGCTTGTTTATTTCATATCATTGAGGTCATGTAGTATTTGTCCTTCAATGTCTGGGTTGCTTCACTCAACATAAGGTTCTCAAGATTCATCCATGTTATCACATGTGATTGTAGTGTGTTTGTTCTTACAGCCGAGTAGTATTCCATTGTGTGTATATACCACATTTTATTGATCCACTCATCTGTTGATGGGCATTTGGGTTGATTCCAACTTTTGGCGATAGTGAACAATGCTGCTATGAACATTGGTGTACATATATCGGTTTGTGTCCTTGTTTTCATTTCTGCTGGGTATATACCCAACAGTGGTATTGCTGGGTCATATGGCAAATCTATGGCTAGATTTTTGAGAAACCTCCATACTGTCCTCCAGAATGGTTGGATCCTTCTGCATTCCCACCAGCAGTGGATGAGTGTTCCCCTTCCTTCACATCCTCTCCAGCATTTGTATTCTTCTGTTTTTTTCATAGCTGCCAATCTTATGGGTGTAAGATGGTATCTCATTGTAGTTTTGATTTGCATTTCCCTGATAGCTAGAGATTTAGAACATTTTTTCATGTGCTTTCTTGCCATTTGTATTTCTTCTTCGGAGAAGTGTCTGTTTAAGTCTTTTTCCCATTTTTTAAATGGGTTGTTTATCTTTTTATTTTCAAGATACAGAAGTTCTTTATATATGCAAGTTATAAGTTTCTTATCAGATATATGATTGCCAAATATTTTCTCCCACTGTGTGGGTTCCCTTTTTACTTTCTTGACAAACTCCTTTGAGGTGCAGAAGGCTTTAATTTTGAGGAAGTCCCATTTATCTATTAGTTCTTTTGCTGCTCGTGCTTTTGGTGAGATGTTCATAAATCCATTTCCTATTACAAGGTCCTGTAGATGTTTCCCTACACTGCTTTCTAAGGTTTTTATGGTCTTGGCTCTTATATTTAGGTCTTTGATCCATCTTGAGTTGATCTTTGTATAAGGTGTGAGATGGCAATCCTCTTTCATTCTTCTACATATGGCTATCCAGTTCTCCAGACACCATTTGTTGAATAGGCCACTCTCTCCCAGTTGAGAGGGTTTAGTGGCTTTATCAAATATTATGTGACTGTATATGTGAGGTTCTATATCAGAGCTTTCAATTCGATTCCATTGGTCTATGTGTCTCTCCTTATGCCAATACCATGCTGTTTTCACCACCGTAGCTTTATAGTATGTTTTGAAGTCAGGTAGTGTGATTCCTCCAATTTCGTTTTTCTTTTTCAGTATGTCTTTGGCTATTCGGGGTCTCTTTCCTTTCCAAATAAATTTCATAGTTAGTTTTTCTAGTTCCTTAAAGAAGGCTGCGTTGATTTTTATTGGGATTGCATTGAATGTGTAGGTCAGTTTTGGTAGGATAGACATCTTAATAATGTTCAGTCTTCCTATCCATGAACAAGGAATAGTCTTCCATTTATTTAGGTCTTTTTTGATTTCCTTGAACAATCTTGTATAGTTCTCGTTGTATAAGTTCTTTACCTCTTTAGTTAAATTTATTCCTAAGTATTTGATTTTTTTATTTACTATTGTGAATGGTATTTGTTTCTTGATTTCCTCCTGATCTTGCTCATTATTGGTGTACAGAAATGCTACTGATTTTTGCGCATTGATCTTATAACCTGCGACTTTACTAAACTCATTTATGAGTTCTAGAATCTTCGTTGTAGATCTCTCAGGGTTTTCTATGTATAGGATCATGTCATCTGCAAATAATGAAATTTTGACTTCTTCCTTTCCAATTTGAATGCCTTTTATTTCTGATTCTTGCCTCAGTGCTCGAGCAAGTACTTCTAAGACAATGTTAAATAGGAGCGGAGACAGTGGGCATCCTTGTCTTGTTCCTGAGTTTAGAGGGAAGGAGTCTAGGATTTCTCCATTGTAGACAATATTGGCTTTAGGTTTTTCATATATACTCTTTATCATGTTCAAAAAATTCCCTTGTATTCCAATCTTTTGGAGTGTTTTTATTAAGAAAGGGTGCTGTATTTTGTCAAATGCTTTTTCTGCATCAATAGATATAATCATGTGATTTTTTTCCTTCAATCTGTTTATATGGTGTATTACGTTGATTGATTTTCTTATGTTGAACCATCCTTGCATACCTGGGATGAATCCCACTTGGTCGTGGTGTATAATACGTTTAATGTGTTGTTGAATACGATTAGCAAGTATTTTGTTAAGTATTTTTGCGTCTAGGTTCATTAGAGAAATTGGTCTGTAATTTTCCTTTCTTGTGATGTCTTTGTTTGGCTTTGGTACTAGGGTAATGTTGGCATCATAGAAGGAGTTGGGTAATGTTCTTTCCGTTTCGATGTTTTGGAATAGTTTCAGCAGGATTGGTGTCAGTTCTTTCCGGAATGTTTTGTAGAATTCACCTGTGAAGCCATCTGGCCCTGGGCTCTTCTTAGTTGGGAGATTTTTGATAACTGATTCTATCTCTGTGCTTGTGATTGGTTTGTTAAGATCATCAATTTCTTCTTTCGTCAATATGGGCTGCTTATGTGTTTCTAGGAATTTGTCCATTTCCTCTAGATTGTCATTTTTGTTGGAATATAGTTTTTCAAAATATCCTCTTATGATAGTCTTTATTTCTGTGGGGTCAGTGGTGATATCGCCTTTCTCATTTCTTATTTTGTGTATTTGCATCTTCTCTCTTTTTTCCTTTGTTAGTGTTGCTAAAGGTTTGTCAATTTTGTTAATCTTCTCAAAAAACCAGCTCTTGGTCTTGTTTATCTGTTCAAGTGCTTTCTTATTTTCTATTTCATTTAGTTCTGCTCTTATCTTTGTTATTTCCTTCCTTCTTCTTCCTGTTGGGTTACTTTGTTGTTGTTTTTCTAATTCCTTCAAATGTGTAGTTAGTTCTTCAATTTTTGCTCTTTCTTCTTTTTTGATATATGAATTTATGGCTATAAACTTCCCTCTCAGTACTGCTTTTGCTGCATCCCATAAATTTTGGTATGTTGTGTTATCATTATCATTTGTTTCAAGGTAGTCATTGATTTCTTTTGAGATTTCCTCTTTGACCCACTGTTTTTCTAGGAGTGTGCTGTTTAATTTCCAAATCGTGGTGTGAAATCTGGGCTTCTGTCCCTTGCAAATCTCCAGCTTGACTCCACTGTGGTCAGAGATAATGTTTTGTATGATTTCAATCTTTCTGAATTCGTTCAGCCTTTCTTTGTGGCCTAGCATATGATCTATCTTGGAGAATGATCCATGTGCGCGTGAGAAAAATGTATAACCTGCTGTGTTTGGGTGTAGCGATCTATATATGTCTATTAGATCCAGCTCCTCTAATATACTATTCAGATGTTTTGTCTCTTTGGTGATTCTCTTTTGAGATGTTCTGTCCAGAGTTGATAGTGGTGTATTAAAATCCCCCACTATAATTGTAGATGTATCTATTCTTTCACTTAGTTTTTCCAGTGTTTGCCTGACGTATTTAGAGGCACCCTTGTTAGGGGCATAGATATTTATGATTGTTCTATCTTCTTGACAGATTTTCCCTTTCACTAAAATGTAGTATCCTTCTTTGTCTCTCACAATTGTTTCACATTTAAAGTCTATTTTGTCTGCTATTAATATAGCTACTCCTGCCTTTTTTTGGTTATTGTTAGCTTGTATGATTGTTTTCCAGCCATTCACTTTCAGTCTCCATGCGTCTCTGGGTCTAAGATGTGTCTCTTGTAGACAGCATATGGATGGGTCATATTTCCTTATCCAATGTCCCAGTCTGAATCTTTTGATAGGTGAGTTTAATCCATTGACATTCAGTGTTATTACTATCAAGGAATTATTTGTGTTAGCCATATTTTGCTTAGATTTGTGTTTGTCATATTTTGTTTGTATATATTTTTTTGTCTTTTTTTTTGTTGTTGTTGGTCTTATACTCTCCTCCAACTTTGCCTTTCCTGTTTTTTTCTTTCTTCCTGCAAAACTCCCTTTAGAATTTCTTGAAGGGGAGGTTTCTTGTTGGTATACTCTTTCAGTTTCTGTTTGTCTGTGAATATTTTGAACTCTCCCTCATGTTTGAATGCTAGTTTAGCTGGATAAAGTATTCTTGGTTGGAAGTTCTTTTCCTTTAGTACCTTGACTATATCATACCACTGTCTTCTTGCCTCCATGGTTTCAGAAGAGAAATCAGCACTTAATCTAATTGAGCTTCCCTTGTATGTGATGGTTTTCTTTTCTCTTGCTGCTTTTAGGATTTTCTCTTTGTCTTGAGCATTGGATAATTTGATAAGTATATGTCTTGGGGTGGGCCTGTTGGGGTTTATGACTTGTGGAGTGCGCTGTGCTTCTTGGATATGTACATCTGTCTCTTTCAGTAGATTTGGGAAGTTTTCAGCCATTATTTCCTGCAACACTCCTTCTGACCCCTTTCCCTTCTCTTCACCTTCTGGAATGCCTATAATACGTATGTTTGAACGTTTTGCATTGTCATTCAAGTCCCTAAATCCTGATTGGATTTTTTCTATCTTCTTATTGACCCCTTCTACTATCTGTTTGATTTCTGAGGTACTGTCTTCCACATCACTAATTCTCTGCTCTGTCTCTTCTAGTCTGCTGATATTTGCTGCAAGTGTATTTTTGATTTCTTGAACTGTGGTGTTCATTCCCATCATATCTGTTATGTTTTTGCGTATGTCTGCAATTTCCCCTCCAAGTGATGTCTTCATGTTGTTAACCTCTTTCATTACTGCATCAAATTTGTCGGTGATAAATGTTCTGAGTTCTTTCATTGCTTGTGCCAAGTTTTGCTCCCCTTCGTGATTATTGGTTTGTTGATTGGATTCAGCCATGTTTTCCTGATTATTGGTTTGGTTTGTAGATTTTTGTTGCTTTCTGGTCATCTCTTTATTTTGACGGATTTAATCAGTTCCTTAGCTTCTTTGTCTGCTTTTGGAGGTTAATTAGTTGTTATTTTTGCATAGTAGTTATATCTTCTCTTTGTCACTTTTTTCTTCTTATTCAAGTTACTTGTTGTTGGTTAGGTTCACTTTAGAAGAAAGTATTAGTGTTGGGGAAAGGCAATTGTGTCAGCAAGGGAAAAGTGTAGAGTAGTATTAGTAATGTATGTTAACAAAGCAAGAATATGAGATCTGGGAGGATGGAGGTTAGATTCATGTAGATTGTATAGAGTTATAGCTGTAGGTAGAGTACCTTTTATGGATTAGATGGCTGAATATAGGCAGAATATGGTATGAACTACAAAGCTATTGTTTTCATGAGAGAGGGAAAAAGAAAAGAAAGGTAATAGTTTCAAGAGTGGATAACAGACAGAAAACAGAACAAAGGTATTAGAAATTAAGAGTTAGACAGTTTGTGGATCAAAGAATGGGAAGTGGGGGGTGGAATATAGGAGATACAGTAGATGATAATGGATATCAAGATGCAGGGGAAGGGGGATAGTGTAGGTAGCCTAAATCAGTTCACACAGAAATGAGGCAGTGTAGGAAGGGATAACCCAGCAAATATGAGGAGTTCCCTGTAGCACCTATTGCGTACTTGAATTAAAATAAAATAAGTGGAAAATGAGGGACAAGAGGGAAAGAGAAAACCGAGGAGAAAAAAAAACTAATTATAATAAAGGAAAAAAGAAAGACAAGAAGAAAGGAAGAAAGAGAAAGAGGATAGGCAAATGGTGGGGTACAGATAGGGGGAAGAGAGATATAGGTATACACGTGTCACAATTGCAACACTATCTAAAACAACCAGCAAAAAAAAAAAAACAAAACAAAAAAACAAAAAAAAAAACCCTAAATAACTGTATTTAAAAAAAAAAAAAGGGGACTTTGGGGGACACGCTAGGAGAAAAGACTAGGGGATAATGCAATATTAGCAATCAGGACGTCAAAAAGAGTAAAAAGTAAGATAAAGTGAAAATCAAACCAAAACAATATGAACCAATAAAGATAAAATGCAAACGTTAAGGTCCAGGGCACTCAAGGACCCCAGGTAGACCCCAGGGCGTGATGGATTCAGGGGTGGAAAGTCTGAGACACTGAAGACTCAAGAGGTGTGAGTCTGGGGTGTGGACCCCCAGAGTCCAGGGGACCCAGACCTGGCAACCTCAAATCTGGTCCACAGAAAGCTGAGGAGCCCCGCAGTGCAACACAACCCTCCGGGATCCCCGTAGCTGGGTGCCAGCCCAGTGGGGGAAGCCCGATTCGTGAATTCTATTTTGAATATCTAATCCCTGAAATTCACCTAACTCCTCAGGGTATCAGCCTTGGGACAGCTCCCTCCCTGTGCTCCCATGCAACTGCCACTTGAGGGCGCCTCTACACCCCGGCCAGTTCAATGACCCAGATCCCAAGCCCCGCCGGGTGGGGTGGGCTTCAGCTGGAAACGCGGAAAACAGACTCTAAGATCCGAAATCCCAAACTTCGCAAAATATTCCCCAATCAGCTTTCAGATGTGTCCTCCTCCCTCACTGCACCCTACAACAGTCTCTCAATTGTGTCCCCTTATTGTCCAAAATCCAATTCCGTTGCAGATCGGCAGCCGGACCTTTGGGGATGGAGCTCCAGGCGGAAGCTCTATCCCCCCTGTCCGACGGCTAACCCTTCCCCCGCTTCAGCACAATACACCGTCTGTCTCCCCAAATCAATCTGCAAAGGAGTCTTGTCCCAACAATCCCTCACCAGCCAGCCCAGTATCTGCGAATTTCTCAGCACTGCAAAACCTCCAGAGAAAGGAAAAAAAAAAAACAAAAACCCTGGCCGCCGTGGCTCCGGAGCCGCAGGAGCGCCTGCTACCGCGTCTCCGCCCACCCCCGGAGGGAACTTCCCACGCCCAGCTGGGACCTCCGTTTATATGTTATAGACGTATCCTCTCTGTTACCTTCCCACCGAATTGACGTCCAGACACCTTCCAACCAGCAAAAATCCCCGAAACAGCGCGGTCCCAAAGAGCCTTCAACGCTGCCCAACCGTCCCCTGCTGAGACACTACCAGGTAAGCTCACGCAGCCACCATCTTCCCAGCATCCCCCGAAGAATATTCCTTGTTCATGGAAAGGAAGACTAAATATTATTAAGGTGTCTATTCTACCAAAACTTATCTACAGATTCAATGTAATCCCAACAGAAATCAACATAGTGTTCTTTAATGAACTAGAGAAACTAACTATGAAATTTATTTGAAAAGAAGGAGACCATGAAATAGCCAAAGATATATTGAAAAGGAAAAATGAAATAGGTGGAATCACACTACCTGACTTCAAAACATACTACAAAGCTACTATAGTGAAAACAACATGTTATTGGAACAAAGATAGACACACTGACCAGTGGAACCGAATTGAGAGTTCTGATAAGGATCCTCATATATACAGCTATATGGTATTTGACAAGGCCACCAAACCCTCTCTACTGGGAGAGAATGGCCTCTTCAATAAATGGTGCCTGCAGAACTGGATATCCATATGTAAAAGAGTGAAAGAGGATTACCAACTCACACCTTATACAAAAATCAATTCAAGATGGATCAAAGGCCTAAATATAAGAGCCAAGACCATAAAGACTTTGGAAAGCAGTGTAGGAAAGCATCTACAGGACCTTGTAATAGGAAATGACTTCATGCACTTCACATCAAAAGCACAAGCAGCAGAAGAACTAATAGATAAATGGGACTTCCTCGAAATTAAAACCTTCTGCACCTCAGAGGAGTTTGTCAAGAAAGTGAAAAAAGAGCCTACACAATGGGAGAAAATATTTGGTCTATTTATCTGATAAGAGACTTATATCCTCCATATATAAAGAACCCCTATATCTTGAAAATAAAAAGACAACCCATTTAAACAATGGGAAAAGTATTTGAACAGACACTACTCCAAAAAAGAGATACAAATGGCTAAAAAGCACATGACAAAATGCCCAAAATCACTAGCTATTAGGGCAATGCAAATCAAAACAACAATGAGATACCATCTTACTCCCATAACTCCAGAAGCTATAAAAATAATCAGAAGACTACAAATGCTGGGAAGGATGTGGAGGAATGGGAACACTCATCCTCTCTTGGTGGGAATGCAGAAGGATCCAGTCATTCTGGTGGACAGTCTGGTGGTTTCTCAAAAAACTAGCTATAGATTTGCCATATGACCCAGCAATTCCACTGCTGGGTATATACCCAGTAGAACTGAAAACAAGGACACAATCCAATATATGCACACCAATGTTCATAGCAGCACTATATACTACTGCCAAAAATTGGAATCAACCCAAATGCCCATCAGCAGATGAATAGACAAATAAAATGTGGTACATACATACAATGGAATCCTACTGAGCTATAAGAACCAATACAGCACAAACATATGTGATAACATGGGTGAATCTTGAGAACCTTATGTTGATTAAAGCAAGCCAGGCATTGAAGGACAAATACTACATGACCTCAATGATATGAAATAAGTAAGCCAAGCTGTCTCAGATAGCTAGAGACTGGATGACAGGCTTAAAGGAAGTTTGGGGGTAGAGGAACGTTGCATACTGACACCTACATGGGTGAAATCTATGGTAAGCTGGAGGTAAGTGTACAGGGAAGGGAAAAAATGGGGGCAAAGGGATCCTTTGGGTGGGGCTCTGTGGGCTTGGGGGGGCTAGGGATGGGAGGATAGGTCAGCTGGCCCAAGAAATTGGGGGAAAGATGGGGAGAACATTTGCACATAGGAGATTGTCAGGTATGTGGATGAATCTATAATGTTGAGAAAACTCTTTTGAAAATATAATAAGGAAGGTTACCTGTTGAAGATGCTTAAGGAGGGGCATCTAACACAGGGCAGGCTTCTAGGGAGGGTGTGAGTGCTCATTTTGTCATAGTGTGTTATATCATTGAATGCAGAACCATACAATAGAGTGAAGATATACCCACATCCAGGGGAGAACTGATGTTCTCAAACAGAGGATATTGTATCTCTCCAGAGAATTGGTGACTCCCAATGGGTTAGGGCAGTCGAGTATGTCAAGCCCTCAACACTCTGAATATGGTCCTTCAAGTAATGAAGTAATGAAGATTGATTGTCACTGTGGGCCCTGAGGGGAGGGGGAAAGAGGTATTGAATACGTGGAATCAGGGTAACTGTGGGGCAATGGAAGTGTTCCACAAGATCATGCAATGATGACTATAGGGCATGTTAAATTACATCAAAAATGTATAAAAAGAAAAATGTAAACCATAATGTAAAACATAAGATAACTAAAAATTTGGAAAATCATATAGTCTAAAATATAAACCGTAATGTAAACACAAATGGAACCATGTTTGAAAGCTACTGTTTCAATATCTGCACATCAGCTGCAGCAAATAAAATATGAACATGTAAAAAGATCATTGCTGGGGAAGGGACAAAGTGTTTGAAGTTGAATATGTGGGAGTACCATTTAATGTATATGTGAATTATTGTGATAAAAAATGCTTGTGAAGACAAAATTAGTAATTAAAAAAAAGAAGGGATGTAGACACTGAGGAAGAAATGGAAGAAACTGACTTGCCACTATACATACAGGGCAACATCTATAGCAATGATGAAAGGCAAAATATCAAAAACAAAGCTTTTTTATTTTTTCATTTTTTGATACCCCAATTTATTTTTACTTTATTTATTTTTTTCCAAATTAGCTTGTATTCTATATTTAACCCTTAAACCCATCACTATATTCCATTTTACTATTAATGGAACCTGGCAATATATTAAGCCTCATTTTTAAAGAAGTTTCAGACCACAGATAGGATCAACTATGGCAGGGGAAGAACACTGGTGTGGGGTGTTATTGATAGGGGGCACATGGTTGGGAGGGACTTCTCTGGGCATGTACATAAAAAATATTTGGATATTTTCATAGTGGTTTCAGTTAAAAATAACAAGTGAGGGAGTTTTGAGTTCCTAGCCAGGGGAGCTCTGTCACATTCCCCAATGGAGTAGCAACAGTCCCCCAAGTGCAATGGTAAAGATCAATAAAATGGATGGCCCAACAATGAGCCCTTGATACTGATGCCTATGATTATGAACCTGTGTGCCCGAAATATGAACTAGGCCTAGAGCTGCACGATGCCTAAGAGTTACCTCCTGAGAGCCTCCATGTTGCTCAAATGTGGCCACTCCCTAAGCCAAACTCAGCATGTAAATGCATTACCTTCCCCCCAGTGTGGGACATGACTCCCAGGGATGAGTCTCTCTGATGCTGAGGGATTACTACCAAGAACCAGCTGATGATGTAACTAGAAAAAGACATTGAATAAAAAGGTATACTCAGACCAGCAGAATATCTCAGCCTATATGTAATATCAAGTGTTTAAACCTGCTTTTTGACATTGGATAAAAAGGGGAAATGGGAAGAACAAATGAGTTTATATGGCTATGAATCTCCAAAAAAGAGTCAGGAGGTCATGAGAAAGGTAATGCTTCTGCATGCCACAGCAGGGTCCCAGAGAGAGCAAAAGTAGATACAAGCACAGGTACTGGTTCTCCTGAGGGCTAGAGACCCACCGGTTCTATGGTCTTGGCAGATGAACTCTGGAGTTCAGTGCTGTGTCAGTTGGCCCTACTTTGGAGTTTGCGTTCCTGAGTGTGATGGAGGTGGACTCAGATGTGACCTTTCTACTCATTCCTCTTCTGTTACTTTTACCAGATCTGTGGTTGGTGCTTGGGTTGGTGTATACTCAGGAAATCTGAATCTGGACTGTCCATGTGACAGCCAGGCCCTGAGCCTCAGTAGGGTTGCAACTCCTACCCTCTGGTTTATTTGGACTTTTTCTGGTCAGCTAACAGTGAGGTGTAGAAGGTCACCCACCATACTGGATAGCCAAGAGTGCCTACAACTACAAGCAAGAGAATTGCATCCATCATCCATGTGGAATCTAAACTTCCTCTTGATATAGAGGGGGAGTGAAATAACCATCCCAGGGTCCACAGGTTGGAGGAATAGAGTATGGATTAGAGTGGACTTATTGATATTCTACTATGGAACTATTGTGATTAGTAAGGGAAGAAATTGTAGCATTGATGTGGAGAAAGTGGCCACCGTAGCTGCGGAGGGTAGGGAGAGGGAAGAAGAGATATGATGTGGGGGCATTTTCAGGACTTGGAGTTGTCCTGAGTGGTACTGCAGGGACAGATGCTGGACACTGTATATCCTGCCATGGCCTACTGGTTGGACTGGGGGAGAGTGTAAACTACAATGTAAACCACTATCCATGTGGTGCAGCCGTGCTCCAAAATGTATTCACCAAATGCAATGAACATCCCATGATGATGAAAGAGGCTGTTGATGTGGGATTAGTGGGGCAAGGGGGTGGGGGCATATGGGGACCTCATATTTTTTTAATGTAACATTTAAAAAAATAAAGAGAGAAAAAATTTATTTGGAGGTGTAAGGAATCCTGAATAGCCAGAAACATCATAAAAATGAAAAGTGTACCCTCATCTCCAAACTTTAAATGATAATACTCACCTATATAGTAAAAACAGTATGTTACTGTCCTAAAGCCAGACACAACAAACCAATGGAACCAAATTTATGGTTCAGAAACAGACCCTTACATGTATGGTCAAGTGATTTTTGACTAGCCTGTCAATCTCCCACAGCTTGGACAGAACAATTCATTCAACAAATGGTGCTCAAAGAATTGGACAACCATAGCTTAAAGAAGGAAAGAGGACCCCTATTAACACCTTATCCAAAAATTAACTCAAAATGGATCAAAAACCTAAAAATAAAAGCAAGAACCATAAAACTTCTAGAAGAAATTTTTAGAAAATAACTTCAAGACTTTGTGGTAGGAGGTGGATTCTTAAAGGAGGTAAGAAGAGAATTGAGTGGACTACTCTTGTTTAATGTATGTAGACATTTTAATTAGCTTTACTGTAAAAGTGTGGAAATGTATAGAGTGGAAGGTAACACACAGTAACAGATAGTTTATCAATGGGGATGTGGCTGAAAATGGTAGTCTAGTTATGTAAATGCCATTTGACAATACTAGAGAATAATCTAGGAACTGGATAACACAGTAAACCAAGAGAATTGTGGTTGATGGTACAGATGCAAGAGTGTCCTTTATGAACTAGAGCAAATGTATATCACTACTGCAGGGTGTTGGGAATGTGAGAAGCTTGGGAAAAATACAGCTGGAGTGACCTATGGACTGTGGTTAGTAGTAATAATATAATATTATTGCATCTATGTGAATGATGTACTTGTTGATACTGAGGCAGTATGAAAAATTTGAGCCAAATGTTCACTATTGACATGAAAACTATCAGATGATATTATTTTTATCTGTAGCAAATGACACACCACAAAGTGGTGTTTGATGGAGGGGTATTGTTTGGGCATTCTGCACATGTGCCAGATTGTTTTATAAGTTTACAACTTCTGTCATAAAGAACATATTTTAAAAATAATAATACAGTGTTGTGGGGGAAAACACACACCAAATGTAAGGTAAGGACTATGATTAGTAGTAAGATTTTGAAAATATTCTTCCATAATTTGTAACAAACATCTCATGACAATGCAAGGTGTTGGTGAAGGGTTTTGTATGGGACTGCTGTATGATGTTATGCATGTTTGCTTTGTAAGTTCACAACTTTTACTATACACTTAATTGTTTATGTTCATATATAAATGATATAAAGATAATAATAATAGGATTTGTAGGGGAAAATACTTTGTTTAGTAGTAATATTTTGACAATGCTCTTTTAATCACTAGTTAAAATGTTTAACAACAATGCAAGTTATTGCTAGGAGGGTGAGATATTATATATGTTCATTTGATGTTGTATATGTTTGTTTGGTAAGTTCACAACTATTATTATACACTTATTGTTTATGTATGTTTATGTATGAGTGATATATTCCAATAAATTAAAAAATAAAATAACATTACTAAAATATGAAATGAAGAAACTGTTAATACAACTAACAATATGATAAATTTCAAAATGAGTCAGGTTTTAATACATGTTTTGGTGGTTTGGAACTATATGCACCTTGAAAATCAATTTAAGCTTATTCCTTTCCTACATATCCTATTGTAAGTAGAGGAGTGTACTTCAGTTAATTTGTGAGCCATCTTAATCAAGGTAGATATTTGTTTTTCTTTATTAGAGAAATTGTGGGTTTACAGAGCTACTGTCATTATCACCTTGCATTATTGTGGAACATTCAATGAGAGCATGCTTTTATTATTATATTATTAACCACAGTCCATGGTTTAACTTATGGTTTACTGTTTGTATAGTGAAGTTCCATGGACTATTACAAATTTTTACCCTGATTCCATACATACAACCTAACATTTTCTCATTTGTCCACATTCAGATATATATTTTACTGCTATTTATTATGTTCACAATGTTGTACTACCACCACCATAATCCATTACCAACATTGCCATCATTCCAAACAGGAACCCTGCACATTTTAAGCCACCACTTCCCATTCTCCATGCTCACTCAATCCCTTGGTAAACTTTTTTCTAGATTCTGACTCTAGGTGTTTGCTTATTCTAATTGTTTCAAATCAGTAGAATAAAAAAAATTTGTCCTTTTATGTCTGGCTTGTTTCACTCAAGATGATGTCTTCAAGATTCATCCACTTGTCACATGATCAGTAATCCATTCTTTTTTATGACTATTATTCCTGTGTATGTATATACAGAAATTTGTTTATCCATTCATCAGTTGGTGGACACTTGGATTCCTTCCATCTTTTAGCAATTGTGAATAATATTGCTATGAACATCAGTGTGCAAATATCTCACTGAGTCCCTGTTTTCAAATTTTTTGTGGTATGTACCAAGCAGTGGGACTGTAGGTCATACGGTTATGCTATACTTACATTTCTGAGGAAACACCAGCTGTCTTCCACAGCAGCTGCACCAGTTTACATTGCAATGAGCATTGAATTTTTCCCTACATCCTTTCCAACACTTGTAATTGTTTCCTTTAATAGCAGTGATTCTAATGGTTGTGCTACACTGGTACCAGTACCATGCTGTTTTGGTTAAAGTGGCTTTGTAAGTTTTAAGTTTGGGAAGTGTGAATCCTTCAACTTCTTCTTTTTCAAGAGGTTTTGCCTATTTGTGGCCACTTAACCTTCATATGAATTTGATGATTGGCTTTTCCATTTCTGCAAAGAAGGTTGTTGGAATTTTATTTTTTTTATTTTTTAGTGTGGTGCATTTATTAAATTAGTGAACACATTTTGAAGCATTGCTACTATCTGTGAACTATAGCTTATATTATAGTTTACAGTCTGTACCACAAAATTTTACAGGTTATGACAAAATGTATAATGGCTTGTATCATCATTGCAATGTCATTCTAGACAATTCCAAAGTCCCAAAAATGCCCCCATGTTACACATAGAATTCCTCTTTGTATCTTAAGTAGGGAGAACCACCTCTGGAGGCTCTGACCAGATCATGAAGACCTGATGCAATAAAGCTAACCCTCTGGAATAAAGTCCCACTTCTCAGCTGACTGCTGTGACACAACAAAGACTACTTTGGGTACAAAGAGAAAACAGCAAATCCTGTAATATTTACCTAAGAGCCTACATTCCTGAAATTTTCCTGATGATACCTTTTGAAGGAAGCCAGTCACAGAATGAGTGGGTCATTCCTGTATACTATTTAATATTCAGCAAATATTAACACTAACTAAAATCATGATGTGTGTATATAAATACAGGACAAGAAATTATTATATTGATAATACTATATTATTATCTCTGATCTTTGAAATGAAGGTACTACAGGCTATGTAATTTCTAAGAGGATTCACAATTTAATAGTCCTCTTGGTATTGATCTTTAGAATTGAGGAGTGCAGAAACTTTATTTGGCCAATGGTTTGTAGCAGATATGTTAATTCAGCTCACAGTATATCCTGGATAAGCCAGAATGGCAATCATCAATTTATTATAAGAAATGCAGTTGTATTGGAGACTGAAGTCATTTTCCCTTGTGAAGAGATGATTTTCTTTCTTTAGGGCATTGGCATTCAGATATGAATCATAAGCTCTAATGATAAGCATGAAATAAGAACTGAGGGAATCTAAAGATGTGGGAAGGTCATCTAAAGAAGGACAGATATCTATTAACAGCAAGGGAGCTGGCTAAAAATATGAATGACCTAGCCCCTGTACATTTTGAGTGAGGTATGTGAATTGGACTTTTAAAAGCAACTTAGACAATTGTGTTGATACAAGTTTGTATTTGCAATGGCTGAGAGATCAACGACTATGTACTGACATCACTTTAGGACAAAAGAATGTGCTAATCACTCCCTTTGTTGTATACTGACCCCCTGACTAAGTAAATAGTTCATATCCTTATTTCCTGGACCCAAATGGATGAGGGCTGCCAGTGAAGATCCTTCTTGAAGTGTTTGTGGCTGAGCAACTGCATTGATAACCAACAACTATTTTTTTAGAAGGTACTGGGGATTGAATGACATTCTGAGTTCAATCCAGAGCATGGGAAACAGGCCCTCAACCACTGAGCTACATCTGCATCTCAGTGAGATTTTTTAAAATTTGTTCTTTAGGAGGTGCTCGGAATCAAACTGGGGTCTTGTATATGGGAAGTAAGCACTAAACCACTTGTGCTACATCTACTCTCACAGCTTCTTTGTTATTTTGTTTGGTTTTTTGGAGTTTTTCTTTTTAATTTTATTTTTTAAATATTCTTAGATTACATCATTGTTACACAAAAAATATAGGGGATTCCCACATCCCCACTCCCCACATCTCTGACAATTTCCCACATTAACAAAATCCCTTAAAAGTGTGATACATTCATTGCAATTGATAAACACATTTTGGAGCATTGCCACTAAGCATGGATTAAAGTTTACATTATACTTTATATTCTGTGCCACCTAATTCTGTATGTTATGGCAAGATAAACAATGGCCTGCATCTGTCATTGCAGTGTCATTTGGGACAATTTCCAAGTCCTGAAAATGCTCCTATATTATACCTGTTTTTCCCTTTCTGCCCTCAGAACCTTCAGTGGCTACTGCCTCTGCATCAATAATACAATTTCTTCCATTCCTAGAATCATAAAAAGTCTATAGTAGAATATCAGAATTTTAATTTGGACTGCACTAACTCTATAAAATACTTTGGGTAGGATTGATATCTTAAAATTATTAGTGTCCCAAATAGCCTTCTTCAAAAAACATGGAATGTCCTTCCATTTATTGTGATTTCTTATAGAAATATTTTACAGATTTTATTCTGTTAACAAAATTGTGGATTTTGCATTATATATCCTTTTCTCAATCAAGAAATAAATTCTTTTTGAACATTATATAACATACATTAGAAAAGATAGAAACACATATTATAAACTTATAACAATGTAAATATAAAATCTTGTATGTTTCTCATAGTCAATAGGTTGATAATGGTACATGCATAGCATGAAAGTACTAAGACAATAAGAATTCACAAAGTACAGGTCAACTTCATGGTAGCATGTAAGTGGCAATCCCTTCTACACACTCTAAACAAATTACATAATACTGTCAGAAAAATATATTTTAAAAAATATTTTAATAAGAAATAAATTCAATAAAGAATAATAATACTAAGGACTAAGGCAGTCAGAGATTTCAAAAGTCAAGCTTTTTTCCAGGTGAAAGTAATTTTGTCAAATAAGTTTTCAAAAGTTTGTTCAGAGCCAACATTGCACATTAATGTCACATATTTATTTCATATATTTATTTTCTTCCCAATAAAAGATCTTTGATAAACATGAACAATGCCAAGGTATAACACAGTTGATATGAAAATGGATCAAATACTGATATTTTAACAACTACTATGTTAAATACTTGAATGTCACTAGTTTATTCAAACAAAATAAAAATACAAATGCGATGAGCATTGTTTTGGTATTCTTTGTTCAAGTCCTTTGCGTTCTCAAGGTAGAATAATTTCTATATATTTGATACTCTTAGTAGCTATTGTAAATGCACTTATTTCTTGTTTCCTACTTCTAATTGTTTATTGCATGTTTTATGAAACTCTTGTGATTTGTCTGTTGATCTTGCTCCTTGCCACTTTGATAAATTTGTTTATTGGTCTAGGAGTTTTCATTCCAATTTTCTGGGATTTTCTGTATATTTGGTCATGTAATCTGTAAATAGGGAATGTCTTCCCCCTTTGTTTCCAATTTGGTTGCCTTTTGTTTCTCTTTCTTGCCTAATTATTCTGGTAAGAACTTCCAGTACAATGTTGGAAAGCAGTGGTGACAGTGGGTATCCTTGTCTTGTTCCTGACACTAGAGGGAAAGATTTCAATCTTTCACCATTAAGTAGGATGTTAGCTATTGGATTCTCATATATGTCCTTTTTCATGTTGAGGAAATTTCCTTCTATTTCTAGTGTTCTATGTGTTTTTGTGAAGATGGCATGCTGCATTTTGTCATAAGTTTTTCTGCATCAATTTTGATGATCATTTGTTTTTCTTTATTTTCTCATTCTGCTAATGTGGTGTATTAATAGATTTTCTTATGTTGAAACAACATTGCATACCAGAGATAAATCCCATATGATTATAATAATTTTAATGTGTTGTAGGATTCAGTTTGCTAGTATCTTGTTGAGAATTTTTTGTATTATATTCATAAGAAATATTGGTCTGCAGTTTTCTTTCCTTGTGGTATCTTTTTCTGACTTTGGTATGAGGTTGATGTTGGGCTCAAAGAATGAACCAAGGAGTCTCCACTTTTCTTCAATTTTTTGGAAGAGTTTGAGCAGTCTTTGTGGAGATGTCTTTGTAGAATGTTTGGTAGAATTCACCTGTGATGCAATCTGGTCCTGGGCCTATCTGGAGGTTTTTAATTATAAATTTTTTCACATGAATGTGGGAATGCATAAATCCAAATTACATAAGATGGACTGCAAGGCAGGAACTCAGATGAAGGTCCTGAATGAGTTCCCCAGAAGAAGCAGGGTGACTGAAGTAGAGATAGAAATTCTCTCTTCTGACAGCTAAAAGATTCACTTCTCCTTTTAAAGCCTTCATCTTCAACTGATTGGATGAGATGTCTCTCATTGCTGAAGGCAATCTTCTCAGTTGATTATAGATGTAATCAGCCATAATGCCCTCACAGTTACAATTAATCCAGTGCTTGCTTGACCAAACAAATGGGCAGCATTACCTGGCCAAGTTGATATATGGACCTAAACTCACAATGATCATCTTCATCCATTGTAATTGCTTTTGAATTAAAGTCCATTTTACCTGAAATTAGTGTAGCTCTCTCTTTGGTTACTATTTGCACAGTGTATTATTTTTGTATTCTTTAACTTTCAAACTAATTGTACCTTTGAAATTAAGGTATCTTGAACATATAGTTACCAATATCTGCTTTTTTAATAATATTTCTCAGTTGTTGGGAAGTCATTTGAAGGATTTTAATAACTGAGTGAATTGCAGTTAAGAATATATATGAGTAGGGCACACATATTAACAAACAGATGATATAAAACCTAGATAAATAAAATTGGATGTTAAAGCATTGAAATATGGGATATTTCCAAATCAGAGCTTGGAGGGAAAAAGAGAACTCATGAAAGTGATTCAGAAAGGGAGTAGACTAAGTAGTAGAAATAAAATCTGATGAAAAAGTCATGTTGGGGAAATAGGTTTCCAATAACGAGGATTTAGATGATTCAGTCAAAAATTCCCACCAAAAACAAAGGGAAAATGTGGACAAAATACCAAAAACATGCTTGTGAGGACTTCACAGAGCAAAAGTGTTATTGAAAACAGATGTGATCAAATCTGGAATCATAAGGATACTCAGGAAATTGAACCTGGAATTGGAATCTTTGCTCCTATAAGCACCAACCTATGTGGAAGAGGAAATGGAGTTGAGGAGAAACCACTAAAGCATTTCACCTGACACAAAGAGCTTGAGAACCAAATAGTGGAATGTAAAATACATAAGGGTAGATTGAGACTTGAGGGGACATACTTTAGTCTTAGCCATAAAATAGAAATATATCTGTTCTTCCAAGATTTAGGTACAGTTTTGAATGTTCACAACCCAATTAGTTTACTCAGCATAGTAATATTCTACCTTCCTCAAGTATCCTTCTAAGTAAAAGGGAACATTTTGCTATATTTTAAAGTGTCTCCTAAATATTTTATGCACAATATGCAACATGCATATACACAAAACCAGCAATAAGGGGAAGAATAAAATATGAAAAAATCCAAGATTAAAAAACAAACTATGGAGGACACAGATAATGAAATTGGCAGACAGAGATTAAGAACAATCATATATAAAGTGTTCAAGGAAACAAAAGTATTTGAGATTTTTTATGAAGAATTGAAAATGTTGTAAAAGGGGTAAATGGAATTTACTGCTTGAGAAAAATACAGTAGATTTTAAAAAATTTCAACAGTTTTAACAGCTTAGGAGATACTGCAATATTTAGTCAGAAGAAATTATTCAATGAAGCAAGATGAGGAAACAATGAAAAAAAACAGAAAATCACATGAGCAAAATGGTAACAGTAAAATGTCTCAGAAAAAAGAGGAAAGGGAGAATGTGTCATTACTGATATAGAAAGATAATGGCTAATAATTTTTAATATTTCCAATTTCTAGTTAGCTCTTGCATAAAAACTATATTTTGTATGTTTTTATAGTGTCTAAGCTCTATAAAAATCACCAAAAATATGAAAACATAGGAATAAACTGATAACTATGAAATACAGAGAAAGAGGTTTTCAAAATGTAGTTCACATAAAGAACTGACCTACTTCTGACTGTTCTGTAGTATCATTTAATCATGAATCAAATGGGGAGCAATCATTGATTCATTTTTGCAGGTCCAAATCCATTACTTTTGTCTTTTTTTATGTCCAAATATAGGGGAAACTTAAAATTCAACCTTATCATATTAGTAAGATGTGTCCCAGACCCTTAATTGTAACTTTGTTATATCAATGTACTTCTTATGTGAGTTGAAGGAAAAGTAGGAAATACAACTTGCAACAGGGTAGTAGAGTCCCAATTCTGAAATATGTTTTGACTTCTTAACAGATAACCCTCCTCTGCCACCTATTCCTTCCCTTGTCTAGCAGGATAGCCTTATTGTCTACATTATTATGGTATAACAAATTTACATTCTCACAGAATCCATATCCGTGGTTGTTTTCCTTTTTTTTTCCTGTTTTAATTTGTTTGTTTCCATATTAGACATTTTCAATATATAGATATTGTATGAACACTAATTGGTTGGTTGTTGTCCAGCAAATCTCCTAGTTCTAGACACTTCTCCATTTCCTTCATTGCATAACATCAATGCAATTTTCCATGGTAATCATTATCAAGCCCCCTGGCCAGTACCATCTCCTGGTCTTTGTAAGTGAGTAAGTACATTTAATATTGAGGGTAGCCCTTTCACTCCCATCCATTATTTTCTGGATTTATATAACCTGACTCTGGGGAAATAGTTGTATGACTTAACCTCTGTTTTAAAGTACCTACTGAGCTCTGTATATCACCCCAGCATCACAGTGTGATTTACACCACCTAGAATTATAGCTAAGCCTTAATTCCACCATTCTGCCAGCCTGGTTGCTGTCAGAAAAAAATGACAGTAAGTGTGAACACAATGGTGTGAGACCATTCCCATGCTTTCATTACCACAAAATTAGTTCCTTTGTCAAAGGTAATATGTGTCTTGCCTACTTGTTAGTTTTCTAAAGATTATAAAAGTTAGTTGCCCATAAGGAAAAACCATTGTATTTGAGGATGACTGGTATACCCAGAGAATGGATCCATTTCAGTGGTTCAACATTGGTCTTTTCTGTAGGCTCGTTAAGTATTAAACTGGTAATAGGGAGAGAAATTATTGTTGCATACGTATATGGCTTTTATCACTGCCCCTTGTTTACATTTCAGTGAACTCATTGAACAAGGACTAGTGCTTCAGTGAACAGGAGTTGAATAAGATTCACTGGTTTGGTCATTTTGTGTATCTGATCATTGAGGGTTTACATAGAAATGCCATAGGCCACCCAAGCAAGAATGGAACAAGCCAGATTCATGCTGTAATTTCTCTTTTCTTTCCTCATTTACCCTACCAGTGCCTGTTATGCCTGCTAATCCAAACCAAAAAGGAAACCGGGGGAAAGGACCCTGAAAGATGAAATTCAAATAGGTCATCTTCCGGGGAATAGAACATGGCAGAAAATGTCATGGACTATATGGCGAGGGAAAGGAAAGAAACTACATCACAGTTGGAGTAATAGTAAGAGTTATCATTTTAAAAATTAAAATGCATGTTCCATTTGTTAACTAGAAATTCACTATTATCATTATATGACAAAAGGAGGCTTACTTAACTCAATTTAACTAGACAAAATTAAAGAAAGTAAAAAAATGTAAATAACAGAGAAATGAGAGTGTAGTATTTGTTTCTAATATGGGATTAAGGTAAGAGTATGGTGTCTCATGTTATTCTAAGGTAGTAAACTTCTCACTCAACACAGTCAGCATGGTACAATTTATACATGTTATTCCAAAATAACCATTAACTGCACATCCTTTCCTTTTCCAAATTGTTTCAGGTAAGAAGACTGTGTTTATCTTAAATTTAAGCCTGTTTCCTAATATAATTTTGGATCCAGATATTTCATGCAGGGAAGGACAATTCACAAAAGCTAGATGGATAGATTCCTTAACTGACCCTTTCCAAAGTGGAACACGGAATCAAGTTAGTTTGCTTGCTACAGTTGCCAGAGGTTAATGCCAAATCCATCACTACCTGTATTCCTCCTTAAAAATGGAAAACATTTTTCCTACATAGAAAGGTGCCAATAGTAGATAAAGGCAGAGAATAGTCATCTGATCTGAGTGCTGTTCAACATGGAGGCCTGTGATTTGCTTTCTGAAACTCTTGCTGGTTTCTCTGAGTCAGCAAAATATTTTCTTCCTTCTGACTTAGAATTTTTTTGCTACTTGCAAACCTCTTTCCTGCCCCAGTCCTGATTTTGGTTATTAAAATCAATACACTGAATATTATATGCTCAAAATTATGAATCTAGAAATATTATTTTATGCTATAAGATGCAAGAATATTTTAGATGGGGCAGCTGGCCCCACTTATGTAGATGTACAGAAGTTCACTAAGTTATAATGTGCTGTTTCCTGTCATTCAGTGACTATAGCTTTTAGGAAATTTGTTAGGGAAATATAGTACATCCCAGTGTTTTGAGTAAATCTTGTGCACTTTAGTGAGGAGGGAGTCAGGCTGGGAGAGCAATTATTCATGCAAGCACACCTGAAAGAAAGGGAACAGAAGGAGGACTGGGATGCAACATGGTTCAGTAAAGGCCTTTATTCTCAGATATTAACTCATAATTCATGGTGAGCTGTGGGAAAATAGCTTGAATTTGAATGTGGGAACCTGGCTTGAAGTTGAAACATTTCCATAATGTAGATAAGAAGAGTGGATTTAGGAACACCAGCCTTAACTAGACAGAACACTGTCTGGTCAGCACAAAAATTGTTTGCATGTGGAGACATTTGAACTTTGTTATGGCCTGCTCCCTAGCATTGCTAGCACTACAGCTTTAATAACAAGCAGGCTTGAAAGTAAACACAGATAGCTACTGCTTTGTAATTTCTAATAAATACGATGTGGAAACTAGGGTTGAGGCTCTCAGTTCCAGAAGCTATTGAGTCCCGTGGTCCCATCTTTAATTTCTCTCTTGTGTCTTTCTTTCTGTCCTTTTATTTCATAGTTCTGTGTTGCCTTCCCTTCATGCAAACCTATTGCTGAGCTGGTCTCAGCAGTGAGCAGCTTAATAAACCTGAGGAAATGTACAGTTAATCTGCATCTGTGAGACCCTGGGAGTTGTTATAGTAGAACCAGGGAAAATCTAGTACTTCTTCCACCCAACCTCTTACTGTGGATCCCCTGAATGACAAAGTCAGGTTGGCTCCATATAGGAACTCTCTGATGCCAAACACTATGAATAATATGCCAGAAGAGTATATTGGTTTCTTCCCTGTCTCATTAAGCCAAGTAATTATAGCTGCCTACCATCATACCAACCAATTGCTACCAACACTTATAACTCAGACAGTGGTTGAGACCCAATTATAGAAGCTGAGACTAACGGGTTATGTATAAGGCTGGCTGTAGTGATAGGAAATGTATGTGATCAGTCCCTGTACAAAGGGAAAAATCATCTTCTCTGATGCTGCTCTTTATTTTAGCAAACTGTGTCCCCAATCTCCCAACAAGAAAGTGAAATTAACCTATATTGAACTAATTCTTCAGTGAGCTCTAGGATCAGGAAACATGAAGTGTGGAGTGCTAGGACATTAGATATAGCTGACAACCCAACACGAAACACAATTTGTCAGGTACAGTGCCTTCACAAGAGATTGTTTTGCAAATTACAATTTCAAAATTGGACTTGATTAACACATGAGGGAATTATTTAGAAAGGGCTAAGTCAGGGGCAACCAGGTTATTTGAGAAAATACTTTTCCTGGAGGAAAATCATCACCAAGTGGCTACGATAGTTTCTCTTCTGTGATTGTCCTTATTTTTCCTATATTGCAGTTTATGAGTAAACCATGGAACAATTGACACTCTTTAGTGCTTTAACTTTTTCCCTCAACTAAACTGGAGGTAAATATTTCCTACTGTATCACACAACATGTGTTTTCAAAATTTTTACACCACTCGACTTGTCCAAGAATGACCAGATCAGAAGGATGCATCTTAGCTTTCCCAGAAAGGACATCACCCAATGGTCCTTGTTTTTAGTAGGATATTATGTGGGATGATTTTGCATTCAATCACAAATAAACATGTAATACTACTTTTATATGCCTGAATTCCTGTGCCATTTCTTGGATGGGATTTATTAACCACACTAAATTTTCAGGTAACTTTCTGTCCAGAAAGAGTAAATATTGAATTTTTCCCATTCATGCATGCACACTTCAAGCTGCCTTATTACAAATGGAAGGAGAAATCCAAATAGAAATCCCAGAAGATATTCTCCTGAAAGTGAAATAAGAAGTATGGACTTATGTGATGCTGGGAAGAGATAAAACTGCTAACCAATTAAGGTAAAATTTACCCTCATGTCAAAATCCCTCATCTAAAAAGTATCTCTTAAAAACAAAGACCAGGAAAAAGCCAGAAAGGCATAGAGCCTTCCCAATCTCCCTAAAATGTTCCCATCTTGCCTATTCAGAAAACTGGCACCAAGTACTGACTTGTAGAGGACTTCAGGGTCATTAATCAGATAGTGGAAGACATTCACCTGGTGGTACGAAATCCCTACACATTACTCACCACTTTATCCAGAAACCTCTATTTGTTTATGGCATTTGACCTGAAAAATAACTCTTACTATATACCTCTGAGTCCAGATTCTCAAGAATGGTTTGCTTTTCAGTGTAAGGATCCTAAAACCAATGGAAAACAACATTGCTGGACTGTCCTTCAACAAAGATTTGCAAATGTCCTCACTCTTACTTATAGAATTACTATCTAAACATTTGAGGGAATTACAACTACAAGGAGGAGTAATATTATACTACAATACATAGACAGCATCTTAATCACCAGTAATACCAAAGGAAGATTCAGATAAAATACCATCCCAACTCTGAACTTATAGCAGAACAATGATCAAAGGTTTCCAAGAAAAAGAACCAAATCTTCAGCCACTTGTAAGACATGTAGGATTTGAATAACCAGAATGGCAAAGAAATGTTTTTACAAGATAGAAGAGAGTCATTGGTTAGCATAGGTGTGCCAAGAACCAAGAAACAGCACTGGTGTTTAATGAGAGTGGCTGTGTTCTGCAATATCTGGATCCACAATTTTGGACTTACAGCTAAAACTTTGTATGTAGTGCTTAAAGGAAAAGCCAATGAACCCTTATATTGGGCTTTCAAATGTTATCAGTCGTATCACACAATCAAAGAAATACTATTAACTGCTCTGGCACTTGCCTTCCTAAACAGAACATGTAGCTGTAGCTACTACAGATACATTAGAGCAAATTCAATTCTCCCTAGAATTCTTAGCAGGGGTTATTCTAGATGACTGGATGGCTCTAGACTTTCTACTAGCTGAATAAGGAGTCTGTACTATACTCAATATCTTTTTTTGTTCATGGGCAAATGCCTCTGGACAAATAGAACTAAACATAAGAAAAATTAAAACTCAAGTCTCCTGGCTTCATGGTTTTCACAAGCCCTTGGTCAATGACCTCTGGACAACTGTAAAAAATTATCATCTAAATTCATGGTTATCCTTTTTAATCAGATCCTACACTCTTGTACTCTTATTGTTCCTTTTCAGAACGATGACACTTAACCATATTGTAAAATTTGTCTCCCAAAAGCTTCAAGTAAATGTACCTCCTCATCCCCTCCCAATCACAATCATTAATCCACTTGAACTACAGTTGTCAGCATGCTGAATCTTAAATATTGAAGAATGTTCAAAAGCTCAAGGGGAGAGGGAGTTTTGGGAAGATGACATCAGAGCAGGCAGGCAGGACTCAACTCTCTCATAAAAACAATGGACAAAGGGCCAAATGCTTTAGGAGTTAGCAGACCAGGACAGTACTGACCAAATCCTATGAGTGCAAGGGACAGAGAGATGAAACCCCCCCTCCAAAATAGTCCATGAGTTACTAAACCCTCATGACAACTGGGAAGGGCACCCATCCCCACCCTCAAACCTGACTATAAACCCTGGCTCACAGGAGCTGACTGAAATGGTAGCAGACATCTTCCTCATCATTTGTTACAAGGGAAGAGGGAGAGTGAGTCAGAGGGCTTCTGTTCAGTGAATTCAGCCAGCAGAGCCCACTTTGAACCTGGGATCTGCCCAGACCAGAAACACAGGAAAGTGGAGGATGACAGAAACAAATCCATGGAAAGGTTTTCCAACAAGGGCCATCTGCTGGCTTGCCATGGAATTTCAAGAAGAAAAACTGCCTTTATGTTTCTCTTTAAGCCCACCCCTTGGAGAAAATCTTTTGCCCCATTAATGAGTTCCATGCCTGAATTTTTTTAACTAATTATATTTATGGATAGTAATGAAGCAAAAATATCTCCATCATATACAATCTGTGGTATTCAATATAATCACATAATTGTGTATTCATTATTTCAATCATTTTTAGACCATATTCATTATTACAATAATAATAATAAAAGCAAGTAAAAAATTCATTGTCTCTCTGTCTCTCTTTCCTTCCCCTACTGCTATTCTGTTTCTATATCTCTAGTTTGCTGCATTTAGTCAGCTCACAATAGGTCTGCATGAAGGGAAGGTAAAAGAAACCTTAAAGAAATATCTTAAAGAAATAAAGGGCAGAGAGAGAGACACACAAGAGAGGAGGTAAAGATGGGACCAGGGGACTCACAGCTTCTGGAACTGAGAATTTTCCACATTGTATTTATTTAGAAACTAACAATCAACTGTTTGCTATCAGAACTGCAACATCATCTACAATTAACAGGAAGTAACTACAACATCTACAAAACAGGAAATCAACTGCAACATTTACAATAACAGGAAGCAACTGCAACATCTACAATAAGGTAACATTTGCAAAACAGAAAGCAATTGCAACATCATCTACAATAACAGGAAGCAACAAATAGAGAAGCCATTTTTCCCACAATATATCCCCCTTTTTGTTTTTATAAAGCAATGAAGGCAGATTAGGTGATTTCTTACTGCCTCATACCCTGAAGGGCTTGTTGCATGCTTATCATTTAAGTAACAGTGTCAAATCAGAGAACAGCATTTTATACATATCCATAACTACAGCAGATTATACAGACTTCCAACCAGCAGAGACTTATTTCTCATGGTCTTAAGATTTCCTACCAGCAAAGCTATATAGGCCAGTACTCAATTTTAAAATGACCTCATTTTTCCCAGTTTGTATAGTGCTCTTAGCATCTTCACTGGACCTGGGGCCACATCTAATTCACAGGCTAAGTCAATATCCACCTTCTCACTCTTATTATTTTTAAAAGCAGCCTGCTGGAGGTCCTCCTACTCCCATGAAGGACCTTTCCTAATTAGCACATCTTAGTGAGGGATAAAAGATTTTTAGTATTCCAACAATATTACAAATTCTATTAATCATAAGAAAACATTGTACTTTATCAATTACAGCAGAGAGTATAGTTTTGTCTTATCCAACCAAACAACATTTAATAATGTGATAGAGTAGCAGCGACCTTACAGCTTGTCCCAATTGTTTACCTCTTCCAGGCCCTTAAGATACCAATGTCTCTGATGTTTCTTAGTAGGGTCACTGCCACAGTTTTCTTCTATGCAGCCTGATTCATTGCCATCAGACCAGGGCAGAAAGACTTGAGGAAGAACTGCAAAAGTCCATTGCTGACTTTTCACACAGGTTTTTTACTTTTGGTATTTATTCATGTTCATTTTCTTTTTACAAAACACATTAACTCATTGAATGCTACCACAATACTTTTACAACTTGCTATATGCATACTAGTTCTGTCCCACATATCTCCATTTTCTGACTTTACAAAACTAACCGTTTCATTTTAGGGCAAAATACACCTTATAACATTTTAGTTAGCATTCCCACAAACTTTTTTTACCTTTTTTAATATTCACTTGTCTTTTACATCTTTCATTTTATCCTTCCTTTCTCTCTCTCTTTTTTTTCTTTTCTTTTTCCTTTCTCTCTCTTTCTTTTTCTTTTTTCTTCCTTCTTCTCATTCTCTTTCTGGGCACTCACCCTTCTCTGGGTGCCTGCGCTTCTCTGGACACTCACTCTTCTCTGGACATTTGCCCTTCTCTGGGCACTTGCCTTTCTCTGGGCACCTGCCTTTCTCTTTTTCTTTTTAACACATACTGAAACAATTACAACACACACACTGACATGGCACAGACAAACACAAAAACAGTTCCAAATCTACTAACCTAGAATTTCTTCATTGATTTTAACTTGACCTTTTATATGCACTCGAGCTGCCCTGTCTTCTGCCTTTTCTGTTCTTTCCTCTAACATTCATTTTGTGAACTTTTCTTCTTAGTTTCTTTTACAATCCAACATTCTTTTCCAGTTTTCCTCCTCTCAATTTCTTTCTTTATCTCTTTCTGTCCCCAAGTCATACTTGCTTTATGATTCCATGCTTAAACAAGTTCTGTAGTTTAGACACTTTGATGAAAAGCCATTCTAGTCTTCAGAATGAGATCCAGTTATGCAGTTTCCAGCATCTGTCTCTCCATTTGCATGACCAGAGGTTCTGGGTTCCTCAGGAAATTTTGTCATCTCTTGGCATCCATGGCCTGGCTCCATCCATCTGTGGCACTCACACAGCATGTTCTCCATATCCTGTGGAAATACAAGCAAACCCTTGAGGACTTCAAAGACTTTCCAAACCACTCAGGCTTTATGCCATCACACCAACTTTAGTTTTGCTCAAGGCAATCCTTCTTCCCTTCAGGTCCCTGTTTGGGTTCCAGTTGCTGAGCTTCCCTTTGAGCCCCATGTGGGGCACCAGTTGCTGCACTGTCTGCTCACAATAGGTCTGCACAAAGGGAAGGCAATGTATAACTTTATGAAATAAAAGACAGAGAGAGAGATACAATAGAGGAGGTAAAGATGGGAGCAGGGGACTCACAGCTTCTGGAACTGAGAGACTCAATCCTAGTTACCACATCTATTTATTTAGAAACTAACAATCAGCTGATTGCTATCAGAACTGCTACATCATCAACAACAACAGGAAGTAACTGCAACATCTACAAAACAGGAAGCAACTGCAACATTGACAATAAGGTAACATTTACAATAATGGGAAGCAATTGCAACATCATCTACAATAACAGGAAGCAACAAATAGGTAAGCCAGTTTCCCACAACACTAGTTTATTTGAATTTATATTTTTTGAAAACAGACATATATGCAATGACACCCATATTCATATTTCACAAGAAATTTCACTATGTTATACAGTCCCATGTTATATTTTTTAGCTTTCCTTCTAGTAATATACATGACCTTAGACTTACCCTTTCAACCACTGTCATATCTTATAATAGATCTGCTAGTTACAAACACTATGGTGTGTTTTCACCATTGTTATTCATTTTGAAAAATTTACAAAGTTTTTACCATTTTTTCACACATTAATCCTCAGCTTTCCATTCTTTACATGCATTCTATTTTCAGTTGACATACATTCTTAGCTCCATGAGTTCACACAATATATTTATTTCATAATAACACAATCATATAGTATTTGTCTTTCTGTGTCTGGCTTTCCCCATTCAACATAAGGTCCTTCATTTTCATCCATGTTGTCATATGCTTCATAACTTCATTTCTTCTTAGCACTGCATAATATTCCATCTTGTGCATATACCACAATTTTTTAACCCATTTTTCAGTTGATGGATACCAGTGTTTCTTCCTTCTTTGGCATTTATGAAAAATGCTGCTATGAACAGTGGTGTGCAAATGTCTGATCATGTCACTGCTCTAAGTTATTTGGGGTATATACCTTGTAATGATATTGCCAGGTCACATAGTAATTCTATAGACAAATATCATAGGAACCGCCAAAGAGGCCTCCACAGTGGCTCCACCATTCCACATTCCCATCAATAGTGAATAAGTGTTCCTATCTCTCCACATCATCTCCAACACTTACAGTTTTCCAATTTTTTAATAGTGGCCACTGTAATAGGTATGCAATGATTTTCCATTGTGGTTCTGACCTGTATTTCCCCAGTTGACAGAGGTGCTCAGCATTTTTTCATGTGCCTCTTCACCACTTGTATCTCTTCTCTGGACAATTGTCTCCACAACTATTTTGCCCATTTTTTAATTGGGTAGCTTGTCTTTTTATTGTTGAGCTGCATGATATCTTTTTTATTTCCAAACTGCCTTTTGTAAAAAGTTTTAGATTACATAAATGTTATGTCAAAAATAATAGAGGATTCCCATATACCCTAACCCTTCCCTCTTCCCCACTTTCCCACCTTATCACCATCTTTTTTAGTGTGGTACATTTGTTACAGTTGATGAATATATATTGAAGTATTGTACCAACCAAGGACTATAGTTTACATTATAGTTTACACTTTGTGCTGAAAATCTTTTTGCCTGAACAGTTTTGACAAAATGTATAATGGCCTATTTCCATCATTGCAGTGTCATCAGGACAATTCCAACATCTCCAAAATGCCCAATGTTGCACTTATTCTACCCTCTCCCTCCCCTCAGAACCGATAGTGGCCACCACCTTTATATCAATGATGCAAGTTCATCCATTAATTGAACAATAATAAGTTTACTTTAGTACATATATTCTTTCACACTCTTATGTTTGTTCATTCATAATCTTGAATAATTTGGGATAGTGATGCTCACCTTGCCTCTGATTGGAAGGGGGATTAAATTCCATGTGTCTGATGGGTGTAACTATATTACTTGCAGTTTCAGATACTTTTCAGATTCCTAGGATTGTCATTGTTCATTATCATCCTTTTATTAGTTGTCCTGGTAAGTCCAAAGAACTGGTGTGTAGATGGTACAACTCTGCTGAGATTCAAGGCTCAAATAGCATATGAACAGACTAAAGATTTAAGTCTTTGGGACATATAATTAGCACATATACAGCTAATAATAGGTTCAAATGAAGAGCAGAAGGGCCATGTATAGGAAAGCATAATTGAGTATTACTCTGTTACATTGGGGAGCATATATTCCAAAGTAAGGCCAAATTCCTGAGATTTTCTGCTGTTCCTATACTGTTTAGATGTCTCTAGAGCCCTCAGGAGCCCCACTGTTTGAAGTACCATTTACTGTGGCAGTCATTGAGATCCTGCTGACATGCTGGTATAAACATAAGGATAAACTCCAGAATTAACTTCATTTGTATTTAATATTAACTACAAATAACTCATTTGTGTTTGATATTAACTCCTTTTGGTCAAGGTCTGTTTTTCAAATTTTCAACTAGTCTGTCCTTGGTAATAATCCCTTGGTGCTAGGGTGGCTCATACCTGGGGGTCATGTCCACACTAGGGGGAATGTAGCATATTTATATGCTGAATTTGACTTAGTAAAAAGGCCACATTTGAGCAACAAGGAGGGCTTCAGGAGGTAACTTTTAGGCAATATATAATACTAGACTAAGTTTCAATTTCAATAGAAAAGGTTCATAAGTACAATCATCAATATCAGGGTTCTGGTATCCTCCGATGTCTGTCCTCCAATGCTTGGTCCTGCCCATGTTCCAGGGGTATTCTTCCTGGTCTATTAGAGAATTTAGCAGATTTCCCAAGAAGGGGAATTTAGTATTCTTTTGGTTATTGCATAGGTCCCCACCTCCTGAGAAAATGCCCCATGACAACTTGAATATATTCATATTCAATAGAGGCACGACTCAGGTTTACCACTCCCCACACATCCCTCCATCACTGACACCCTGCAACAGTGATCCTCTGCCAGAGTTGTGACCCTTCTGCAATCCAATACTTCCAAAAAACAAAACCATTAAATAAACAAAGAGTAAGAAAACTAAAAAATAATATTAATAATAAATTACAAAAATAAAAATTGACTTCTTTATATATAATGGACACCAAACCCCCATCAGACATGTGATTGTCAAACATTTTCTCAAATTGGGCCAGCTATGCCTTAACCCCTTTACAAAGTTCTTTGAGGTGTAAAAGTGTTCAACTCAGAGGAGATCCCATTTTTTCATTCCTTACCTCATTGCTTGAGCCCTGGGTGTAAGATCTAAGAAACTACTGCCCACCTCAAGATTCTGAAGATATTTTCCCGCACCTTCTAAGAGTTTTATGGTTATCACTTTTATATTTAGGTCCATGATACATTTTTAATTAATTTTTATATAGGGTGTGAGATAGGGGTCCTCTTTTTTTAGATATGGATATCCAGTTCTCCCAGCACCATTTGCTGAACAGGCACTTTTGGCCCAGCTGGAAGGGCTTGACAGCTTTCCCAAAACTCACTTACCTCTAGATGTGA